>NW_011495057.1:10989932-10998198 GCF_000754665.1 Bison bison bison | reverse complement strand
TTTCATCAAGAGGCTTTTTAGTTCCTTTTCACTTTCTGCCATAAGGGTGGTGTCATCTGCATATCTGAGGTTATTGATATTTCTCCTCACATTACCTAGAGTATATTTCTGCTGTTACTTTGTAAATACTTAGTACATGTTTTTGTAACTATAATCAATAACCACAATAATGGAAATTCCTAGTAGATATTCATGAAAAGGAGCACATTTGAGGTATGTTTAAAACCAAGTCTCTCCCTATAACCCATTCAAGTCTGTACAGTGGTGTTACTTGTGGCATGAAACTCTCACATGAGCCTGATACAGATGCTGTTGCATTATATGAGGATATTAGCAGCAAATCTGGTAGATGAGTCAATTAACTGTACTCCTTTTAATAGAAGTGTTTATCAAGTGGAGAAAACACATCAAGATCAAGGTGTTTTAGAACAGATTGAATTTACTGATTATGAGTACATAAAAACCACAACATTGTCACCATCCAGCAAACGCGCTGGATGCTGCTGCAGCTCAAGTCTCACTTTCTGGGCTGCAGAAGCAAGACTGCAGAACTGCTGAGTTCAAAAAATCTGAGGGGAACATTCTCTCCTTAAAGGTGTAGCTATCAAATTCAATTCATGAGTGCTGGAGTTTCTACCATCCCTACCCTGGTATCTTGGCATGAAAAGTATACAAGTGATTGGGACTTCCCTGCTGGTCCAGTGGTTAAGAATCTGCCGACCAATGCAAAGGACACAGGTTCAACCCCTCCTTGGGGAACTAAGATCCCACATGCCACAGAACAACAAAGCCCATACTACAGAGCCTGCGAGTCACAACTAGTGTCCCTGCTTGCAACAAAAGATCCCACACGACACAACAAATGTCCCTCATACTGCAACAAAGACCCAACGAAGCCAAATATAGAAATGCTTGCAAAAAGTATACAATGGTCAGACATTTTCTGAAGGGCCTAATCAGAAACCACAGAGGGTTATTCAGCTTTATGTAATATATACTACATAACAGGGAATACAGACAGAAAGTGTTAGTCACTCAGTCGTGTCCCACTCTTTGCGACCCCATGGACTTGCCAGGCTCCTTTATCCATAGGATTTTCCAAGCAAGAATACTGGAGTGGGTTGCCATTTCCTTCTCCAGGGGATCTTCCTGACCCAGGGATCAACCCTGGATCTTTCTCATTGCAGGCAGACTCTTTACCATCTGAGCCACCAGGGAATAAAGACAAGATAACTCAAAACTAAAATGTCTCAGAAAGTGAAGTGTAGAACTGTATACACACAGTGAAAGCTTCCTGCAGGCTTGTAGGTGTATAAGAACATCTGGGGTAAGGAAAATAAGGACATTTATTTACCCGTTGAAAAGATGGCAACTGGAAAGAAAAGGTGTGTGGAAGAAGAAGGGTATTTTCATTGTCAAATTTTAAGTGTGAACCACATCAACTTATTACCAACATTAACAAACAATTCTTTTAAAAAGTAAATCATCTGCAACCGCTTGGGATCAATGGTCTGGTAATGTCTGATAACTTGAAACTTGCAGGTACCCCTTGACTCTGCAATACCAAGCCCATGTATTCCCTCAAAAGGAATTTTTTAAAATGTCCATTTGTACAAGAATATTCAGAAGGAATGTTTTCATAATAGCCCCAAACTGGAAATAACCCAGGTATATATCAATAAAAAAGTGAATAAACAACCTGTGGCACAATCATACAATGAAATTCTACACAGCAATACAAAAAGAACAAATTTCTCATACAAGCAATAATATGGATGAAATTCAAAGACACACTGAGTGAGGAAACCAGACACTAGTGACCATATTTCACTTTAGATGAAGGTCTTAAACAGGTAAAACTGATCTATGATAGAAAAAAAAATGTTTCAACAATGACTGTCTACAAGGGTACAAGGACAGGAATGGCTGGGCAGGGGCAGGAGAGAACTATATGGGGGCAATGAGACTATTTTATATTTTAATAGAGGTTTGGGCTAAACATAGGTTTAAGGGCAAATGTTATACCTAGAATGGATGCATTTCACTATGTGTAATTTACTTTAAAAAATCCCATGATTAATATAATGCATGCTCATATGAGAAGGGGTAGAGTGTGCTAATGTCTGTAACCCATTCTGAAATGCATTAAAAAAAATCAGATGGATTGATGGATAAGTATGTGATAGAAAGATAAAAAGATAAGTGCAAACATGGCAAAATGAACAACTGAATACAGATAGTGGATCTATGTATAGTCACTGTACAATTCTTTCAAATTAGCTGTATGCTTGACATTTTTCATAATAAAATGTTAGGGGAAATTAATCATCTTACTATGATGATTTACTTAAATTACTTATTTAAATTTTTTTTACTTCTGAGAAAATTTAGTTGGAAAATTAAGAAGGGAAATGTTCAGAGGATGAGAGGTCTGAATTTTTTTTTGAATTTTTTTTTTAACAGAATGTGATTTGAAGAGAAAAATATTTTTTAAAAGCACTGAAATTCAGGGTGAGGAAAATATTAGCTTGCATTTATGATTATTCAAATAAATTTAAAGAGTGGGAACAATTGGAAAGATAATAAAAGGCTAAAGTGAGAAAATACAAACTGTAAAAAAAAAAAAGAATTTGTATGGCTTTCAGCAAGAACAGTTATTCTATGGTTTATAATGAAGACTTTACAAAGCCTGCAAAAATCTCCCCAGACTCAACCATATAAGCACAGACTCACTAACGAAATTTTTAATAACAGCTTATGATTGCCAGACAGTGTTTGACATGCCAGGAGTGAAACCATGGCAGTGCCTGAGGTCCCTGCTCTCAGAGTTACAGGATGAAGAGAGAGGAAATAAGCAGGTAAACAAAAGGACGGGCAAAGGATGAATGCTCTGAGAAGAAGAAAACAGTTGGCAATAAAAATAGAGCGGGTGGGGCAGAGGGAGCAGTAAGATGGGTGGTCCCTGGGATGACATTTGAAGACACCAGACTTCAGAAGACCCGGGAATGGTTTTCCAAGCTGAACACAGAAGGTACAAAAAATAGGGACCGTTTTGCTGAGATACAGAAAGCCAGTGTGGCTGCAATGCAGGGGGCCCAGGGTCTACCTGTGTAGGATAGAGACCATAAAGCCAGAGCTAAGAGTGATAGGCAGGCATTGGAGGGCTTTAAGTGGGAGTGATATGACCTGATCTACATTACAGAGATCACTGGGGTTCCTCTATGAAGAATGGATTAGAGGTATGAGAGCCATAGCTCAGAGTTCAGCATTAAGTCCACCATAAGAGTTGGTTCAAGAGAGAGTGGTGGGGCTTTCCTGGTGGCTCAGTGGTAAAGAATCCACCTGCCAGTGCAGGAGACACGGGTTCAGTCCCTGATCCAGGAAGAGTCCATATGCCGCAGAGCAACTAAGGCCGAAGTGCCACAACCACTGAGACTGTGCTTAAGAGCCTGGGAGCTGCAACTATTGAGCCCGTGTGCCGCAACTACTAACGTCCGTGCGCCCTAGAGCCTGTGCTGTGCAACAAGAGAAGCCACTGCAATGAGAAGCCCGAGCACCGCAACTAGAGACTTGCACCTGTTCATCACAACTAGAGAAAAGTCCACACAGCAACGAAGACTCCAGCAGAGCCAAAAATAAATAAACACAATTATTTAAAAAAGAGAGAGGGTGTGGCTCAGACCAGCAAAGTAGACAGTGTAAGCGGATAGACAGATTTAGGATCGATTTGGAAAGCAGAGGCAAAGGGTTTAGGATTGACCAAATGACAATAAATATATGCCCCGTTACTAAGTGAGAGAAGTCAAATACAAAAGACTATTTACTGTATGATTCCAGAACTCAGTGACAGAAAGCAGATGGTGTTACGCGGGGCGTGGATTGACTGCAAAAGATTCGAAGGGTTTTTTTTTTTTTCTTGATGTTGTTAGGTCTTTTCACTTAGTCTTTTTTTTTTTTGTAATTGAAATATAGTTGATTTACATTGCTGTGTTAGCTTCAGGTGTACAGCAAAGTGATTCAGTCATACCTATATATTTATATATTAATATATATATATATTCTTTTTCAGATTCTTTTCCATTATATTACAAGATACTGAATACTGTTTCTTGTCATACTGTAGATCCTTGTGGTTTGTCTATTTTATATATAGCAGTGTGTACCTGTTCGAGGGAAGTTTTAAGGTAAAGGAACTAACTGTCCTAGATCTTGTTTGACGTGGTGGTTATAAAATTGTATACAATTATGTACTGTATTACCTCAATAAAGCTGAAAAACAGAACCCCACAAAACAAAAAATGCCTCAGTAATAACACTGCATGAAAACCACAAAAATACACACTGCATAGAACCATTCAGAGTCCTGTAAGCGTCCCTCCCACACAGCCCCAGGCACTGAGTAGTAGCTACTCAGTAAATAGTCAGCAGATTGAAACAACTGAATTGGTTATGAGGAATGCACCCAAGGAGAATTTTCAGGGCAGGGGCCAATGTTCTCGCTAATAACTATTTTACCCCTTCTGGGAAAACCCATGAAGTGAAAATGAACACAAGCCCCAGGAAGTAAGGAATTTCCACGTCTGTCCTCCTCCTCCATAAGACTATGATGACTCACGACAGACATGATCAGAATGAGGAGAATGTAGGTGAAAGCTGAGGATGGATGTCAACAGCCCTTTTTTAAAGGTTGAGTTAATGTTTTCAAAAATTCTGAATGAGTTGTCATTGCTTCTCTCTCTCTCTCTCTCTTTTTTTTTGCCACCCCTTGCGGCACACGGGATCTTAGTTCCTGGACCAAGGATGGGACCTGTGCCTCCTGCAGCAGAAGCGTGGAGTTTAACCACTGGACCGCCAGGGAAGTCCCAAGTTGTCATTGCTTTAAAATCAGATTTCACAGATGAAATCAAAGTTCTGGCTTCTCTTGAAAAGCTAAGTCTCCTGCAGCTCTGGACTCGGTTCCCAAGTGGCCACATGGGTTGGTGCCTGTTCCTGTAGGCGTCCACCCTCCTCTCTCACTCACACCACTTGCCTCCCCTCTGTTGAGCTTGCAGCTCCTGATGATATCAATCATGACTCTAAGAACTTTAAAACCAGCTGGAAACTTAATCAACCCACCCCCATTATATATTTTATTAACCCCTTTGCTAATCTGTTTCTCTAATTTAAGTGATTAGTAATAAAACTCAAACAACAGAAAAGTTGGCAAAGTATTGGAGGAAAATGGGGAAAGGGTTGCTGAGGACCTTGGGTAATTAAAGTTATGTCCACTGTCTTAGGAGCGAAAACTGCACCCTTAGTAGAAGCAAGGATGCGTTAGGGACTCCATGGGGCCCAGGGCTAGACAGGCAGAATAAGGGGCCAGAGGTGATCCCCAAATGCAGTTTTGGAAGAAGCCCTTGGCAACATGTGGTTGGTCTAACATTTTCTTTATGCTCTCAGCACTGGGGTGCTTCACTGTGGGAAGGCCAATATGAAGCTGAACAAAAAATCTTCGGTCCCTTGGGGAACATATAAATAGAATAAGGGGAGTTTCTATTGTTATTCAAAGGGAGGATGAAGGCTTCCCTGGTGGCTCAGTGGAAAACAATCTGCCTGCCAATGCAGATGTGGGTTGATCCCTAGATCAGGAAAATCCCCTGGAGAAGGAAATGGCAACCCACTCTAGTATTCTTGCCTGGGAAATCCCATGGACAGAGGAGCCCAGTGGGCTATAGTCCATGGGGTCACAAAAGAGTTGGACATGACTTAGCAACTAAACAACAACTCCAATATAAGGCAATAAACACACACACAACCAGTCTCCCTTCTACCACTGATGAATGGATCAGCCTGGACAGGCCCAAGTGCTGTTCTTCTCAGAGCACAGGCCCCCAGCCACTGTCCCTTGAAATTACCTTCAATGTTTTTATGTAGTCAATGAGGTTACTCCATCCTGGAAATCATTTAGCCTCCAAAAATTGACTGCCTTCAGAACATTGAATCTACACTCCATTATGTGTTGATTTTTATATTTAACCCCCCTAAGGAAAATTTTACTTCCTTTCACCTACAATCTTAGAGGGGTGCCTCTCTATAATGCTCAAACACTGTCCTCAACTTGTTGCATCTTACTGTCAGTTAAATAGGATTATTTGGGGCTGAACTTCTCAAACTCGAAAATGGATAAAAATCATGTGGGCCTCTTGTGAAAATGCAGATTGAGATTCAGCAGACCTGAGCTGGGGGCTGAGATTCTGTAGTCCTAGGACCAGTGTTATTCACTCAGTCGTGTCCGACTCTTTGTGACCCCGTGGACTGTAGCCCACCAGGATCCACTGTCCATGGAATTCTCCAGGCAAGAATACTGGAGTGGGTAGCCATTCCCTTCTCCAGGGAATCTTCCTGACCCAGGGATCAAAACCCAGGACCAGTGGTCACATTCTATGGAGAATCTCGTGCAGCATAAAAACTCAATCTGCATCATTATTTAAGTTCTGTTTGTTGGAAAATGTGTAATTTAATAGATCACTAATATTTATCATGCCTATGACAACACTAATGTTGCTAGGTAAACACCGTGCAGCCCAACCATCAAATGAGGTAAATTTCAGGCCAGCTTAATCACATCTTTCTAAAATTCTCAGTAATATAGGCACAAACGAATAAACCTATAAAAGCAAGGGAGTTCAATAACTATCATGGGACTCCTATCTATGACTCAAACTCCATAGCATCAGTTGGCTGGCACTATGAAGTGGTTGTCCAAAGTGGTGCTCACAGAAGTATTTGAATTTTGTCTTAGAGTCACTCATTAATTCAAAATACTTAACATTTGCTAAGCTTGGGAACTTAAAGCAGTGGCAATGTAGAAAGTGGCATTGCTTTATTAGAACAACGGCTCTCAAGAGTTATGGGTCTAGATGGTACAAGACTCCAATCATCAAATTCTACCCCCCCGACCCTCACTTTTTTTGGTCACTTTGCTCAGCATATGGGATCTTAGTTCCCCAACCAGGGATCAAACCCAAGGCCTTTGCATTGGAAGCACAGAGTCTTAACCACTGGTTGCCAGAGCATTCCCAATCATCATATTTTGAGTGATGCTTACTTACCCAAGTACATTAGAAGGAGGAGGCATTCTATACACATTTGTTTTAGCATCAGGGGCCTTAAAAGGCTCATGTTTAAACTGCAAAGTTTCATCTTAAAATCAAATCACAGGTCAAGAAGCACATGAAAGGATGCTCAAGATTGCTCGAACATCAGGGAAATGCAGATGAAAATCATGCTATCACCTCACACCTATCACAATGGCACCACCAAAAAGCACAAATAACAAATGTTGGTGAGGATGTGGAGAAAAAGGAAGCCTCATACACTGTTGGTGGGAATGTAGATTGGTGCAGGCACTGTGGAAAACAGTAGGGAAGCTTCTCAAAAAATTAAAAATAGAGTTACCATACGATCTAGTAATTCCACTCTTGGGTATATATCTGAAAAAAATGAAAACACAAATTCAAAAAGATACATACAACCCCAATGTTCATATCAGCATTATCTACAATAGTCAAGATATGGAAGCAAACTAAGTGTTCATCAATAGATGAGTGGATGTAGAAGATGAATGAAATACTGCTAAGTTGCTTCAGTCGTGTCCGACTCTGTGCAACCCCATGGACTGCAGCCCACCAGGTTCCTCCACCCATGGGATTTTCCAGGCAAGAGTACTGGAGTGGGGTGCCATTGTCTTCTCAGGAATGAAATACTACTCAGCCATAAAAAAGAAAGGAATATTTATAGCACCATGGGTGGACTTAGAGGGCATTATGCTAAGTGAAATCAGTCAGAGGAAGACAAATACTGTATGATACAGCTTACATCTGGAACCTAAAAGTTACAGCTAGAGAATAAAAAAGCAGACTCACAGATACAGAAAACAAACTAGTGCTTACTACTGGAGAGAAGGAAGGGGGAGGGGCAATTTAGGATTAGGGGATTAAGAGGTACAAACTGTTAGGTATAAAACAAGCTACAAAGATGTATTATACAACATGGGGCATATAGCCAATATTTTATAATAACTATAAATGGAGTATCAGTTCAGTTCAGTCGCTCAGTCGTGTCCAACTCTTTGTGACCCCATGAATCCCAGCACGCCAGGCCTCCCTGTCCATCACCAACTCCCGGAGTTCACTCAGACTCACGTCCATCGAGTCAGTGATGCCATCCAGCCATCTCATCCTCTGTCATCCCCTTCTCCTCCTGCCCCCAATCCCTCCCAGCATCA
>NW_011495057.1:10984588-10989832 GCF_000754665.1 Bison bison bison | reverse complement strand
CCATCCAGCCATCTCATCCTCTGTCATCCCCTTCTCCTCCTGCCCCCAATCCCTCCCAGCATCAGAGACTTTTCCAATGAGTCAACTCTTCACATGAGGTGGCCAAAGTACTGGAGTTTCAGCTTTAGCATCATTCCTTCCAAAGAAATCCCAGGGCTGATCTCCTTCAGAATGGACTGGTTGGATCTCCTTGCAGTCCAAGGGACTCTCAAGAGTCTTCTCCAACACCACAGTTCAAAAGCATCAATTCTTCAGCACTCAGCCTTCTTCACGGTCCAACTCTCATATCCATACATGACCACTGGAAAAACCATAGCCTTGACTAGACGGACCTCTGTTGGCAAAATAAAGTCTCTGCTTTTCAATATGCTATCTAGGTTGGTCATAACTTTCCTTCCAAAGAGTAAGCGTCTTTTAATTTCATGGCTGCAGTCACCATCTGCAGTGATTTTGGAGCCCAAAAAATAAAGTCTGACACTGTTTCCACTGTTTCCCCATCTATTTCCCATGAAGTGTCCTTTAAAAATTATGAATGACTATATCATACATCTGTAACACAGAATATTGTACAGCAACTACAGTTCAATTAAAAAAAATCAAATCACAGGTCAAATATTACATCAGTGATAATCTGCAATCACATGGAAAACTTCCACGACCTCCCAGCACTTCAATTTAACCACCTGTATCTGTGCCCATTTAATATTCTACATCCTCTTATACTGATGAACTGTCCATTCCTCTACCTAAAGCCAGCTCCCCCATTGAAAATCATAGCTCTGCAATTCTCTCTTCTCTACTGTGAATCAAAATTTCCCTCACTATTGGTTCATTTCCATCAGCAGACAAAACATTCCATTATTTTTTTTAAAAGAAGATGTTCTTGATCCCCCATCTTTTTCCAGTGATTGCTCCAATCCCTCTCCTCCCTTTGCCTCCCAACTCCAGGAAAGGGCTTTTGATACTCCCCATCTCTCACTTGCTTCTCTGATCCCTTGAGAACCCACTCCAATTAGTTTTGGAGCCCACATCCCACTTAAACTACTCTTCACAAGGCCACCCATAGCCTCCACATTTAGTAAACCCAGTGGTCAATTCCCAGCCTTCATGCACTTGCCTTTTAAAGCAGCATGGAATACGTGGGTCCCTCTTCCCTGAAAAATACTTCTTTTATAAAATAATTTTTAGTGATTTAAAAAAATATTTATTTCTTTGGCCACATGGAGTCATAGTTGCCGGCATGTGGGATCTTTGTCGTGGCACATGGATTCTCTAGTTGGGGCGCACAGGCTCAGGAGTTGCCCTGGACAGGCTTTTAGTTGCTCTGCAGCATGTGGGGTCTTAGTTATCCGACCAGGGATCCAATGGGTACCTCCTGCAGTGAAAGCACCAAGTCTTAAACTCTGGATGATCAGGGAAGTCTAAAAGGTACAAACTTTGAGCTACAAAATAAGTAAGTCATAGGAGAGAATATAGAACATGGTGACTATAGTTAATGATGCTGGATTGCTGAAAGATACCAAGAGAGTAGATCTTAAAAGTTAATCATCATGAGAAAGACAAATTTTGTTAAGCATATATTCTGACAGATGTTAGACTTTGTGTGGTGATCAATTTGCAGTATTTACAAAAATCAAATCATCATGTTATATACCTGAAACTAATGTTACATATCAATTATGCTATGCTGCGTGCTATGCTTAGTCACTCAGTCATGTCCGACTCTTTTCGACACCATTGTTGACAGGCTCCTCTGTCCTCCGCTATCTCCTGGATAGTTTGCTCTAATTCATGTCCATTGAGTTGCTGATGCCATCCAACCATCTCATCCTCTGTCGCCCCCTTATCTCCCTGCCCTCAATCTTTCCCAGCATTAGGGTCTTTTCCAATGAGTCGGTTCTTCACATCAGGTGGCCAAACTATTGGAGCTTCAGTATTCAGCATCAGTCCTTCCAATGGATATTGAGGACTTATTTCCTTTAGGATGGACTGGTTTGATCTCCTTGCAGTCCAAGGAAATCTCAAGTATTCTCCAACACCACAGTTCAAAAGCATCTTGTATTTATTTACTTATTTGCCTGCATCAGGTCTTAGTTACAGCATACAAAATCTTAAATTTACAGCATGCAAACTCTTAGTTGGGGTATTAGTTCCCCCACCAGGGATCGAACTTGGATCCCTTGCTTTGGGAGCTCAGAGTCTTAGCCACACTGGACCACCAGGGAAGTCCCAGGACACTTTTTAGATGTCTGCCTATGAGACTACTATACATTCAACAGGCCTAATCATGAGGTCATTAACTTCCTCCTGAGCCCCCTTCATCTATCTTCCACTTTTGTCTCCCTCTGTATCTACCATATCAAATTTCTCTGAATATTTCTTTTAAATGTTAAATCAGATTCCCTTTTAGTTTCACATATACAGTTTCCACTCATCTCTTTCCCCAGCTCACTGACAGCAGAAGATGAGGCAGAGGTAGGAAGTCTCAGCCTCCAAATCTATTTTTACAACTGATAGGGCCATACAAATGGCGTCAGAACATTAAAATGGAACTTCTTAAAGCCCACCAAAGGAAGAAAGAAGTAAGCTAAGAGTAAGACTATCTGGAACATCTTGGAAATGTCACAGATTTATCTTCTTGTGGCCCAGTTTGATTCCGAAAGAAATCCGGAGATGAGAAAACCCATAACTGGGTTTTTGCTTGCTTTATGGAATGACTTTGAGGGAAACAGAAACTATGTTTTGACACCTGAAACTAACACAACATTGTAAATCAACTATACTCCAATTAAAAAAACCAACTATGTTTTGAGTATTACGGGCTACTTTTACATTTTTAATACTTGTAGAAATTTCATGACTCATCTCATTTTACAAACGAAGAAACTAAGATTCAAAAAGATTAAGCAGAGTGCTGATTACACAGCTGTTCACTGCAGATAGAACTTCAAATTCTGCTTTCTATCAAGCTCACTCTTTCACTCCATCACAGTAGATACATACATATTCATTCAAGGCATTGTTGCCATATTATATTTGCTCAACTTGAAACTGGTTTATAAACCGAAATTAGCATAAACAACCTAGTTTAATAAGTTTGGAAATTAGCTTAAGTCTGGGATAATATAGCAGTTTCATTTCATTTCCTCATTTTCCAATTTAAGTTCAATGGAAGAGAGTAATTCATTTAGGAAGTACAAATGGCGTTAGGCGGACTCACCATCTCCAGAGCAGAAGGGACTCTAGTTAACACTGACAAAGTGGAAGAGGCCCAAGTACATTTGCCACAAGTAGGAATATGGAAATTGCGCCCACAGCCAGAACAACGGACATAGCTTTGTCAAAACAAAGAACAATAAAGTGAGGGAAGGCGATTTGTCCAGCCCTTGTGCTACTTCATGGCTTTTTTTTTTCCAGTTGCTGGTTTCCTATTCACTTTAACAAAGAAAAAGATTAAACACAGGATTTAACATTTCACAAGTTTTTATTACCCTTTAGCAGAAGCAAAACACTGCACATACTAAGCTGCAGCATTCAAAAATCCGAACTAGGGGAAACCATCAGATAACAATCTCCAATAGCAATGCTGCCCGGTTCAGTCCTACAAAAGAAAGTTGTCCAGACTCGGTGTCCACGGTGCGTGTTCCCAGCAACCGAAAAGCTTTAACTCTGGTACAGACTAGGGATCGAACCCGCGTCTCTAAGGTTTTCTGCATTGGCAGGCAGGTTCTTTACCGCTGAGCTATACAGACTAAATGTAATTATCCTGAGGGTTATTACTGCTCTGAACTAATCAATATATTTCATACAGGACACAATAACATCTTGGCTTCTATCTTGACCTCGGGGGAATTATGTCAATGTGGACGGCCAGGAAACTACATCAGGTATCAGACAGGAGGTAAATTAGCCTTGAATTTAAAGTACAAAGCTGAAACGACAGGCCCTGAAAATACAGCCACAAAATAATGCCCAGGGGCACTCTTGCTTTGAACATTGTGTGGAGGGCAGATTTTTCTCCTGGCTCTCTGCTGGGCTTTTCGGAGTTGAAAACTGTTTCTCAGATGCTAGGCTATAGGTGTCAAGGACCATCTAAGTCCTTTTAAAGACGTTTTGTGCACTTGCATTCATAATTTATGACACTTCTTTTTTCCCCGGTAAGCCAAAAAAGCACTTACTGCCTCGGAGCTTCATCAAACTAGTCGGTGATCCAAAGAAGACATTAAATGGGTTTTCACTCAGGCTCTATGAAATCTCCTGCCCCGCCCGCCCCCGGCCAATCTTACCCACACGCCCAGTCACAAACCCAATGCATCCACCGGAAGAAAGCTTTTTAAACGAACAGAACACAAACTCACAGACCCAACCCCCAACTACTAGTTACTCGGGCACACGTTAAGGAGGTGCCAATTTTATACAGGGATTTTGTTTTTAAACTCTTCCTAGAAACGACCACAGCTGTGCGCTCCCAGAGCGTTTTCGTTACAAAGCGTGTATGTGGTTTTTAAGACAGTTATTTTTATCCCTACTTCCTACCGTGTGAAGGGGCGGTGCGCAACGCAGGTAGTCAGCAACCTCCGTCACTCGAGTGACTGGGCTTTAAAAGGCTGCATTCACAGGCTTGGGGGTAATATTCAAGCCCCAGACCCCACCCTGGCAGCTGGTTAAACTCTAAAGGCCACAGAAAGTCACTTGGACGATCCAATCTGACGGTTCTTTGAGAGACCTGACACTTTGCACAGATCCTTGCCTGCTCAACAGACCAGCCTCGGCAGGCGTTCTGGACCACACGTGCACAGAGCGAGCAAAACAAAACCAACCCCGGCTCCCGGCGGAGAGGGAAGCGCCGCACGATTAACCGAGGGGAGCGGCCACTGCGATCAGCCGAGCCCCCGCCTGGGGTCCCGGCGCGTGCCGCTCCTCCAGCCCTGCGCACCCTCCTCTGCTCGCCAGCCCTGGATCCGCATCCCGGGGGCTGTGCACCTGGGCTGCCGGAGGAGGTGTCTCTCGGAGGCGCTGCAAGCCCCGCCGGTTGGTGTTTCTCCCCTCCCTGAAATCCTGTGTCACTTTCCGACTGGGCACTTTCCCAGTGGTCCGCCCTCGACGGGTCCAGGTCTCTCCTCGCATCAGTCTCCTCCAAGTGCTGTCATCTCAATTCCCCATCCTCACTGCTCCTCTAGCATCACCCACCCACCGCCACCCCCGACCCAGGGCGGGGTGGGCGCGCAAACCCCGCCCTGGGTC
>NW_011495057.1:10899538-10984400 GCF_000754665.1 Bison bison bison | reverse complement strand
GTTTTGTTGTCCTGCGGTGGAGGAAGGAAGTCCCGGCCCAGCTGCGATCGCCGCCTCCCCGCGCGCACAGCCTGCGCAGCCGAGGAGCAGCCTCGGTCGCGGCGCCCAGCCTGGGTCTAGGGCAGGCCGAGTGCGCGGCCGCGTTCGGAGTGAACCTCCCTCCACTCGCTGCCCGAGTGTAGGCTGGGAGGCGGCGGCGGCGGGGCGCACGGTGCACGCCAGCCGTCCCCCGGCCCTGGAGGATTGAAATCTGACACCTCAACTGCAGAGCCGAGGACCTGGGCTGGCGGTGAACAGCGGCGGCAATCGCACTCCTCCTCCTTCCGAACCACTAGAGCGAGTGTATGAAAGTGCGGGCGTGGTCTTGCCTGAACGCAATCGGAGAACACCCACTTGTAAGGTGATGGTCCTCTCGGTCTTGCAATGTGATGATTACTGCTGTAGTCAGAGAGGATCTACGAGCGTCTCCTAAGAAAGTGCTAATCACTACTTCCGTCATCTAATCAACACTCCATAAATGGAGAGGTAGCAAGCAGTAGTGGGAAGAGTTCTTGGAGCTGAATTGAGTCCCAACTCTAGGAAAGGGATTCCAGCGCTAAATTCTAGGAGCGTCCCCTCCCCCAACACCGCAACCGCCCCTCCTCCCCAACCTCTGCTGCCCGCTCCCCGCCCAGTTTCCTCACTTTAGGATTGCCTGCTGTTGTTTGTACTCCCTCTCCATCCTCTTTTGAATATTTATGAACAAATACATCAGTTATTAATTCACGCATTTAATAAAACTTATTCAGTGCCCACTGCGTGACAGACTCCGTTTTGGTGATGGGGACACAGTTTCCAACAAGCAAACAAAAATCCCAGTTCTCACAGAACTTACTTAAAAAACATTCTGGGGGAAGATAATCATAAATTCAGGGCTTCCCAGGTGGCGCATTTGCTAAAGAATCCTCCTGCCAATGTAGGAGAGGCAAGAGATGCCGGGTTCCATCCCTGGGTCGGGAAGATCCCCTGGAGTAGGAAATAGCAACCCACTCCAGTATTCTTGGCTGGAAAAATCCCATGGACAGAGAAGCCAGGTGAGCTACAGTGCATAGGATTGCAAAGAGTCGGACACAACTAAGCACCCACGCAACAGCAACAATTATAGATTCATATTCTTATTATTAAAAGAGAATCCATAGTAATACATAGTATGCATATGCAATACACACATACAATAATAAACAATAATCTTATACACTTCATCCAGTTTTGCCCATATTTTACTTTTAATGAGACGATATAAGGAATCAACAAATAAATAAATAAATGAACTTGTTCATTTCAGATAATAAGAGTCAAGAGGAAGATAGAACTGGGAATGAAGATTGGGGCAGTGAGCATAAGGTCAGGGAAAACTTTTTGGTTTCAGTGATATTTGAGTAGAGTCATGAATAATGAAAAGGAGTCAAACACTCCAAGATTTAGGGAGAAATTTGCTAAGCTCTGGGAATGGTGAACCAGGCAAGAACAACAACAACCCGCCCAGAAAGAAGGGTGTGGAGCTGGAGCATGGGGGGCTAGGAGTGTAAATAGGATGAGATGAGATGGGAGTCAGGCCTAATCATACTCAATCTTTCAGGCCAGGACCGAGAATCCGGGTTTTATTCCAGGTGCCACGTTTGAGTACTCTGACTCCTGTGTGGTTTGGAAAAGACAAAAGCAAAATAAGAATGGAAGCAGAGAAACCAGTTAGGAGGCTACTGAATGAGCCCAAGTGAGGATAATAGTGGCAGAACCAGGGGCTTCTCTGGGTAGTAGGTGAGAGATGGACAGGTTTGGGATATATTTTGACAGAAACCTAAAAGGGCTTGCTGAGAAAAATGGATACAGGAGTGAAGGAAAGATAACTATTGTTTTCTGTAAAAGAAAAAAACCCTCCTTTGATTCCCACATGCCCCTCAGCTCCTGTCCTGTCTTGTTGACCAGATTCTCTGCTTTTTTATGTCTTTGTTTCTTAGTTACCTCCTAATGCAGTTCAACCTGGGTTCTGAACTGACCGCCGCTCTACCGTCATCTGTCTGAAAATTACTTCATTACCAAGGTCACCAGTGGGTAGCCTTTATGTGGCTCATTTTAGTCCCTTTCTTGCTTCACCTCTCACCCATATTTGTCAGTGTTGGCTTCCGCCTCCTTGGAGAAACATGTTTTGGCTTTCTTCTCTCTTTCTGGCTGTTCTCTCTCAGTCTTCTCTGGCCTCCCCTGCTCCATGGAAAACCTAAGTGCTGGAGATGGTAGGATTCTGTCTTGGGATCTTCCCCCTTCTGATCATATTTGGCAAAACTAATATAATTATGTAAAGTTTAAAAATAAAAAAAAATTAAAAAAAAAGAATCTAAAAAATCACATCCATTCTGCTACCATCTAGGTGGCAAAGTCTTTATCTTTACTCTAGGCACTTA
This sequence comes from Bison bison bison, assembly GCF_000754665.1. NCBI lineage: Eukaryota > Metazoa > Chordata > Mammalia > Artiodactyla > Bovidae > Bison > Bison bison. The sequence continues at coordinate 10,981,962 of NW_011495057.1, read as the reverse complement.
TATGTCCAACTGCTTATGCGACATAATCAGCCCATTGCTTCAGACAGCTTCAGCTCAATGTGGACAGTAACGCACTCACCTCCAGCTGTTTATTCCTCTCTTAGTAAATGGCACCACAATCTACCTAGTAGCTCAGTCCAGATACCTGGGAGCCACCTTTAATTGTTTCCTCTTCTTCATTTACATTGAATCAATCCCAATCATGATTCTGCTTCCAGTAAATCTCTCAATAGTTATTGAATTCTTTCCTTTTTTTCTCTATTCCCATGGCCAGTCACCACCTACTTTAAATCATTGTATTCTCTTGTGTGACCTGATGCAGTAGTCGCTATATGTTCCGGGCTTCCCTGATGGCTCAGATGGTAAAGAATCCGCCTGTGATACAAGAGACTTGGGTTCGATCCCTGGGCTGGGATCCCCTGGAGAAGTGGATCCACCTGCATTCCCTATTGCCACTGTCCAATCTCTTATCCACATCGCAATTAAAGTGACCTTCTGGAAAGCAAGTATCTTATGTCACCCCATGCTCAAAAGACTTATATGGCTCTCCATAACCCTTAGGATTACATTTCAAATCCTTAGCATGATCTTCAAAGCTCTCCATGATCTTACTCCTTCAGTAACTATAATCAGTAGAATACCTCTGCAACAGGGAATAGAAATTCAACAGAAGGCGCCTTAATCAATAAAGATATCTATTATCTAATATGTAAATCAGTCCACAGAAAAGCAGTTCCAGAGCTGGCTCAGCAGTTGAAAGATGTCTTCAAGGTCTCAGCCCTTTGCCATCCCGTGTCAGTAGTGTCTTCCTCATGCTGAAAGATGGCAGGAAGTGCTCCAATAACCACATCTACACACAACAATCTCTAAAAACAGAAAGGAAAGATAGAGTTTCCTTCTTCTAGCTCCTTCTCCTTTTAAGTGGGAAGAAAACATTTCCCAGGTGCCTTCTGTAGACTTCCCCTTATATCTTATTGGTTCAAACTGGGCCCCATGACCATTCTTAAACCAGTCACTAGCAGAGGACCATGAGGGTATTCTAACTGGCTTAAACTCATAATATACTCCATAGGGCTTGGCACTTCAGTTATCTGAGCAATACAGTTAGGGGATCCTTATCAGGAAAGAAGATGAAGAAATTGGGTCGGCCCACAATAGGGCCTCCCAAAATAACCATTTTGGCTCCCATCTCCTTTCACTCTCTCCCTTATTCTGTATGGTCCTAAATTTCTGTACTTCTTTCCGTTCCTTGACTGGGATGGTCAGAAAGCTGTTTCTGATCTCAGGGACTTTATACATGACTTTTTGCTCTGTTTGAACACTTTCTACCAACACACATTACTTTCAACTCCCTCTAATTCAAACCTCACATCTTAGTTTGGTGACTGTAATTCAATACTAATATCACAAGGTAGATATTATTTGTTCCCATTTTATAGGCTCTTAGAATTTAACTTAGCAAAGGGTACACAGAAATTATGTGGCAGATTAATATTTTAATCCTACATCTTTTATTTGTGCTTTTCACTAAGGCACTTATGTAGAGATGAGAAACACTGAGAATCTTAGAAAAGAATAAGACAAACATTAGATAAATTAAGGCAGGAAACTGGGACCTGGGAGGATAGATGACAATTAAACAGCTGATACTATTTATAAGGTTCTTAATAAACATAAAATGGACAGTAATGATGATGATGGAATTAGGCAGAGAATAAATTTATAATCTAGACTCTAGGCCCTGAAAGGGATCAGAAGCATACATTACTAAAAAGAAATTTGACAGCCCTATAATCAACATCTCTGGTATCAAGAAGTCTGAGAATCTTTTAGTAAACCTAAAATGAGAATACAATTGCCAGGAAAAATACATGATTTACTTATCTATTTTTTTGTAGGAGTGATGAAAAGAAATGAACTTACAATTTCAAGTGGTGTTGATATGAGAAAGACATGTCTATACTCATTTTTTTGGTAAAATTTTTGTTACAGATTTTATTTATTTGATATTGGAGTATAGGCAATTAACAATGTTGTTGTGATAGTTTTAGGTGGACAGCAAAGGGACTCAACCATACATATACATGTATCCATTCTCTTCCAAACTCCTCTCCCATCCAAGCTGCCACGTAACACTGAACAGAGATCCCTGTACTATATGGTAGGTCCTTGTTGGTTATCCACTTTAAACACAGCAGTGTGTGACATGTATATATTCTTTGCAGTTTGTTGTTAGTACCAAAAACTTAGAAACATAAATGTCCATAATAGGAAAATATTTTCAGAAAGTATGGTACATTTACTTAACAATTAACAAACAGATAAAACAACATTTAAAAATGTGGAGCTTGCTATTTTTAGGCCTGCTTGCAGTATTTAATTTAAAAAATGCATGTAGGTGAAATGACATGGATGTTTATTACAGTATTATTTGTAATAGCAAAATACAGGAAATACTTTGAAAGTTCACCAATAAATGACGAGTAAATACACTATCGTACATTTTACAATGGAATACTATGCAGTCATGAAGAACAACAACAGGACTTCCCTGGTGGTCCAGAGGTTAGGACTTGGTGCTTTCACTGTGATGACCAATCCTTGGTTGGGGAACTAAGATCCTACAAGTAGCATGGTGTGACCAAAAAAGAAAAGAAAAATAGAAGGAAAAGCACTTCTATAACGCTCCTCAAAGGAAGCACTCCAACATGTATTACTGTGTGAAAAAGACTTTAGGAGCACCATTATATGTACTGAATACTATCATTTATCTATTTCAAATGTCTTTAGGCATACACACACACACATACATATGCACACATATGTGGACTGATATAAACATATCGATTTTTTAAAAATATACACAAGAAATGAATAAGCGTGGATGCCTTGAGAGACGGAACTAATTACTGAGGAATTGGAGTGGAAAGAGATAATTTTACTGCATGATCTATTGTTTTGATATATTGAACTGCTATAGGTAAAAATTAATCATTTTAACATACAAATATCCTTAAACTCAACAATTCAAATCCTTGAACCAACATGTGGACAAATGTGCAAAAGAAAGCACAAACAGAAATGTTCCCTGAAGCATTGTCCATAATATCAAAAGATGCAGGCACAAAATTTCCATGGGGAATGATGGAATATTATGATACATACATACTGTGGAAGGCAATGCAGTAATAAGGAGACAAAGCAAAATTTTTTAGCCTATAACTATGTATCAGGTATTAATCTAAGTGATTTGTGTATGTTACCTAATTTAATCTTCATAATAACACAACAACATAAGTGACTTATTTTATCATCCTGATTTTCTGCAGAAATAGAGGTACAAAAGGCTAAAAACTTGCATGAGATCACACTGATGGCAAAAAGCAGAGCATAGAGTCCAATCCAGGAAATCTGACTCTCAGTACCTATGAACTTAACCACTATACCATACTGGCGTTCCGTAGGATAACATGAAGGCATCTCTAAGACACTGTTAACTACACAAGGATATTACTGGGACAAGGCATGGTCCTTAATACTTCTTATGGAGAAAAAGCATTATATATTTCTCACTAGGGGAAGGTGGAGAAGGCAATGGCAACCCACTCTAGTACTCTTGCCTGGCAAATCCCATGGACAGAGGAGCCTGGTAGGCTGCAGTCCATGGGGTCGCTAGGAGTCAGATACGACTGAGCGACTTCACTTTCACTTTTCACTTTCATGCATTGGAGAAGGAAATGGCAACCCACTCCAGTGTTCTTGCCTGGAGAATCCCAGGGATTGGGGAGCCTGGTGGGCTGCCGCCTCTGGGGTCACACAGAGTCAGACATGACTGAAGTGACTTAGCAGCAGCAGCAGCAGCAGCAGGGGAAGGCAGTACAGGACATGTTCAAGATCCTAGATTTTTCTCTTGCTAACTGAGTGATCTTGGCAAGTCACTTCTTTGGTTTTCATTTCCTCATCTGGAAAACACAGATAATGTTTACTTGTAGAACTGTTCTAAGAGGTGGAATTCAATGACATTGAAACTCTTGCTCATTGCCTGGAAGGTACTGTGAATAAATGTTAGTTGTCTCTGGCTTCATTTATCCAGCAAACATCCAAGGAGAGTCTACCATGTGTCTAGGTCCTCACGAGACACTGAGGACACAATCAGGAGCAAGACTCAGTGGAGTGGGAGCTACTGTTTTTGTCTGTCAAGCATCTCCTCACCTCGTTCAGTGACAGTACCACATCCTCTTCCTTTGGAGGAACTGACTTTTCTTCATCTCATGTGACTTTGGTGGGGCCACCAGTCATGTGTCTACTTTGCAGCCCTCAGTGCCCTCTCTTGGCCTGAGCAGGAGTTCCTGTGACTGGGATCTGCAGCCTCTCTGGTGTCTGTCCTTCCTAAGTGTAGTGGACAAACCTCCCTTTTATCTCCTAGCCATCTTACCAATGCTTCCTTTTTCACTTGACTCATTTATTCAGAGTTGAGTTTTGTGGCTTGCAGCCAAACTCACTCACACATTCATCCTGTGTTCTGAAGGCATGTCATGGTCAAGTAGGTTAAGTTGGACAGAAAAAGAACATTACATTTATAATTCAATATAAGACCAATCTATTCAGAGAAAGAGCATTACTGGTGATGACTTAAAAGAGCATTCCAAATAGAGGGAATCTGAAATGAAAGAAAGATGGACAGAACAGTCCAGATAGACAATCTAGTGGACACAGATAAGAAGGCGAGAAGTGGCATGCTCTGTCCTTTGTTGCTGCAATTTTAAGCACACAGCAGATGTTAAAGAGAGAAAAACCCAGAGACCTACACAAAGATGGTATCATGAAAGCTGTATTTGACAGGTGAAAAAAATTTCCATTTGCTTCTGTGCCTTAGTGGAGCCAATTAAGAATTTAGGTAGAACAGCGACATGGCCATACCATGATTTTGACGAGTCACTCTGTCCATGTCAAGGGTTCTCAAACTTTATGTATCATCAGAATTACCTGAGGAGTTTATTCAAATAGCCTCATTCCAAGACATCTCAAGTCAGGGAACCAGGAGTAAGTTATGGAAGCTGTGTTTTTAACAGTCCCCCAACGGTTCTAATGCAGGGCTCGATGGACCATTCATTCCTTGTGAAATGTGGTTCCGCATAATGGGCAAGCAGTAGAACCTTCGGGTTACTGTGACAACAACAGAGGCGTCAGTTTCCAGGAAGGAGTTACTTATATGCATCCCTAATATAATCTGTTCATCACCTTGACTGTGCCTCCTCAATACTGGATGAGAGTACACTGGTTAATACCTTGGCACCGAAACATACATATCTCTGTATTTACAAAGACAGTTTACAAATTCCTAACTATAAACCTATCAAGAGTAATAAAGATTCTTAGTGTTCAACAGAAATATGAGCATCTGATATGCGATCCTGCATGGTGTTAGCACACCTCCACAATCTGGTGTCATTTGATGATAAAATAGATACTATTCCCCTTTTAAAGGGAGAAGAACATTATTAAAAATGAAGCTCTGCTGAATGAAAGACTTATGAGTTCCCTCCAGGTGAGGACCCGAATCTTTGGCTCTGGTTTCAGCATAATTAGGTTTTTCATACTGGGAATATTGTCCTCAGTTTTCCTGCTAAGCAATCACATTGCTGTTTGTTGCTAGGTTTCCCAAATAGCATGTTAGGGGCAGCTGTCCCCGTGCCATTCTAACCGTGGCCATTTTCTGCGATCACAGTCACATTACGGCCTATCCTCAAAACATGCTGTTTGACTCCAGGAATAACTTGGTGAAATATTTCTATAATTTTCAGTGGGCAGCACAACTGGCTAACAGTTGGAGCAAATCCACATTTGAAGTGTTCTACCTCAATGAACATGAAATCATGGTATGCCTAGAGTGGGAAAGGACCCTAGAGGCTATCTGACCCTGTTCTCTCATTTTGCAGGTTAGTAAACTGATTTCCACTGAAGTGAAAGCAGTCACACTGCATTCTTCAGCATTTCAAATGGACATATTTAAAGGAAAAATTAAGTCATTAAGTACCTGGAAAGCACTGGCCAACCCAATACAGGTGACATAATCTATTTTGGGAGGCAAGATCACACGTGATGAAGAGATAAGTGACAATAAATGATTTAAATAGTAGTTTAAAACAAAAATAGAAACACTATTAAGAAAGTAGTCTATGATTAATTGCACACAAATACAAGATCTTTTTGTGATTTTGTGCAACACTAACCATCATATAAATAGTTTACTGTTGGACGTTCTTCTACTGCCTACACAACTAGCCATCTTTTATCACAGCACAATATCAATGCTTCAGGGTTTAATTCCAAAAATTGTCATTGCTTTCTGTGCTTCCGGTATAAGCAAATATTGGATTGGCCAAAAAGATCATTTGGTTTTTCCTTAAGATGTTACAGAAAACCCTAACAAACGTTTTGACCAACACAATACTATAGCTAAATTATATCTTTTCACCTGGGGAAGGCAAAATATAGTTTGCTGTTATGTATGAGTATATATAAATGTGCTTCCACTATGGAAGTCTTTAAGCTGGCAGATAATAAAAATAACAACAGATACTATTTTATTGATTACTGTGGATCATGCACAATGTTTAATGCCAAGTATTGATAGATATGAGCTTTCCTGATAGCTCAGTTGGTAAAGAATCTGCCTGCAATGCAGGAGACCCCGGTTCGATTCCTGGGTTGGGAAGATCCGCTGGAGAAGGGATAGGCTAACCATTTCAGTATACTTGGGCTTTCCTTGTGGCTCAGCTGGTAAAGAATCTGCCTGCAAAGCAGGAGACCTGGGTTCAATCTCTGGGTTGGGAAGATCCCCTGGAGAAGGGAAAGGCTACCCACTCCAGTATTTTGGCCTAGAGAATTCCATGGACTGTATAGTCCATGGACGTTCACTTTCATTGATACATATAAGAATGTGTGTGTTAGTATTAAAACAAAAAGTCATGTATATATTCATATACATTGCTGTTGTTTAGTCCTTAAGTTGTGTGTGACTCTTTTGCAACCCCACTGACTTCAGCTCATCAGACTCCTCTGTCCATGGGATTCTCCAGGCAAGAATACTGAAATAGGTTGCCATTTCCTTCTCCAAGGGATCTTCCTGACTCAGGGATTATACCAAGGTCTGCTGTGTCTCCTGCATTGGCAGGCGGATTCTTTACCACTGGGCCCCCAGGGAAGTCCATATTCCTATATATACATATACATTTATACACACGTGTGTGTATTGTTGAATGTTTACAATGACACATTTCTTTCGGATCCCCTTTTACAAATTTAGACTAAGAGGGCAATTTGCCCAAAGTCGAACAATCCCCACGTGGCAGAGCCAGAATTTGGCACCACCTAGTTTAGCCTCCTAAATCTATGTTTCTGGCCACTGTACAAGTACATATGTCCACAGTACCATTTTTCCCCATTATACCATCAGATACATAGGTAGGACTGACTCTGTTCTGTTTATGCTGCTTATTTCTTCTAATGTGTTAAAAGGTTAGCACTCTGAGTTCCCAAATCCAGAAAATAATACAGGATATGGTGAAAACAAGTAGACTTGATTTTTTGAAGGCATAACATAGGTTATTCAAAGTATTTTATAGTATTAAAGATGTCCCTAGAATAAAGCATATGTACACTTTATTACTCCCATTTCATTCAATACAAATGGAAAACTCAAGCATACAAAAAGGCCTAAAATACCACTTATTTCTAGGCTTTGTTGTTTAATCGCTAAGCCACGTCCAACTCTTTGTGATCCCATGGACTGCAGCTTGCTAGGCTCCTCTTTCCATAGAATTTCCCAGGCAAGAATATTGGAGTGGGTTGCCATTCCCTTCTCCAGGGGATCCTCCCCACCCAGTGATGGAACCTGTGTCTCCTGGGTTGGCAGGCAGGTTCTTTACCACTGAGCCACTTAGAAAGCCCATTCCTGGGTTATGCTGTCACAATTTGGAAGGTAAGTCACTTGAAAAACATACACACATAGAAATTAAGGGAGAGGTTAAATTCCAATGGTCTGGAGTGGCACCCACAGCAGGTATATGGATTTTATGCAGAAATTTCTGTGGAAATCAATGGAAAGAGCTCTTGCTCTGTGCCTCAAAAAACAGGCACTTTCTCCTTTTAAAAAATAGCATACCCGCGTTCCCATTACCTGTGGTGGATTCATTTCGATATTTGGCAAAACTAATACAATATTGTAAAGTTTAAAAATAAAATAAAATTTAAAAAATAGCATAGCAGTGAGGGTTGTGGTGTCATTTTTTGACAGTATATCCAGATCCATGTTAGTTGCGACATGCAAAAGAGCCATGGTGTCCTCAGGTGTTGAAGTAAACAACCACTGCCTATAAGAAAGTGCTGAAATAAAGACGTTGTGTTCGGTGTCTGTGTTCCTCTTTCCCCTCCTCTGTTTTTGGTCTTCTGACCTTTTGTACAAGCAACAAGAAAAGTGGGACAGTGTGGAGAGACACAGTCCACCTGGGAAGTAGGTGCATGCCCTTGGGCCAGGGTGACAACGCGCTGTGAAGTAACTCTCCAGATGCCATAATAAATATACAGAGCTTTTATCCCAGCTGGTGCCCGACCAAGTTAGGTGAGGTGCTGGCTGGGTGGAATCACTCTGTGTCCCTTTATGATGAGCAGCGGCTGTTGAAAAAAAAAATGCTGTGGATCAGTGGACACTGGAGTATGTTTATTAATTTTAAGACTGCAGTTGGGATTACTGACAGTGCAGCAGTTCTCCAACTTCAGTAGAAGTCTACCAACATAATGTCTTCACTGGGAAAGGAAAGTTTATTAAAAACACAAGATCTAAGATTTGTATAAAAGACCATACTAAGAGAATGTTAAGTACGTGCCATCATTTTTTGTAGTGTAGGTATAAAATATACCGCTAATGAATTGTATTGGCCTATTTACTTCTTTTCTTGGTCTGAATATAAAATTGGCTTCCCTTCCAATATATTAAACCAGTTACTATTAAAATGTCAACAAGGGTCTTGTAAGCAGTTTTTTTTGTAGTAAGTAATTTTGTGATCAGAAACACATCAATCATATGATATCGCTTATATGTGGAATTTTAAAAAATGGTACAAATGAACCTTTTTATAGAACAGAAGTAGGTCACAGATGTAGAAAACAAACCTATGGTTACCAAGATGGGAAGGAGGAGGGAGGGATAAATTGGGAGACTGAGATTGACATATACACACTACTATATATAAAATAGACAACTAATAAAAACCTACTATACAGAGAACTCTACTCAACACTCTGAACTGACCTGTATGGGAATAGAATCTGAAAAAGAGTGGATACATGTATAACTGGTTCACTGTGCTGTACAGCAGAAACTAACACAACATTGTAAATTAACTATACTCCAATAAAAATTAAGTTTAAAAAGAAACACATCAATATGGTTTGTTGATTTTTTAGATTAATTTTTAAATTTACATGTCAGTCTAATCAAAGATGATTCCAGTCAAAAAAACAACTCTAAGTTTGCCTTATATTTACCCTTTGTATTTACAATTGTTAACCATAATACATTAGCACGCTCAAAAGATTTAATGGAAATACTGCTGTATTAGATTGGCTTCAGAGAATCATCTGGAACTCTACTGCCAAATGAGAATGAATAGCCAAAGGTTAGTCAAAAACTGAAGTTACCAACAGTGATGGTAGAGTAGCAGTGACACAAAAGGGAAGTAAACTTTAAATGGAAAATTTTTAGGTTAGGGCTTTCCTGGTGGCATAGCTCAGGTGGTAGTGAATCTGCCTGCAATGCGGGAGACCCGGGTTCGATCCCAGTGTTGGGAAGATCCCCTGAAGAAGGGAATGGCAACCCACTCCAGTATCCTTCCCTGGAGAATTCCATGGACAGAGGGGCCTGGCCAGTACAGTCCATGGGGTCGCAAAGAGTCAGACACAGACACACTATATAAAATTAATATTAATTATGAGCTAACTCTATCCTCAACATAAAACTTATAGGAATCAAAACTACACACAAACTGTAAACTGAAACACGGTGCCCCTGGCCTAACTCAGAAATAATGACCTTCTTTATGGAAGGGCAGTGGCTTCTTCCTAGCTTGTCTTAGTGTCAGAGTGAATAGAGAAAAGTCAGACGATTCCGTGTCAGCAGCTGCAAAGGCAAGAGAAGGATCTGTGTTTCCTTCACGCTCAGGCTCTGAGAGTCCTCCTTCAGGAAACAGTGGAAAAATCGATGCCAGATGGCTCTCAAGGAGACGCTGCTAATGCTTCTGCTATTGTCAACTCCCCTGTGGAAATGTTCCCATACAGCAGGGCAAGGCTGCAGACTTCATATCTTATCAACCACTGACCTCCAAGGTAGAGGTGTGGTCTCACCCACAGGTCCTAGCAAAGACCGTTTCTCCCAGTGCCAGTGAGTTATGACTTGGTTTTCAGACAAGCAACAGAAATCTCCTCCCTTTTCCACCTTTGTGTTGAAATAGTATTTTAATCAGTTACAGAGAATTCATAAATAACATTAGATACCACTTATAGGGCACTTATAAGCGACAGATTTTTATCTTCTTGGGCTCCAAAATCACTATGGACGGTGACTGCTTGCTCCTTGTCAGGAAAACTATAATAATGTATTGAAAAGCAGAGATATCACTTTACTGACAAAGGCCCATATTGTCAAAGCTATGGTTTTTGTAGTAATCATGTACAGATGCAAGAGTTGGACCATAAAGAAGGCTGAGAACTGAAGAATTGATGCTTTTGAATTATGGTGCTGGAGAAGACCCTTGAGAGTCACTTGAACTGCAAGGATACCAAATCAGTCAATCCTAAAGGAAATCAACCCTGAATATTTGGAAAGACTGATGCTGAAACTGAAGCTCAATACTTTGGCCACCTGATACAAAGAGCCAACTCATTTGAAAAGACTCTGATGCTAGGAAAGATTGAGGGCAGGAGGAGAAGAGGGCAACAGAGAATGAGATGGTTGGATGGCATCACTGACTCAATGGACATGAGCTTCAGCAAACTCTGGTAGATAGTGAAGGACAGGAAACCCAGCGCACTGCAGTCCATGGGTTGCAAAGAGTCGGACACAACTCAGAGACTGAATAACAACAAAAATAAGGCACTTATCATGTGCTGTTAAAGTGTGAAGTGCATTACACAGGTTAACTCATTTCACCCTTAACTCTTAAACCAGTATTATTATCTCCATTTGAAGTTAAATAACTGGCATATAGCCATGACGCTTGTAAGTGGTAGAGCTGGAATGTAGCCACGGGTCTGGATGACAATGAAGTTTCAGTTTTAATTGCTGCTCTGTTTTCTATTCTAAAGAAAAGAATTTAAAAGAATGACTTCATAAATAATCCCATAACCCTGGTAAAACTGCTTTCATTTCCTTGTATTCCCTTTCATTATTCATAGGAATATTACTGGGAACTTCTTTTTCCATTTATTGTTCCCTCCCCCTACTCTGTCCTTCCAATTTAGCAAGAATAACCGCTTTCCTAGAAATGACCTTGCACTCAACACCTCGCTCCCAGCCACCTGCCACTGTTTGTTAGTACAGGATGGCTACCTGACCCAAGCTGGGCTGAGAAGTCTATTTCGCACACATTTCGAAATTCGGGCAGAGAGATTTCAAAATATAGATAAGGGAAGCAGAAGGGAGGGAGGGAGGAGGGAGAGAGGGAAGGAAAAATGAATCAATTTATCTCTGCATTGGCGGTAAGTTGTAAAATTCTGAAGCTACGTGCCATTATTTTCTTCATCGTGGACTGCAAAATAGCCTTTAGTGATAAGAAAAAGGCAAAAGCATTGGAGATGGAGAATGAGGAAGAACTTGGACTCTCTACAGTGCTTCAGGCTTTAATTTATTCCAGTGGGGACTCAGTCCTTGGATTCTGGGACATGTCCTGATTGTCCAGAAAGTTCTTTCTTTTGTATAAGATAGCTAAAGTTTGTTATTGTCACTTGCAACCAAAAGAGTCTGAACTATTAAGAATACTTTATAAAAAATAAATGCTTTTCTAATAATAAAAAAATAAAAGTTTCCCAATAATGTGTCTGATAAGAACATTGATAGATCTGAAGAAGAGGCAGTGTGAGTGAAGGCTGGAGACGCCTCTGCTGTCAGCTGCAGGCAAAGGCAGTTCAACTCACACCTACCAGCAAGGAGGGCGTACTGGCTTCTGTAGCTACGAGCCCAGTGGAAACGCAGGCTTCTGGGCCGACCTAATTCAAGTCCATCAGCATTATTTCCTTTTATCTTGCCAGTTCCATGCCCACCTTCCACTTAGGCAAGTGGTGAGATCACAACCTGTGAGTTGAAGGAAGCTTTCCTAACGTCCTTAACACATTTCACGTTAATTCTTGCTATTATAACCCTTGTGACCAGGGCAATATTATATGCTGAGGTGAGGCCCAAGTTCTTGAACTAGCACATGGAAAGCAGGATGGTGATTCATCAAAGTTACCTTCCTGAAGAACATGATTGCATACCACCCAGCAATCCCATTCCTGGGTATATATCCAGAGAAAATCATGATTCAAAACTATACCTGCACCCCAGTGTTCACTGCAGTACTCTTTACAATAGCCAGGAAATGGAAGCAACCTAAAAGTCCATTGACAGATAAGAGGATAAAGATGTGGGACATATATGTTGTTGTTGTTGTTTAGTCACTAGGATCGTGTCTGACTCTTTTGGGACCTCATGGACCATAGCCCACCAGGCCCCTCTGTTCATGGGGTTCCGCAGCCAAGAATACTAGACTGGGATGCCATTTCCCTCTCCAGGGAATATTCCTGACTCAGGGTTCGAAACTACATCTTCTGCACTGGCAGGTGGATTCTTTACCACTGAACCACCAAGGAAGCCTGTGGTACATATATACAATGGAATATTTCTCAGCCATAAAAAAGAATGAAATAATGCCATATTCAGCAACATAGATGGACCTGGAGATTATCATACTAAATTAAGTCAGACAGAGAAAAACAAATATCATATGTTATCACTTACATGTGGAATTTTTAAAATGATACAAGTAAACTTATTTATAAGCTTGTATGGGTATAACTGAATCACTTTGCTTTACACTTGCAACTAACCATCATTGTTAATCAACTATACTCCAATATAAAATAAAAACCAAAAAGAAAGAACCTGGTTGCTACTGCAGGGCAGAGTAGGAGGATGATGGAGTTTATACATTCTCTGGGCTTGCTAGCATCCTTGCTGAGAGACAATGGGTAGAGTGTGAACAGCACTGAATGTGGAGCCAGGCTGTCTGAGATTTTTCAGGTTCTTGGCTTCTCTCTGAGTCTTCTTCTTGTCCTCAGCAGCCACTGGTGCTGTCGTATTCTTTGCTTAAAGAAGGCAATGGAGTCTTTAGTCTGCACTGAGGAGCCTTTGTTCTCTGGTGTCCTTGATATGGCTGATGACTGCTCCTTCTGAGACTGACAGTGTGGCTAGAGATGATCCAGAGATCGCCAAAAGTGGGTGAGCCCACCACCAAACTTATCTGGACTGCAGCTGCTTCTTGTGACAACTCAATATTTTTCTTGGCCTTGAATTGATCCACAGTGGTACTGGCTGTGGAAGTGGTCAGCACATGGTAAGCACTATCCCAAGTGTGTAAGAGGCAACACAGTTAACAGCACAGAATTCTCAAAATGGAAGGCCTAAGCTGGGGCCTTAGGCCTTCCATAGGCCCCAGCTTTGGCACTTAACAGCTGTGTGATCTTGGATAACTTGCTTAACCTCTCTGTGCTTCATTTTGTTTCATCTGTAAAACAAAGTTAGTGATGGCACCTACCACTAGGTGCCAACGCTGGGGTCTATAGGAAGACCTCAGCTTTGGCACTTAACAGCTGTGTGATCTTGGATAACTTGCTTAATCTCTCTGTGCTTCATTTTGTTTCATCTGTAAAACAAAGTTAGTAATGGCACCTACCACAGTGGGTTGTGAGAATTGAGTTTACAACATGCAAAACGCTTTGAAGAGTGGCTGGTGCGTGTAATAAGTCACTTCTAAGTATTTCCTAATGTTATTATCATTATTTATTATCTTAGGTTGAATTTCCAGGAAATAAGAGTCTGAGATAGGAATTTTGGTGCAGGAAGGTTTTTGGTAGTACTCTTGGGATCAACCACTCTGAGTGATATTAGGACTGGGCAGAGGGAGAAGCTGAACTGTGATACCATTGTAACAGAGCTTGTGGGGTGAGGTGGGCAGGGAGTTGTCGTACATTGAGGCCTTTGTACCATCCCTCATTCCACACCCCTGCCTCCCTGTGAGTAATGTTGGAGGTAGGCTCCCCTTAAGGACAGGTCTAATTCAGAGGTAGGACAATCCCTAGGGTGGGACTTGGTCGTGAGGTACTAACAGACAACACTCGGGGAAGCTGGTCGGGGAAGAGTAACTTGGTCATGGAGGGGAGTCTGGGTGGTACACTGTGGCATCCAGTACATACATCTTCATGCACAACCCCCTTTCATGGGATACATTCACTCAGGAGTCATGCCAAGTTCAGCAATCTGGGCATTATGTTGTCATCTTTATCAATTCTAGCTATAGCTCCCCAGGAGGCCTATGTCTGGATGATAATTAACCTCCAGTACCCCAGTATAATCAGAGAAGAAGAAAACTGATTAAAGGGTTGGAAAATGAGAGGCTGGGCAACAACATGCAGTTTCAAACACACATCACATCCTGTTGCACAGGAACACTGGGCTCTCAATGCCATGTGGAGAGTTGAGGACTTGGCTAACCACACTGGCAGTCTGCACCCTTTCTCTTGCCCTGACTGAGCCCTGGTTCCATCCTCTGGGATGATCACTTTTATCCAATGTCCTCTTTGGCTGTATGTGGGGTGAGCATTAGCACAGAATCCTCTCCTAAGGGTTATATTTAATATTACACAACCGATTTCCTGAAGGTAGGCTCTCCAGGTCATGGGGATTGCATAGTCATCACATGTTCAAAGTGAGGACATTTCCAAAAAGTCCTGAACAAACTTCCCTTATTGGCCAGAATTAGGTCATGCCCATTCTCAAAACAAGAATGGTTTCAATAACTTAGGTCTGGGATACTGAAGTAATAATTGGGGAAGGGGGTGACTTTATCAGGTTGGGGAATACCTCTATTGCTGTCATCAGTTTCTCATCCGTTTGGCTGCTACTCAATGGGAAATGAAGTCACTGATGTTTGGGAGTGATCCATTCACTGCCCTGTCAGTAGTTCAATTGGATCCACTGGTTGAGTAGGCAAGATATATAAAGCACTGACAAATTTTGAAAATTTTGCAAGCGAATCTCCTCCAATCACACTCAAGAATCCCAAATTATACTTTTAGCCTAAAGAACTGCCTAAGGGGATGATCTATTCTAGAATATAATGGAGGTTAACAACTTAACAGGGGGTTGTGTCAGCAACAGAGAAGAACAAGAAGCAAATTATTTGACCTTACTTGTATTGCTCTTATAAGGGTGGCTCATTGTTGATTTACATTAGATGTTCTGGTTTTGAAATCATAACGTCAAGGGTTACCTACAAATGCAGTAATCAATTGTCTTATCTGCCTCCCCAATTAGGGATCTCATTCAACCTACAGACTTACCATATGAGGTCTTAAACATGGTAGGAACATCATGAAAGTTTGTTAAATGCCAAGTGAAACTCCTTGTAACTAGTCATTCCCAGTAACTCCATATTTACTGATAATTTCAAAATGAGCTCCGCTTGGAATGAAACTTTTACTTCTTTCATCTATCTGCATGCCTAGCATAAAATATAGGAATATAGGGAGTTCTTAAGAAATTGAATTATTGTTATTAATGTCAACATAACTTTATAAGCAAGAAAAGTCTTCTAAAGTACTTGAAAACACTTTGCTTAAGGTGTATAAATATGTCATTTATATTTATTTAGTGAAAACTATTCTTTATGGGAAAAAAATGAGCCACTTTTCCCAAGGCTTTGTCCATGTGCAGAATACACAGAAATATAGCAAGCATCATTTACATGTCAGTGATTCTCTGTGCCACAGTCACTGAAGCAGGACTTCTACTTTCGTCCAGTTCGACCACAGCTATTTCTGGGAGTTATCATGAGGTTTCCCACATATGCTTGCAGAAGAGTCCTTTCCCACTTGGCGTTGCCATGGCTCTACAGTAACACCTTCATCAAATTCTATTATGCTTTCCCAGGTGCTGCTGCAGACCTTTGCAGGGGTGCCTCGATTCTCTGCCTGATGCAGGGTTATTTGCCTGCTTCCCCTACAGTTAAAAAACTATTTTTATTTATGTATTTATTTGGTTGTGCTGGGTCTTAGCTGCAGCACGCAGGATCTTTAGTTGCGGCATGTGGGATCTAGTTCCTTGACCAGGGATTAAACCCTGACCCCCTGAATTGGAAGCATAGAGTCTTAGATACTGGACCACCAGGGAAGTCCCTCCCCTACAATTTCGACAGGCAACACTGTCTCTGAGTATCTTCCCATATTAATAAATAAAATTATATCAAGTATTTTTGTTGACTCACATTGTTATTTATAGGTATACATAAAAATTTATATGTTACCATATATTTTAACAGCATTTTATGCATTGTACCATAGCTGATTAAGTTCAGTTCAGTTCAGTTGCTCAGTCGTGTCCGAATCTTTGCAACCCCATGGACTGCAGCATGCCAAGCCTCCCTGTCCATCACCAACTCCCAGAGTTTACTCAAACTCATGTCCATTGAGTCAGTGATGCTATCCAACCATCTCATCCTCTGTCATCCCCTTCTCCTCCTGCCTTCAATCTTTCCAGTATCAGGGTCTTTTCAAATGAGTCAGCTCTTCGCATCAGGTGGCCAAAGTATTGGAGTTTCAGCTTCAACATCAGTCCTTCCAATGAACATTCAGGACTGATTTCCTTTAGGATGGACTGGTTGGATCTCCTTGCAGTCCAAAGGACTCTCAAGAGTCTTCACCAACACCACAGTTCAAAAGCATCAAGTCTTTGGCACTCAGCTTTCTTTATAGTTCAACTCTCAAATCCATACATGACTACTGGATAAACCATAGCCTTGACTAGATGGACCTTTGTTGACAAAGTAATGTCTCTGCTTTTTAATATGCTGTCTAGGTTGGTCACAACTTTTCTTCCAAGGAGCAAGTGTCTTTTAATTTCATGGCTGCAGTCACCATCTGCAGTGATTTCGGAGCCTGAAAAAATAAAGTCTGACACTGTTTCCACTGTTTCCCCATCTATTTGCCATGAAGTGATGGGACTGGATGCCATGATCTTAGTTTTCTGAATGTTGAGCTTTAAGCCAACTTTTTCACTGTCCTCTTTATCAAGAGGCTCTTTAGTTCTTCTTCACTTTCTGCCAGAAGGGTGGTGTCATCTGCATACCAGAGGTTATTGATATTTCTCCCAGCAACCTTGATTCCAGCTTGTGCTTCATCCAGCCCAGTGTTTCTCATGATGTATTGTGCATACAAGTTAAATAAGCAGGGTGACAATATACAGCCTCGACGTACTATTTTTCCTATTTGGAACTAGTCTGTTGTTCCATGTCCAGTTCTAACTGTTGCTTCCTGACCTGCATACAGATTTCTCGAGAGGCAGGTCAGGTGGTCTGGTATTCCCATCTCTTGAAGAATTTTCCACAGTTTGTTGTGATCCACATAGTTAAAGGCTTTGGCATAGTCAATAAAGCAGAAATAGATGTTTTTCTGGAACTCTCTTGCTTTTTCGACGATCCAGCAGATGTTGGCAATTTGATCTCTGGTTCCTCTGCCTTTTCTAAAACCAGCTTGAACATCTGGAATTTCATGGTTCATGTATTGCTGAAGATTGGAGATTTTTGAGTATTACTTTACTAGTGTGTGAGATAACTGATTAAACCAATCCCCAATTATTGGACTTTGGTTATTTTGGTTTTTATTATTACAAATAATGCTGTCATGAACATCCTTGTAGTCAAAACCTGCACATTTCTTTGATTTTTGTTTTAGGATCATAATAGCTAATTTGATATTTTGCCCTATGTACTCAGCTGCTCAGTTGGGTCCTACCCTTTTCGACCCCATAGACTGTAGCCTGCCAGGCTCCTCTGTCCATGGCATTTTCCAGGCAAGAATACTGGAGTGGGTTGCCATTTTCTCCTCCAGGGGGTCTTCCTGACCCAGGGATCGAACCCAAGTCTCCTGCACTCTCAGGTGGATCCTTTACCACTGAGCCACCTGGGAAGCCTGCTTCTCGAAAACAAGGAAATGACTTCATAAGTAGTTCAAGGACTGAAGAGTTTTCAGAATTTAGAAGAACTACTGATAAAAATAGAAAACTCTAACAATCGTACCATGTATACCAACTTAATTACCAGCTACAACAATTCAAGGAAGAGCTGTCCAGTGGCTTAGAGCAGCCTTCCTGGCTATGTTGGTTTTGTTTAGAAGCTGCTTACCATCAAGTAAACAATGTGGTTTTGGAATAATTTTCAGACATTTTTATTGTTTTGCTTTAAATATGCAACTAAGTCATTTGAATCCAAAGAAGAGTACTATAAAATGAGAACTAAATGAACTCCTTTAATTTGACTGTTTTTTAACCTAAGTAGTATAAGCACTTAAAAAGGAGAAGTAGAGTTTACGTAAGAGCACATTCCAGAGAAATTAATAATGGGAGCGCAAATGAGGGTGAGGAAAGAACCTAAGCAAGTTCCTAAAGCAGAGCCAACTGTTTGATAACTTGTAGCTGAAAAATGGAAATTAGGAAGGAGACTGTAGTTCCTAACATTTACGTCAGTTCTGCTGTTTTTTCTGCTGGTTTCTTCACTGTCAGCCAGAATCTAAACCTGGTTTGCCAGGGGCAGATTTCCCAGGTCAATTCTGTACCTCTTATTCTAGCCTTCCCTCTTTTCTCAGAGACTGGTTCTCTTCATCATAATCCTTACTCACTGATAGTAGATTCCTCTATATCCAGGTAGATCACCCAGTCATGATGATTGTTTTGAGTTACTCACAAATCAGCTGCTTGCCTGAAATAATAATAGCTGTCATTTACATATGCCACCTTACTTCCATTATTTGACTTTGTCCTCCAGAAACTCTGTGTGCATGTGTGCTAAGTTGTTTTAGGCGTGTCAGACTCTATGCAACCCTATGGACTGCAGCCCTCCAGGCTCCTCCGTCCATGAGATTCTCCAGGTAAGAATACTGGAGTGGGCTGCCATGCCCTCCTCCAGGGGATCTTCCAGACCCAGGGATGGAGCCCATGTCTTTTAGGTCTACCTGCACTGGCAGGTGGGTTCTTTACCACTAGCACCACCTGGGAAGCCCTCTGATAACCCTACATTATAGTAATCTGCAAGGAATAGAAACTGGACTCAAGACTGCATAAAGAGTAAGAACTTGCACTGGCTTAT
The DNA here is from genome assembly GCF_000754665.1 of Bison bison bison. Taxonomy (NCBI): domain Eukaryota; kingdom Metazoa; phylum Chordata; class Mammalia; order Artiodactyla; family Bovidae; genus Bison; species Bison bison. The sequence continues at coordinate 10,962,511 of NW_011495057.1, read as the reverse complement.
AGAACAGGAAGAGCAAACACAATGTTGGCTTCCAAGCAAGGTTTCATCAGGATTCTGACTTCGTTTTCTTACAATTCTGTCCAATTCTATGTATCAACTGATTCCCTGGTGGTGTGGAATGGGTTCCTTATGTGCTTTTGGGGGTTTCTTGTGTGCTTTTTGATGTATGCAGTGAGCAAAAGATTTCCTTGAGACTTCCCTGATGGTCCAGTGGTTAAGAATCTGCCTTCCGTTGCAGGGGATGCAGGTTCAATCCCTGTTCAGGAACTAAGATCCCACATGACTTGAGGTAACTAAAGAGTCTGTGCACCACAACTAGAGAAAGTCCACATGCCACAACAAAGACCCAGCACAGCCAAAAATAAAAACGAATAAATCAATTTTTTTTTTAAAAAGAGAGATTTCCTGTCCTTCCACTAGCAGATAAAGGAAAACCTTTCCCAGAATCCTCCACTAAGTCCTTTGTATTATAGTGGGCTGCCATAACTAAATATCTTAGACTGAATGGCTTAAAGAAATTTGTTTTCTCACAGTCTGGAGGCTGGAAGTCTAAGATCAGAGTGCTGCTATAGTCAGGTCCTGGTGAGTACTTTCTTCCTGGCTTATAGACTGTGGCCTTCTCTCTGTGTTCTCACATTGCAGAGAGAGAAAGAGATCACAAGAGCGCTAGCTGTCTGGTGTTTCTTCTAATGAAGGCACTAATTCCACCTTGAGGCCCCACCCTCATGGTCTCATCTAACCCTAACTACCTTCCAAAGGCCCCATCTCTAAATACAAATACCATAGCACTCAGAGTTAGGGCTTCACTATATGAATTTTGTGGGGACAAAATTCAGTCCATAGTGTCCTTCTTCATATTTCCCTAGCCATTCTGGCCTAATAATTTGCATGGAGAATGAGATCTCATGATTGGCTTGGCTGGCTCAGTTGAAGTAAAAGGAACTTGGGGGAGTTGACCACAAAGTCTGTGGTTGTGCATTGTGCTCAGTTGCTCAGTTGTGCTCAACTCTTTGTGACTCCATGGACTGTAGCCTGCCAGGTTTTTCTGTTCATCAGATCTCCCAGGCAAGAATACTGGAGTGGGCTGCCATTTCCTTCAAGTCTGAGTCTCCTGCATTAGCAGGTGGGTTCTTTACCACTGAGCCACCTGGGAAGCCCAAGTCTATAGTTAAGTAGGTACATTTCACAAATCAGAAGACTGAATCCGAGAGAAGTTAAGCCAAGGTCATGCATATAATGAGTGGGAGAGTCAAGATTTAAACTCAACTGACTCCAAAGCTCTTGTTTTTTGTATTATATGATGTTAGCATCACTTGTTTGCTTTTCTAGTTTGTAGCTTTCCTGTCCCTTCTAGTTTTAGACTGTTTTCTCTTTTTTTTTTTTTTTTTGACATGGATCAATTTTTAAGTCTTTATTGAATTGCTTACAATATTGTTTCTGTTGTATGTTTTGGTTTTTTGGCCCCAAAGCATGTGGGATCTTAGCTCCGTGACCAGGGCTCGAACTCACACCCTCTGCATGAGAAGGTGAAATCTTAACCACTGGACCACAGGGAAGTTCTTGTTTGCTTTTTTGATAGCAGACACCTTGCTGTGGCCCTTGCAGCCTGTATGGACAATCCAGGACCCTGAGCTCCATGCCTAATCTCAGGTTGCTGGTGTGGAAGACTAGCCCCCAAATTAAATAGTTCTACACTACTCTTTGGACTTTGACTTAAGGCCTCTTTTATAAAGTCCTTACTTTTTAAAGGTCAAGTCCTCCTTACTTAATTTCTTTGGTGGAATGCTGCCCTTCCACTTCCTGAAATCTCCACTCCTTTCAAATCCAGCTGCTTGCAGAACTCAAAGAGACCTTCCATCATTAGGTCTCCCTGATCACACTGTTGTTAAACAGATCACACTGTTCAACCTGACTGGAGGCCTCTGATTGGATTTTGTGACCCTCCTGGTGGAAAAAAATAGAAACTTTGAAGTAAGACACTATGATTTATAATAAGAAATACATATTTGGCCTTTACCCCTGTCTGTATTTCATAGAGTTCCAAAACCTCTTGGAATTTCCTAAGTGATAAGAGCGCTGGGAGCATCTTTTGTTATAGAATTTGGTCTTTTATCTTTGGTTCCTGAAATAGCTCCAGAGCCATAAAGGTGAAAGAAATGTCTTATTATTCATAACCTTTCAACCACACTTGAATGTATTACTTTTGGAGAGCCTCTCAAGATGGGGGCTGGTTGCCAGGGGAACCAGCCATGAATAGAGGGTTGGAACTTTGAGTCTTATTCCCCCGACCTTTTGGAAGGGGAGAGTGGTTGGAGGTTGAATCAGTCACCAGTCAGCAATGATTTAATCAATCATGGCTATGGAACGGTCTCCACAAAACCCCCAAACAACAGGATTCAGAAAGCCTCCAGGTTGGTCAACATGAGGGGTGGCTAAGAGTGACACTCCCAGAATGGGCACGGACACATGGAGCCCCTTCCCACACACTTTGCCTTATGCATCTCTTCCATCTGGCTGTTTTTGAGTTGCATCCTTTATTAATATAATAAACTGGTAATTTAGTAAATGAACTGTTTTCCCGGGTTTTGTGAGCCTCTCTGGCAAATAAATCAAAGCTGAGGAGGGGGCTGAGGGATCCTCAATTCATAGTCAGTCAGTCAGCAGCACAGGTGACAACTGGACTCTCCACTGGTGCCTGAAGCATGTATGAAGGGGGTGGGGCAGTCCTATGGGACTGAGCCCTGTTGAAATAAATTTCTAGGTCCAAGATGGAGCTGCTCCTGCCCCATCAGCAAACCAATACTTTAACTTTGGTGTACCGGTAAATTCTCCACTTGATCAGAACTGCAGGAGATCCAGCCAGCCAGTCTCCACCTGCCAAGAATCTGTACCAACTTCATTAATCTAAATAAGGTCAGATATGCAATCTCAGCCAATTAATTTAAGGCAGATAGTTTTTCCTTATTCCCTGATTGACCTGTTAGCCTTCAGAGGAAATCCCCATGTTCTAACCCAATTAGGTGCTGTTTTCATGTTGCCTCTTCTAACACCTTATAAAACTTGCTCTGGCCCAAACCTCTCTTGGGAAGACTGTTCTTCCACTTGTGAGACACACTGTACTCTTATCCATGTATTACTTTCCCTTGAGTAAAGGATATACTACTAATTACTAAATTGTCTTTTGACAGTTTAACTTGTGGGATCCGATGCTATTTCCAGGTAGATACTGTCAGAATTGGGTAAAATTGTAGGACACCCAGTTGGTGTCCCAGAACTTACTAATATACAGGAAACCCACACATCTTGTGTCAGAAATGCAGTATATTGTCATAGAGTATTAAGAGCAGGGGAGACCCACAATGGGAGTGTGTATTTTTCTTTACAGATCCATGTTTGAATTTAAGCTCTCTCTACTATTTTGTGGTTGAGGACTTAAAACAAGCTGCTAAAACCTTCGGAACTCAGGCTCCTCCTTAAGGGACCATGGACACTAAATAACTATTTGATAGGTTTATTCTAAGAGATCAGAGTCTGCATGTGCAAAATTCTGACAAGTAACAAGTACTTAATAAATGGGAAGTCCTTCAAGACTGGAAGGTATACCTGACTTATGAATTTCCTTTCATCTTCCCAAACTGAAGTCCTTACTGTTTTTCTAAACTCTCATAAAAATCACAGCTAACACAACTGGTTTGACTATTAACCAGGCCTATGTTGTGATAACTCTTCTGTTGCTGTCTTGGATTACTATTTAAAATGTATAACTATTTAACTTTCCATTCAGATGATAAGCAACTTGCAGTTTCTGCTTAATATAGCACAGTGTCTTCCCCATGTATTTGGAAAGAATATTGAGTACAGAGCTTTCTCTTCTCCAAGCAGTTACCACCACTTTAACATGCTCAGTAAATAGCAGTTTTCTCAAGTAACAGGTTGACAACAGAAATAGGACATAGGAAGACTATTTCCCCCCTGCATTTGGAAGGACTGCAAGCACTTCTGTGAATAAGGACATGGTCCCTAATTGCTATTCTTTATTTTTTAATAATTAATTTATTTTTAATTGAAAGACAACTGCTTTACAGTATTGTGTTGGTTTCTGCCAAACATCAACATGAATCAGCCATAGGTATACCTATGTCCCCTCTCTTCTGAACCTCCCTCCCACCTCCCTCCCAATTCCACCCCTCAAGGTTGTTACAGAGACGCGGTTTGAGTTCCCTGAGTCATACAGCAAATTTCTATTGGCTATTTATTTTACATATGGTAATACATGTTTCCATGTTACTTTCTCCATACATCCCTCCTTCTCCTTCCTGTGCCTCCCCAGTCCATAAGTCTGTTCTCTATGTTTTTATCTCCATTGCTGCCCTGCAAATAAGTTCATCAGTATCATCTTTCTAGATTCCATCTATATGCGTTAGTACACAGTATTTATTTTTCTCTTTCCGACTTCACTCTGAATAATAGGCTTTAGGCTCATCCACTTCATTAGAACTGACTCAAATGAGTTCCTTTTTATGGCTGAATGATATTTATTCTATTGCATATATGTGCCACAGTTTATTTTCCCATTCATCTGTTGATGGACATCTAGGTTGCTTCCATGTTCTAGCTATTGTAAATAGTCCTGCAATGAACATTGGGGTACATGTGTCTTTTTCAGCTTTGGTTTCTTCAGGGTATATGCCCAGGAGTGGGATTGCTGGGTCATACGGTGGTTTTATTCCTAGTTTTTAAGGAATCTCCATACTGCCTTCCATAGTGGCTGTATCAATTTACATTCCCACCAACAGTGCAAGAGGGTTCCCTTTTCTCCACACTCTCTCCAGCATTTATCGTTTGTAGATTTTTTTGATGATGGCCATTCTGATCAGTGTGAGGTGATATCTCATTGAAGTTTTGATTTGCATTTCTCTAATGAGCAGTGTTGAGCATCTTTTCATGTATGGTTTATTAGATATCTGTATGTCTTCTTTGGAGAAAACTTATTGCTGTTCTGATATGGATGGGGCTGGTACTTTACGACTCTGAGATTTCCAGTAACTGCAAGGACAACTTATCTATGGTCCTCCTGCCCCAAGTGGCCTGGCTCCCAGTTCCTATTTCAAGCCCCTCTTGCCCCAGTTTATAAAGATAGCTTCTGCCTTGGTTCCTAGTGCAAAAGTTGTTTTTCTGGTATTCCAAGCATCCCATACCAAGAGTGATCTAATTGTTTATCCTAAATAGGATCCTGCTGAGGATGCTATTTATACTTTCTGTCAAGACAACAGCATCACTCAGTACTGTCCAGGTCGGTTATCCCTCCTTCTCCTGGTATTGGATCTTTGCCTTGCATTTTCTTGTTCTCTCTTTGAGGACCAAGAGCCTGTCCCTGTAACACAGGCAGGTTGGTAGTGGAGGCTGCCAGGAAGCAACAGATCTTCCAGACATGGATTGCTTTAACCAGAGGACACTGTTCTTTGCCCTCTTGGCTGGACTTCTGTTGTCAGCTGAGTCAGACCCTCCCAACCCTCTTCCTAAGGGAGTTTGGCTGAGTCCCAAGATTAGTGCCCATTTTACTCTGAGAAAAGAGCCGTGCTTCCTGTGATTGGGCAACTGCTGCTGTTAATCTAATTATCTGGGTAAAGTACGAACAGTCCTCAAGTAGGGGCACACAGACACAGGGAGCTTTGCACTGACAGGCCTCTGCCAGTTCCACTTGTGCTGGCATCTACAGGACTCCCAGCCCCCCTAAGTAGGTCATTGGGTCAGGATGCTTTGGGGAGTTCCAACAGACCACAGTGTCACCTTGGCTGTGGTTCCCAAGCCGCTTCCCTTCACCCCAGCTTTCCTCCTGGTTGGGGGGGTCCCTCTCTGTTTCTCTGCCAAGTCACAGACTTGGATTTCTCTGACTGCTAGTTTTAGGCACCACTTGACACTAAAATACTCCCCAAGACACTTCTATCACTATAATTTCTCCCTTAATTAAAAGCACTTTCCTTGGAAGGCCATGTTAAAAATGCACATTGACTTGAAGGGAAAGAATGCCAATTATGAAACACAGGATGTCACTGCTTTGGGTTACTAGAATACTGATACTTCAAAAGACAGTTTTTAAGGTGGTGGGGGGGGGCGGTCTCTAGACATCATTTACCAAAGAGTTATCAGTATAATTTCATCTCCTTGAGGGTATTTTTGGGAATAGAAGGACAAGATTATAAAACTCCAGTTAAAAAATCTTCCTTGAAGTAATGTCAGTCCTATTTTTACTGGTCCGTATCCCTCTTTGGTGATCTCTCCACTTCTGGAAATTCAGGTAAATTCAACTCAACAAGTATTAATAAGGCCAGCTCTGTGTATGGTATTATACTAGGCACTGGTGATACCAAGAAGAATAAGAGAGTCCTGCCCTTTAAGAAACTCCAGAACAGCACATTCTGTATTCCATGGAATTTATCTGCTCCCAAATTTTCAGCCCCTACCTGCCGTTTTATTTCATTTCAAAACTGAATATACATACATTGTGAGAAAAGCAAAAGAATCACATTAAGATTATCCACCACCCAAGTATACTGACTGAAAAAGAACAAATCACACCTGCCTCTGTCAAGGAAAATTCCCTGGTATGCTGTAAGTGCATTCTAATTCCCAATGTCGTCTAGAGATTTTTTTTTTTTTTTTTTTGGTTGTTGAGTCTCTATGTACACAGGAAACTTAAATACAACTAGATTCACATTTATAGTAAATCCCAGTGCATAATTCCCTCCCACTTCTTTTAGGAGCCAAAGAAAAGATCAAGAGAACAGGAAAGACTGTCACAGCAGTTTTGATAAAGCTGAAAAAGCTGCCACTTGCGTGAAAGATTAAGTCATTCCACTTTTTTCAAAAGGCTCATGAGTCTGGGTAAACACCAAAGGGTGTATTTAGAAGAAACAGAAGCAGAAGACTTCTAATTATCAAATTTTTAAAAAATAAAATGGGTTGCCTTGACAGGTAGTGAGTTCTTGACTAGCTTTAAACACAGCCAATGCTAGACAACCTCTAGAAAGTGTTGTTGTAAAGATGAAGATGTCTGTATGTTTTAACAAGGCATCTATGGCCCAGACTCAAGAAAAGGAGGGACCCCTGAAAGATGCTGGACCTGTTGAATGGCACTGAACATTCTAAAGACCTTCTTTTTTTGCTGGCCTCTAAAAATACCAAGTATGGAAAATTTATTGAATGAACCTTGTTCTCTTGAGAGTGGAGGGAACTTGATAAGGCATGACGCTATTTACGTGATTACCCAGGTTTGGAAACTCCCAAGGAGATGTTAACACTGGGATTGTAGATGGGGTTCACAGGCTGTGCTAACAGGAAAACTCACATCTGTTTGAGGAGTGACTCATGGTAGGCTGAAAGGCTGTTGCTTTAAAAAAGGAGACAGAATCTGGGACATTATTCAAGCATTTAGAACAAAGTTTAAACCCACGCTGGGACTGGTGCCTGGGTATTCATCAACTTTGCAAAGGAAAACAAAATAAAACTGAAAACAATCTAGGGAGATGAAGTAAGGAAAAGAGTCAAAGGTACATTTACATGTTTGTGATGTTGTGCTTTTAATAATGTTGTTGCTTGCAATATGCCACTGATGACAGTCTAGATACAAGTTTTAAACCAATGGAACAGGACTGTATCATTAGTTTCAAACACTGTTTGCATACTGTGTAGACTCTTAAGTATTTACTTGACTCATTGTCTTGAGAACTAACCTTCTCAGACCCAGAACTCGAAGTTATAGAGAAATACTTCTCATAATATGAGGTCCCTGAATCGCCTGGAGAGTTGGTTCTTCTATATAACAACTGCTTTTATATATATCTTTTAAAAATCATAATAGCTCACACTTCAAACTCATAATCTGTGCCAGGTATTGTTCTTTACATGTATCTATAACTCTCTTAAGGAAACCTGCCTTAGAGGTTAAAGGAAAGTGAAAGTCGCTGTCATGTCCAACTCTTTGCAACCCCACGGACTATACAGTCCATGGAATTCTCCAGGCCAGAATACTGGAGTGGGTAGCCTTTCTCTTCTCCAGGGGATCTTCCCAACCCAGGGATTGAACCCAGGTCTCCCACATTGCAGGCGGATTCTTTACCATCTGAGCCACAAGCAAAGCCCTTAAAAGCAGACTTTTTTCTTATGTAAGTCATCCTTGTGTCAGTATATGCATTAGCTCCCCAACCAGGGATGGAGCCCATGCCCCCTGCACTGGAGGATGGAGTCTTAACCACCGATCACCAGGGAAGTCCCAATCTCTCATTTTGTATTTATGTTGTGTCCTGTTTTATGTGCCTGTGTTTGTTTCTCAGAGGATGTTTGCATTCACTTTATGTAAGCCTTCTCCCAGAAGCTTCGGAAAAGAGAATTTATCTATTCCAAGAGTCCCAAGACCCCCCTGTACCAGAAGGGAGGTTAATTTTTAATAAGCATCCTAATGATTATTGTGGATATTAAAGTTTGAAAACTACTGCTGTTATCCTTCTTGAATTACCCAAAGTACTAGCAGCCCCTCTTCGCTTTCTCCTCTTGGAGACCTGCCCCTCAGGACATGTCTCTTTTTAAGTTTCTCCTTTTTCTCCTGTCTCTGGCACTTCTAACCCATTGCAGGTAAAGCAGAAGAACCTGCAACATACTGAGAAAGCATATTTGGACTCCTCTTCCTGTATTTACAAAACCCTGGTAGGACTTCTCTGGTGGTCCAGTGGCTAAGACTGTGCTCCCAGTGTAGGGGACCTGGGTTTGACCCGTGGTCAGGGAAATAGATCCAGGCATGCTAAGTCACTTCAGTCCTGTCCAACTTTTTGCAACCCTATAGACTATAACCTGCCAGGCTCCTCTGCCCATGGGATTTCCCAGGAGACCCAGGCACCGAACCCACGTGGCTTATGTTTCCTGCATTAGCAGCCAGGTTCTTTACCACTAGCGCCACCTGGGAAGTTCAAATAGCTCCTGGATGCCACAAATAAGGATCCTGCATGCCACAACTAAGACCAGACACAGCCAAACAAATTCAAAAAACAAACAAAAAAAGAACATATATCAGGGAAAAGGTGGAAGAACACACCCCAGACAGAGGTGATTGTTGTTATAAGGTTAAGAGTATAGTAAATGAAGGGGAATGTCTAAGTCACTATAGCACATTCACATTCACTTCAAGACTTGGACCTAGAGCTTTCCTTTTATTTCTCAGAGGTATCATCACTAGTAATGACTTAACAAAAGCAAACACTGGAAGTCCTTTCATTTTTCAGATTTTCCTGCCTCTCATAAAGTGTGCTTATTTATCTATCTAATAATATATCTTTTGAAAGAGTAATGCATATTAAAAAAATATAAAAGGAAATACAGTGGAAAAAAATGTCCCTCCCACAGTCATCCAACCAATGACACACCCGGGTGGCCACTTTATCCTCCAGAGATACTCTATGCATTCCAAATCCACAAATATATACATACCCCCTTGGGCACACAAATGAAAGAATACTGTATACACCATTGTACATCTTGCTTTATTTACTAAACAAAACATCTCAATGCTTATTGCAAATCACTACCTCATTCTTACTAACAGTATATCCACTATGTTAGAATATGATGTAGCTGTGATTCCCCTTCTTTCACTATGTGGGTCTTGCAAAGATACAGATATGTCTTTGATGACCATAATTGTTATTTTCAGGCTTTTCCCACTTTTCCCACTGCCTTCAAATTATGCTCCAATATAAATGCAATGAAATAACTGAGGATTATTTAACCCTTATTATTTGGATTCATCCTAGGTGGATCTTGCGTGCATGCTAAGTCACTTAAGTCATGTTTGACTCTTTGTGACCCCATGGACTGTAGCCCACCAGGCTCCTCTGTCCATGGGATTCTCCAGGCAAGAATACTGGAGTGGGTTGTCATGCCCTCTGTCCTCTAACCAGGGACGGAACTCGCATCATTTATGTTTCCTTCACTGGCAGGAGTGTTCTTTACCACTAGCGCCACCTGGGAAGCCCCAAGTAGATCTTGCTGCTAAGTCGCTTCAGTCGTGTCCAACTCTGTGCGACCCCATAGACGGCAGCCCACCAGGTTCCCCCGTGCCTGGGATTCTCAAGGCAAGAACACTGGAGTGGGTTGCCATTTCCTTCTCCAAGGTATGAAAGGGAAAAGTGAAAGTGAAGTCGCTCGGTCGTGTCCGACTCCTAGCGACCCCATGGACTGCAGCCCTCCAGGCTCCTCCATCCACGGGATTTTCCAGGCAAGAGTACTGGAGTGGGGTGCCATTGCCTTCTCCGAAGTAGATCTTAGGTTCAGTCAATAATACTGCACAGCTCACAGGTAAAAGGAAGACTAAAGGGTACAGAGGAGGAGAAATTATAAATCACATCCCAGTATTTGCTAAAACGGTGTTGCTTTCAACTGCAGGCTGTGACCCGTGGGTAGACTGTGAAATCACTTTAGTTGGGTTAAATATACAGCATACATTGGAAAGAAAAGTAGAAAAAATATGCAGCATATGAGAAAGGTAAGTGTTGCTTTATAACATTTGTTTCAGTTTTACATTTATAAGTTTGTGTCTATTGGTTTCTGGTATGAAATATATCCCCACCTGTGCATGTGTGCTAAGTTGCTCAGTCAGGTTTGACTCTTTGCGACACCATGGACTGTAGCCCACCAGGGTCCTCTGTCCATGGGATTCTCCAGGCAAGAATACTGGAGTGGGTTGCCATGCCCTCCTCCAGGGGATCTTCCCCACCCAGGGATTAAACCCGAGTCTCCTGCATTGGCAGGCAGATTCTTTATCACTGAGCCACCTGGTAAGCCCCTCAGTCTGGTACTCAGGATCAAACTGCTCTATCATGTCTTGCTTTTGCTTACTCATTTAAATCCCAGTACTTCCCCCACATGTGTGGCTAAGACCTTTTCTTAAGCTTTCTGCAATCCAGGCCTTCTTAGGGAACTAATCTGGGGCCAGAGTTAGAGATGCCAGGGCCTTCCCTTGATAATTCCTCTGCAGCTCCACTACTATTACATAAGGAGCTCTGCATTAAGTGTTAGGAGTCCCACTGAGGAGTGACTCAGTACCTAACTGGACTGAGATATTGTAATCTTGGACAAGCTACTTTAACTCTTCTGTGTCTCCGGGTGCCACATATAATATGAGAAGGTTGGACACTAATTTTGGATATCCCATCCTGCACCAATATTTGGGGTTTAATCTGGTGTGTTTGATCTTTACAGTAATCCTGAAAATTCTTCCTTCCAGCATTTTCCACCTCTTCCTCCTTTTTTGACTGACTTTCAAAGTGTTTTGGAGGGTCTGCTTTTCGCCAAACATTGTTATCAATGGCTGGAGACATGAAAGTGAAAATGATGGTGAATAATTTTTACATCCTGTTCCCAAAAATCACCTGCTTGGACAAAACAGTGCTTCCTAAATCTGCCCTCAACCCAAGTGCACCTTGATCAGTTCAGTTCAGTTCAATTGCTCAGTCATGTCTGACTCTTTGCAACCCCATGGACTGCAGCACGCCAGGCTTCCCTGTTTACCACCAACTCCCGGAGCTTACTCAAACTCATGTCCATCGAGTTGGTGACGCCATCCAACCATCTCATCCTCTGTCATCCCCTTCTCCTCCTGCCTTCAATCTTTCCCAGCATCCGGGTCTTTTCCAATGAGTCAGTTCTTCGCATCAGGTGGCCAAGGTATTGGAATTTCAGCTTCAGCATCAGTCCTTCCAATGAATATTCAGGACTGATTTCCTTTAGGATGGACTGGTTGGATCTCCTTGTTGTCCAAGGGACTCTCAAGAGTCTTCTCCAACACCACTGTTCAAAAGCATAAATTCTTGGCGTTCATCTTTCTTTATAGTCCAACTCTCACATCCATACATGACTACTGGAAAAACCATTGCTTTGACTAGATGGACCTTTGTTGGCAAAGTAATATCTCTGCTTTTTAATATGCTGTCTAGGTTGGTCACAATTTTTCTTTCAAGGAGCAAGCATCTTTTAATTTCATGGCTGCAGTCACCATCTGCAGTGATTTTGGAGCCCCCGAAAATTAAAAAAAATTATTAGATTTTTTTGGGGCACCTTGATGAGGGCGTTCTTTTACCTGATCACTGCACCATTACTAAAGAAAACTTTTTTTTTTTTTCATTTCATGGAAACATCTACTCTGCTCAAACAAATAAATCCACTACTCATATTTATATTAGAAAATAGATCATGCCAGTTTCCTGTTTAGGAGGTTTCCCCAAAAAAACTCTCCCCTTGTTCCCTTGAAGAAGAACCATGATAAGAATAAGTGCTGCCACCTGACAGCAACAGCTGACCAAGTGCTACATTCATGCTCTAAGTCCTAGCCAGTGGAATTCTGTTCAGGTTAAGACTCATTTTCTGAGCAGCAGATACACTGGTTTAAAAATGAGTTAAGGACTTCCCTGGCTATCCAGTGGTTAAGACTCAGAGTTTCCACTGCAGGGCACACAGGTTCGATCCCTGGTCAGGGAACTAAGAACCCCCATGCTACAGGGCACAGCCCTCCCCAAAAAAGTTAAAATTGAGTTAAAGAAAAGTGGTTACTGATACTAATGCAACTTCTCCTTTAAAAGGGTATAATGTCCATGTGATGCCTAAATATAAAAAATACTGAGAAGGTTGATACAAAACTATATGTCTCATAAACCTTCAACAGCTTCCCAAGTGGCATTAGTAGTAAATAACCTGCCAGCCAATGCAAGAGATGAAAGAGATGCAGGCTCAATCCCTGAGTAGGGAAGATCCCCTGGAGGAGGACAAGGCGACCTACTCCAGTATTCTTGCCCAGAGAATCCGCATGGACAGAGAAGCTTAGCTGGCCACAGTCCATGGGGTTGCAAAGAGTCAGACATTCTTTGTGACTGAAGCGATTAAGCATGCAAACCTTCAATTCTATTCTGTAAGTTTTCTTAAAAACACACACACACACAAAAAACAGAAACAAAGAAGGGAATTCCCTGGTTGTCCAGTGGTTAGGACTCTGTGCTTTCACTGCTGAGGAAAGGCCTGAGTTCAATGCCTGGTCGGGGAACCAAGATCCCACAAGCCATGGGGCACAGCCAAAAAAGCCAGACCAAAACAAAACAAAGAAAAAAACCAACCAAGCAAAACATGCTGGCTTTTCATTAAGAACATTCAGACATACTTTTGGAATGCCTGCTGCATACATGGCCAGCACTGTAAAACTTTTCTTTCTTAAAATTCCTATTTGTTATATGATCTTTAAAAAACTATACTTTCTTGATGATGGAAAATAATAGTTGCATTGTACCTTGTACTGGTCAAGTCACATCTGGGACACTGTGTTCAACTCTAAGCACTCTGTTGTTATAGAGAAACATAGACAAATGAAACTATTCTCAGAGAAGTGAGGGAACTTAAATCATCAATAAACGGAATTGCTAAAGAGGGTGTATATTTTGGGACCACAGGAGAGTAGATTATAAGGGCACATAATAGCTAGCCTGGTGGCTCAGACAGTAAGGAATCTGCCTGCAATGTGGGAGATCCAGGTTCGATCAGGAAGATCTCCTAGAGAAGGGAATGGCTACTCACTCCAGTATTCTTGTCTGGAGAATCCCATGGACAGCGGAGCCTGGCAGGTCACAGTCCATAGGGTCACAAATGTGGGACACGACCGAAGCAACTTGGCACACACGTAAGATATAGATTAGAATTTTGTATTTGATCATCAGGGACAACCAAACAGAGGCTAGACTATCCCCTGGCTGGAATATTGTAGCTTTTAACTCTTTCTTGAATATAAGATTTTTATGTTCCTTCTTGCTCTTCCCTGGGGGCTCAGACGGTAAAGCGTCTGTCTACAATGCGGGATACCTGGGTTCCATCCCTGGGTCGGGAAGATCTGCTGGAGAAGGAAATGGCAACCCATTCCAGTACTATTGCCTGGAAAAATCCCATGGACAGAGGAGCCTGATAAGCTACAGTCCATGGGGTCGCAAAGAATCGGACACGACTGAGTGACTTCACTTTTATTTTCTTGCCCTTCAGTTAGTGTGAAACCTCAAATCTGTTGAAGGAATTAGGCCATGTCATACAATTCTATGTTACATTCGAAAAGTTTACCTGGTACAATTTGATACAGAAGCTAGATTTTCTTTGGAACCATGTTTCTCATAGCTCTAAACTGACTGCAAATGTGTGCTTGGCATCATTCATATTCCTGGTGTGTATTTCCAAGTCGTACAAAATATCTCATATTATGACCTCAAGGACATAATTGGAAGAGATGTATAACCTGCAGTGCCAGAAATGTAACCTTTCAGCTTTTTAAAAATTGAAACTTCAAGGGCATTGTCTTGAAATAGATTGAGCTCAACCTGCCTGGCAATTTTCTAGAAGAAAACCTGTTATCAGTTTTCAAAGAACATCCCGGAAAGTACTCTCTGACTTTCAGAAGTCGGATGAAAATCGCACCCCGTAGGCGTCACATCCTGTGTGTGGGCAGAGTGCCTCTATGAAGCTTCAGTCATGGACGCACTGCTCCGAGCGGGCGCTGGGGGTGTGAGTAACCGGACAGAGTCAATGAGTATGTGTTGGGTGAGGAGTGGGTGGGGACAGGGACACGATGGAAGGGTGGAGCTCCGCAGAAGCAGGGAAGAAGGACTAGCAATGCCACTGCAAGCAGTGCTTACAGCCTTCAGCAGAGCAGCTGAGATTATGCACAGATGTCTGCAAGGAGATTGTGAAAAGATTGAGTTGTCATTCCTTTCCGGAAGGGCATTTAGATGGATGAAAGGAGAAATGCATATTCAGATTTTAATTCATTGGTGTTGAAGAATAGAGACACCTACAGATTCTGAGGATGGTTTAAAAAACCTACTTTATATTTGAATATTGTATCTTTCAAAGTTCTTCCACATTTTATGGGGCCAAATGTAGCACTGTAGTAACTTTAAAATATTCTTGAAATTTTTGGACTCCCAAACCTGCATAATGGCTGCCAAATTTAGTGTATCAAATGTCTGTGTAAGGCTAGTGAATTTAATGGGTATCAGTGATGATCTCAGCATTTTATTTTCTTAGTGACTAATACGGAGACTGGGCTTTCCTAGTGCCTCAGAGGTAAGGAATCCGCCTGCCAATGCAAGAGACACAGGTTCGATCCCTAGATCAGGGCAAGATGAAGATCCTCTGGAGAAGCCACTCCAGTATTCTTGCCTGGAGAATCCCATGGACAGAGAAGCCTGGCAAGCTATAGTCCAAGGGGTCACAGAAGAGTCAGACACGACTGAAAGACTAAACAACAACAACAATAACACAAAGACTATGTCTCCAACTTCATATTCTGGCCCACTGTGTAGTTAGGAAGTTAGCGCTAGTTTTGTGGTGCAGAGTAATGTCCAGAAGGAAATTTGGTCAGGACACTGACTTGATTGCTTGAAAGCATGAACAAGTGGTCCAGGATGCATTTATGTTTGTTCCAGTTTATTCTAAGAAACCTTATAGTCATATGGTTTTAAGACTTGTGCCAGTGGTTCCTCAAACTAAAGCAGAAATGTTACGTATTATTTTTCAAACATATTCTTTATACTTTGTGGTTTTTCTCAGAAAACAAACTCTATTATTTCTCAAACACAATATTAAGGATTCTATTCAGATCCATGTATTTATCGAGTAGAAAGTCAAAACACAAGTTATGACATTATAAAGAGTCATGGCAATAGGAGTATGGAACATACAATAGGTAAAAGAGTATGGAGTCAGAGTCTGACTGTGAGTTTAGATTCTAACTCTACCATGTATTACATGAGATTTCTTGGGTGAATCAGTACATTTCTCTGTGCCTTGTTATCTTCAGTTGTGCACTGGACATAATAATAGGAGATACTTCCTAGAACTGAAATTTCAATGAATACACATTTAGAACACTCTGAACAAGGAAAAGGGCTGAGCCTTTGGTAAAATTCTCTGCAAGTGGCAGCTATCAGCATTCAAGGATTTCTATTTGAATTTTAAGAATTCAAGCCAAATTTTCCTTAACTTTACCATATGTTTTGAAGCATGTTGAAAGAATTTTAGATCTTTTTAGAAACTATACTTAATTTCTATATTTCAGAATTTCAAATCAGTGGATAAATATAATAATGTTTAGACATTTAGAGTGAAATAATGTCATTTTAAAAAGTGAGAGATTTTAGGTATGTGTAAAAATGAGAGAATATAGGTATATGGACATTAAGGGACTTGCCCAAGACATGAAAGACAAGGAGTGTACCAGGGATTCTGCCTTCTGATAATCTTTGAAGCACTACTTAAGCATATAAACTATTATCTGCAAGCAAAAGTAAATAAATACCCCGAGTCAACTGTGGATCACAGATACCATTAGCACTTTTGTGCCTACTGGTGTGTTTATAAATGCGGCTTTAAATGCAAGGTGAGTTAAAGTCCAATGTGAGTTTGAGTTGAGTCATCTTAGCTTCTGCAAAATATACTCAATTGCTTTTGCATGACAGCAACCTTAAGACGGTATCTATACATAGGCAAGGTAGAATGATTATCTGGGGAAAGCAAACCATGTAATTCAAACCAAATGACACCCTTTGGTCCAAACTTTCCAAATAACTATGACTAAATTGGTTGTTCTTTGTTTTATTTTGTGTCATTTTGGAAACTGGGGGATTAGTAGGAAAAGTGAATGAGGGGAGAACTAAATTACCCAAACATTGGTCTCAATTTTCTACCCAAGGACAGTCAGTGTTGACCCTTAAAATAGAGGACAGAAAGCGCTGTGAAAGTGTTTTGCCTCAGAAAAGGAATCCTAGCTTCTGTCATTTCACTGTTATAGAATAACTTCTATTTAAATTTTGTTTTAAAACTACTGTCATTATTAAGATGTTCATTTTAAGCTGCTATCAGCCAAAACCTGTATTTGCAGTGTCACTACTGCCTGTCAGCAGAAAGAAAGGCTAGCACATTGATTTCTAAATGCATGTCTCGGAGGAGAAAAAGTGCTCAGACCTAAGATGTGAGAGGATTCAATTTTCCAATGGGTATGACTTGGATTCAATCTAAAATGTCAACCCAAGAATCACCAGTCAATATAAAACTCAGTTCTTATACATACACATGAAATAACTAGAACAAAATCAAGTACTTTTTATCACCACTTAAGAATATTTGATGTTGTTTAGTCACTAAATCGTGACTGACTCTTTTGTGATCCACCAGGCTCTCTGTCCATGGAATTTCCCAGGCAAGAATACTCGAGTGGGTTGCTACTTCCTTCTCCAGGGGAACTTCCCACACCAAGGATCAAACTCAAGTCTCCTGCTTGGCAGGTGGATTCTTTACCACTGAGCCACCTGGGAAGCCCCACCTAAAAATAATAGAAACCTTTTAAGAGTATTGAGAGACTTTGGAAGATGGCAGAGGAGTATGTGTACAAGGAATACATCTCTCTCCACGGATACATCAGGAATACACCTTCAGACACAGAAGTGCATGCAGAACACCAGCTGAGAGAGGACAGGAGTGCCTGCCCAGCAGAAAAGAATATGTAGACCCACACAAAACTCGGTGGGATGAAGGAACTAGGGGGAAAAACGGGAATGTTAGTAGGGCTGGATCTGCCCTTGGCGGGTGGGGGAACTGAAGCAGGGGTCCAATCCCCACATCCAGGCAACTGTCTGAGTCAGAGGAGAGACACTGAAGGCTGAGAGGGAAACAGCTGATGTGTGGCAGTCTAAATGGAATGAGAATCAGACAGTCCTTGCTGCAGCCATACATACCCTAGATGGCACAGTGGCTGGGAGCTGGAGTTTAGGGATTGTGAAGCAATCCCAGGGCAAGGGCTGCTGTTGACTGTGGAGACGGATGGAGGGAATGTGAGGGAGGAGATTGTGGTGGGAAATGCCTGTGGAGGAAAGCCAGGCAGCCATGGAAGCAAGGCGATACTACTGAGTCACATGGAGTGAGTGGACCATCACCATAGCCTCTTTCTCCCCACACGCCAGCATTGGCAGCTGAACAATAGAGACGTTGGCCCATCAAATGCCTGACGCACTGAACTACAGTGTAGGACCCCACTCAGCATGCCCCTTTAAGTGCCTGAAGTGCCGATCTACAGAACAGGATCCCAGTCAGGTTGGGGGGCCCTCTATGTGCCTGATGCACTGAACTATAGAGAAGGACCTCAGACAAGGGGGCCCTGTAAGTGCCTGAAAGAGCGGAGCTATGGACAAAGACTGGCCAAAGAGGCCTTCTGATCGCCAGCTACAAGAGGTTTGGAAAAAAATTCTGATAGGACCATAACTCCTGTGGCGGAGGCAGTCCGTGTCCCTGCACACTTGGAGTCACCAGGGACCCCACAAGCCAAGCAGCTGCGCCACCTTCACACTCAACTCTCACTGGGGCAGAGCTGCCACAGGAAAAGTCTTGTGTCAATGCACACAGGGTCCCTTTGGTAGTGTCCAACTCTTTGTGAACCTGCGTACTGTGGCCTGCCAGGCTTCTCTGTCAGGGAGGGGGGGTTCTCCAGTCAAGAATACTGGAGCGTATTGGCTAATACTGGTTTCCATACCCTTCTAGAGCACTTATTTCCTACTGCCCTAGCCACCAACTCCCTGAGTACCTGGTGCTGCCAGAACCCCTGCAACACAATCAGCTGCACCACTTCCACACCTGCCCTCACAGGGGCAAAACCAAGTCCTCCAGGGCAGCCTCAGGAGCAAACCCCAGTGGACGACCCATATCCAGAGGTGAAAATAAAACCATAATTGAAGCCCAGGGGCAGTGTGACTAAGGAAGACCACCCCAAATCCTCCCATCAGCTGTACAAGCTGCAGATTAAATCCACAGGATCAATTAGGCAGACTTTGTGTCTGTGGAATATATAAAAGGTCATTGACAGCTCTTACAAAAGAAAATGCACTAGTTCTGATAGCTGTGGACATTGGAGGCTAGAATACAGAGGAGTAGGAGCAGATTAGAATCTGAGCTGCCCTCACAGCAAGTCCAGAGGTCAGCACAGTGTTAGAGGGCATCCTAGGGATGTGAAGTGGACTGTGACTCCCAGCAAGGGAAAGGGCTCTGACAGCAGTGACTCAAGAAAAGCATTTATTATTCTTATGTTTTGACTTGTTCTGTAGATTCTTTTGGATTTTTTTTCCTTTTTTTCCCCTCCCCTCTCCCCCATTGTAGTTGTCGATTTTATTGGCACTATGAAATCTAACTAAACTTTTGAGATTTTTTTATTCTCAGTCATAATTTTATTGTTATAAACCTCTGCCTCTATATTGGGATTTTGCAGTTCTGGGGAGTTTTTTTTTTTTCCTCTTTTTGAAATTTTTTAAACCTATTATTACTTTTTCTATATTTATTCCTTTGTTTGCTTTTCCTACTGTTCTTTTCCCCTTGCGGTTAATCTTCAGTGTATATAAATCTTCTTCATCTACCTCTATTTAACACTGCATAGCTATTCTTTTTTTCTTTTCTTTCCTCTCAACATATTTGTTAGTTTTATTTTCATTGTTTTATTCCCCAATTGGCACCCTGCTTTAGTTTTGTTTTCTAGTTTGTGGTTTAGTTAGTTTTGTTCTTAACTGGTAAATATAACTTTTGATTTCCTTTGTTTGCTGGGTCAGTCTATTGTACTTTATTTTTGTTGGACTGTTTTGACTTTGTCCATGGGTACATATGTATATGTGTATATTCTATTATTTTGATTATTATTTGCCTGATTTTGTAACTGCCATTTGTCTGGGGTTCATCTTTGGTTTCTCGTTTTTGGATATTTGTTTTAATCTCACTTAATGCCATACTAAACCACCTGTGGAATTTTCGTTCCTGACCAGAGATTAAGCCCTGAGCCTTTGGAGTGGGAGCACTGACTCCAAGACCCTAGACTACCAGAAAACTAACCCTAGGGCATATCAAATAGTGAGAACTCACACAAAAGAAACCACTGTAATACAAGACCCAGCATCACCCAACCACCAATAGCACCCTGTGGAGGACGCCTCATCTAAACAACAAACAAAACAAAAATACAAACCCAGTCATCAGCAGACAGTATTACCACCTCACTCAGCCTTGGCCATCAGAGGAAAAACAAATAAGCAAACAAAAACTCAGCACAAATCTCACCCTATAAGAAGCTTACACAAACCACTGGACCAACCTTAGGAGGGCTGAAACCAAAAGGAAGAAAGAATTCAACCCTGAAGTCTGGGAAAAGGAGACCTCAGATACAATAAGTTAAAAAAAATAATGAAAAGGCAGAGAAATACTACAAAAATGAAGGAACAAACTAGAAACACAGAACTCCAAATAAATGAAGAGGAAATAGGCAAACTACCTGAAAAAGAATTCAGAATAATGATAGTAAAGATGATCAAAAACCTTGAAAGCAAAATGGGAAAATGCAGGAATCAATTAACAAAGACCTAGAAGAATTAAAGAATAAATATGAAGAGACAAACAACACAATTACTGAAATTAAAAATACTCTAGAAGGAATCAATAGCAGAATAGCTGAAGCAGAAGAATGAATCAGTGAGCTGGAAGATAAAATGGTGGAAATAACTTCTGAAGAGTAGAATAAAGTAAAAGGAATGAAAAGAACTGAGGATAGTCTCAGAGACCTCTGGGACAATATCAAATGCACCAACATTCGAATTATAGGGGTCCCGGAAGAAGAGAAAAAGAAAGTGTATGAGAAAATTTTTGAAGAGATTATAGTTGAAAATTTCCCCAACATGTAAAAGGAAATAGTCAATTAAGTCCAGGAGGCACAAAGAGTCCCATACAGGATAAACCCAAGGAGAAACGTGCCAAGACACATACTAATCAAACTAACAAAGACTAAACACAAAGAAAGAACATTAAAAGCAGCAAGGGAGAAACAACAAGTAACATACAAGGAAAACCCCATACACTTAACAGCTGATCTTACTGTCAGCAGAAACTCTGCAGGCCAGAAGGGAAAGGCAGGATATATTTAAAGTACTGAAAGGGAAAAATCTACAACCAAGATTACTGTACACAGCAAGGATTTCATTCAGAATTGATGGAGAAATCAAAAGCTTTTCAGACAAACAAAAGTTATGAGTATTCAGTACCACCAAACCAGCTTTACAACAAACATTAAACAGACTTATATAGTCAAGAAATACAAGAGAAGAAAAAAGATCTACAAAAGCAATTCCAAACAATTAAGAAAATGGCAATAGGAATATATATATCAATAATTACTTTAAATGTAAATGGATTAAATGCTCCAACCAAAAGACAGAGACTGGCTGAATGGATACAAAAACATGACCCATATATATGCTGTCTACAAGAAACCCACTTTAGACCTCAAGACACATATAGACTGAAAGTGAGAGGATGGAAAAATATATTCCATGCAAAAAGGAAGCAAAAGAAAGCTGGAGTAGCAATCCTCTTTTCAGACAAAATAGACCTTAAAATAAAGAAGATTATAAGAGATAAGGAAGGATACTGCATAATCAAGGGATCAATCCAAGAGGAAGACATAACAATTGTAAATATCTATGCACTCAACATACGAGCAGCTCAATACATAAGACAAACACTAACAGACATAAAAGGAGAAACTGACAGTAACACAATAATATTAGGAGACTTTTAACATCCCACTCACAACAATGGACAGATCATCAAAACAGAAAATTAATAAGGAAACACAAATATTAAATGATACATTAGATGAGATGGATCTCATTGATATCTCCAGGACATTCCATCCAAATGCAGAAGAATACACCTTCTTCTCAAGTGCACATGGAATATTCTCCATGTGGATAGACCACATCTTGGGTCACAAATCAAACTTCAGTAAATTTAAGAAAACTGAAATTGTATCAAGCATCTCCTCTGACCACAATGCTATGAGACTAGATATCAATTACAAGAAAAAAACTAAGAAACACAAACACATGGAGATTAAACAGCACATTTCTAAATAACCAACAGGTTACTGAAGAAATAAAAAGGGAAATCAAACAATTTCTAGAAACAAATGACAATGAAAACATAACAACTCAAAACCTATGGGATGTGGTAAAAGCAGTCCTAAGAGGGAAGTTTATAGCACTACAATCCTACCTTAAGAAACAAGAAAAACATTGAACAGACACCCTAACTTTACACCTAAAACAACTGAAAAAAGAAGAACAACAACAAAAACAAAATTAGTATAAGGAAATAAATCATAAAGATTCAAGCAGAAGTAAATGAAAAAGAAAAGAAAGAAGCAATAGTAAAGATTAATAAAACTAAAAGCTGGTTCTTTGAGAAGATAAACAAAATTGACAAGCCCTTAGCCAGACTCATCAAGAAAAAAAAAGAGAAAAGAATCAAATCAACAAAATTAGAAATGAAAAAGAAGAGGTTATAACAGACAATACAGAAATACAAAGGATTGTAAAAGACTGTTATGAACAACTATATGGCAATAAAATGGATAACCTAGAAGAAATGGAAAGATTCTTAGAAAAGTTCAATCTTCCAAGACTGAACCAGGAAGAAATAGAAATTATGAGCAACCCAATTACAAGCACTGAAAATGAAGCTGTGATCAAAAATCTCCCAAAAAACAAAAGCCCAGGACCAGATAACTTCACAGAATTCTATCAAACATTTAGAGAAGAGCTAATGCCTATCCTTCTAAAAGTCTTTCAAAAAATTGCAGAGGAAGGAACACTTCCAAACTCAATCTATGAGGCCACCATCACCCTGATATCAAAACCAAAGACAACACACACACAAAAAAACTACAGGCCAATATCACTGATGAACATAAATGCAAAAATCCTCGACAAAATTTTAGCAAACAGAATTCTGCAACACATCAAAAAGCTCATACACCATGATCAAGTTGGGTTTATTCCAGGAATGCAAGGATTCTTCAATATACGCAAATCAATCAATGTGATACACTATATTAACAAACTAAAAGATAAAAACCATACGACAATCTCAGTAGATGCAGAAAAAGCCTTTGACAAAATTCAGCACCCATTTATGATGAAAACTCTTCAAAAAATGGGTACAGAAGGAACCTACCTCAACATAGTAAAGGCCATTTATGGTAAGCCTACAGCAAACATTATTCTCAATGATGAGAAACTGAAAGCATTCCCCCTAGGATCAGGAACAAGACAGGGGTGTCCATGTTCATCACTATTATTCAACATAGTTCTGGAAGTCCTAGCTACAGCAATCAGAGAAGAAAAAGAAATAAAAGGCATCCAGATCAGAAAAGAAAAAGTAAAGCTCTCACTCTTTGCAGATGACATGATACTGTTCATAGAAAACCCTAAAGATAATATCAGAAAATTACTAGAGCTAATCAGTGAATTTAGCAAAGTTGCAGGATACAAAGTCAATACACAGAGATCACTTGCATTTCTACATACTAACAAAGAAAAATCAGAAAGAGAAATTAAGGAATCAATCCCATTCACCACTGCAACAAAAAGAATTAAATATCTAGGAATAAACTTACCTAAGGAAACAGAAGAACTATACACATAAAATTATAAGACACTGATGAAAGAAATCAAAGATGATATAAACAGGTGGAGAGATATTCCATGTTTCTGTTTAGGAAGAATCAATAGTGTGAAAATGACTATACTACCAAACACAACAGATTCAATGCGATTCCTATCAAATTACCAATGGCATTTTTCACAGAACTAGAGCAAAAAATTTCACAATCCATATGGAAACAGAAAAGACCCCGAATAGCCAAAGCAGTCTTGAGAAAGAATAATGGAGCTGGAAGAATCAACCTTCCTGACTCCAGATTATACTACAAAGCTACAGTCATCAAGACAGTACGGTACTAGCACAAAAACAGAAATATAGACCAATGGAACCAGATAGAAAGCCCAGAAATAAACCCATCCACCTATGGGCACTTGATTTTTGAAAAAGGAGGCAAGACAGCCTCTTCAATAAATGGTGCTGGGAAAACTGGACAGCTACATGTAAAAGAATGAAATTAGAATACTTCTGAATACCATACACAAAGATAAACTCAAAATGGATTAAAGACCTAACTGTAAGACCAGAAACTACAAAACTCTTAGAGGAAAACATAGGCAGAACACTTGATAACATAAATCAAAGCAAGATCCTCTATGACCCACCTCCTAGAGTAACAGAAGTAAAAAAAAAAAAAAAAGTAAACAAGTGGGACCTGATTAAACTTAAAAGCCTTTGCACAGCAAAGGAAACTATAAGCAAGATAAAAAGACAACCCTTGGAATGGGAGAAAATAATAGCAAATGAAACAACTGACAAAGGATTAATTTCCAAAATATACAAGCAGCTCATACAACTCAATACCAGGAAAACAAACAACCCAATCAAAAAGTGGGAAAAAGCCCTAAACAGACATTTCTCCAAAGAAGACATACAGATGGCTAACAAACACATGAAAAGATGTACAACATCACTCATTATTAGAGAAATGCAAATGAAATCTACAATCAGATTATCAACTCACACCAGTCAGAATGGCCATTATCTAAAAGTCTACAAAGAATAAATGCTGGAGAGGGTGTGGAGAAAAGGGAATGCTCTTGCACTGTTGGTGGGAATGTAAATTGATACAGCCACTATGGAAAATGGTATGGAGATTCCTTAAAAAACTAGGAATAAAACCACCATATGACCCAGCAATCCCACTCCTAGGCATATACCTTGAGGAAACCAGGGTTGAAAAAGACAATGTATCCCAATGTTCATTACAGCACTATTTACAATAGTTAGAACATGGAAGCAACCTAGATGTCCATCAACAGATGAATGGATAAAGAAGCTGTGGTATATATACACAATGGAATATTACTCAGCCATAAAAAGGAACGCATTTGAGTCAGTTCTGATGAGGTGGATGAACCTAGAACCTATTATATAGAGTGAAGTGAGTCAGAAAAAGAAAGATAAATATCATTCTAACGCAAATACACGGAATCTAGAAAAATGGTTCTGAAGAATTTATATACAGGGCAGCAATGGAGAAACAGACAGAGAATAGACTTATGGACATGGAGAGAGGGGAGGAGAGGGTGAGATGTATGGAAAGAGTAACACAGAAACTTACATTACCATGTGTAAAACAGATAGCCAACAGGAATTTGCTGTATGGCTAAGGAAACTCAAACAGGGGCTCTGTATCAACCTAGAGGGGTTGGATGGGGAGGGAGATGGGAGGGAGGTTCAAAAGGGAGGGGATATATGTATATCTATGGCTGATTCATATTGAAGTTTGACAGAAAACAACAAAATTCTGTGAAGCAATTATCCTTCAATAAAAAAATAAAAAAAAAGAGCATTTGTCACCAAGGTTGTGAACTAAGCCATCAACTATCTTAACTGACATTGACAGAACACAACACCTCATAAATACAGATTTCTTCTCTCCAACTATATCTTTTAAAAATTAAGTAATTATTCTTGGCTGTGCTGGGTCTTTGTTGCTGTGTGCGTTTTCTCTAGTTGGGGCAAGTAGGGATACTCTTCAGTGTGGTATGTGGGCTTCTCGTTGCCATGGTTTCTCTTGTTGCAGAGGGCAGGCTCTAGTGTGCACGGGCTGCAGTAGTTGCAGCTCCGTGCTCTAGAGCACAGGCTCAGTAATGTGGTTCATAGGCCTAGTTGCTCTGCAGCATGTGGGATCTTCCCAGATCAGGGATCGAACCCGGGTCTCCTGCATTGGCAGGCAGATTCTTTACTACTGAGTCACCAGGGAAGCCCCCCAATTGTACTTTTTAAATTTTCAAATTTCCTTTAAAATTTATGTTGACTAATGGATATTGACTCAAAGATGTGGACTACTTTTTAAAAATCTAATGAAAAAAGCCATAATCATGTAGAATATGTTATTTCACTACAACAGGATTAAATTAGGAATCATGAAAGAGGCATCTTGGTGTAATAGGCTGCTACAACAAAATACCATAGCCTATATACTAAAAGTGCTAAAGGGGAAAAAACTGTCTGGAAAAACTGTCCTACAAAAGTAAGGGGGAAATTGAAATATTCTTAGAAAACTAAAAACTGAGGGAGTTAATTACCATTATACCTGTCATGCAAGAAGTCCTTCAAGTTGAAATGAAACTAAACAGTAAGTTAAAGCTGCATGAAGAAATAGAGACATTTAGTAGAGGAAAGCATATGAACAATCATAAAAACTAGCATTACTATAAATTAAAAAAAAACAACACAGCATAGGTGGCTTAGGCAACATAAATTAATTGTTTCCCAGTTCTGGAGGCTGGAAGTCTAAGATCAAGGCATCAAGTGGTTTATCGTGAGCGCTTACTTAGTGGCTTGAAGACAGTCACTTTCATGTCACCATGTTTTCTCATGGTCTTTTCATGGTGGGCGCATGAGAAGAGAGAGAGAGAGAGAACGAACTCTGATGTCACCGTTTATAAGGACACTGACATTGACACTGAAGTCTCTCAGTCGTGTCCGACTCTTTGCGACCCCATGGACTGTAGCCTACCAGGCTCCTCCGTCCATGGAATTTTCCAGACAAGAATACTGAAGTGGGTTGCCATATCCTTCTCCCGACCCAGGGATTGAACCCAGGCCTCCCGCATTGTAGGCAGACGCTTTACCGTCTGAGCCATGAGGGAAGTCTACACTAATCCCCATTTATTGTTCAGGCGCTAAGTGGTGTCTGACTCTTTACTGTAGACCCCATAGACTGCAGCACGCCAGGCTTCTCTGACCTTCACTATCTCCCAGAGTTGGTTCAAATTCATGTCCATTGAGTCGGTGATGCCATCCAACCATCTCATCCTCTGTCATCCCCTTCTCCTCCTGCCTTCAATCTCTCCCAGCATCAGAGTTTTTTACAATGAGTCAGTTCTTAGTATCAGGTGGCCAAAGTATTGGAGCTTCAGCTTCAGCATCAGTCCTTTCAGTGAATACTCAGGGTTGATTTCCTATGATTTTATTTAAACGTAATTACTTCCTTAGAGACTCCAACTTCAAATACAGGCACACTGGCATGTAGGGTCTTCAACATATGAATTTTGATGGGGCACAATCAGTTCATAACATGTGGAAAACTTCAAATATTTAGAAGTTAAACAAAAAACTTCTAAGTATCCATAGGTCAAATGAGAAATAACAGGGGAAATTGGAAAAATATTTCAAACTAATGACAACAAAAATACAAGATATCCATTTTATGATGGATGAAACCAAGGCAGTGCTGATAAAAATTTATAGCTTTAACTTCTTAATAAATTAAATACAAGAAAGTTTTAAGATCAGTGATCAGAGATTCTACCTTAATAAACTTTAAAAATGAGCAAAAACTTTAAAACCTCTAAATGTAGAAGCCAGGAAATAAACCTAAGAGCAGAAATCAACATAATAGAAAACATCAAACACTAGAGAAAATTAATAAATGTAAGAGCTGATTTTTATATTATTTATAAATTATGCTATAAAGATTAACACAATTAGTCAAACTTTAGAAAAACTAATCAAGGGGGAAAAAAACCCCACATATTACCAAGGAGTTAAAACCACAAATCCTAGAAATATAAAATAATAAAAGATATTATTAAAACATTTACCAATTTGATACACTACATGAAATAGAAAACTTCCTAGAAAAATATAACATATTAAAATTGGCAAAGAAGAAACAAAATCTGAATAGCCCTGTATCTATTTAAGAAACTGATTTTTAAAGAGTTTTTTGACTGCATGGTGAGGCATGTGAGATCTTAGTTCCCTCCCCAGAGATCAAACCTGCACCCCCTGCATTGGAAGGGGAAGTCACTAGACCATCAGGGAAGTCCCAGAAACTGATTTTTAAATCAGAAACATTTTGATCAAGAAAAACCCACTTTCAATGCTAAATAATCAAATATTTTAGTTAGAAATAGCACCAACCTTACATAAACTCTTTCAGAAATAGAGACAAGAAAACTGCCAGCTATGTAACCAACATAGCTACAAACCAGAAAAATATATTAAATACAAATAATTTAAATTACAGACACTAGTATGGCTCATGAGCATAGACTCAAAAATTAATAAAATATTAGTAAATAAAATCCAACAATATGTAAAATGGAGAATATTTCATGATAAAGTAGGATTTTACCCTGGAATGCAAAGCTGATGAAACATTTGAAAATCAATCAGTATTCACCATAATAACTGAATAGAAAATAAAAGAAACATGCCATTTTAATAGATGCA
The DNA here is from genome assembly GCF_000754665.1 of Bison bison bison. Taxonomy (NCBI): domain Eukaryota; kingdom Metazoa; phylum Chordata; class Mammalia; order Artiodactyla; family Bovidae; genus Bison; species Bison bison. Next base: position 10,934,227 of record NW_011495057.1, on the reverse strand, counting down.
GAAAAAGTGTTAGACAAATCTCTATACCCACTCATGATTCAGTTAACACCTGAATCATGAGCATAATCAATGGTGAAATGTTCAATGTTTTCCTTCTAAAGTTCAGGTCCAAGTAAAAGATACTCGAACAATTTTTTTAAAGTATAGTTGAGTTAAAATGCTGTGTTAGTTTCAGGTGTATAGCAAAGTGATTTAGTTATACAAACACACACACACACAAATATATATATATATTTCAGATTACTTTCCATTATAAGTTATTATAAGCTATTGAATATTCCCTGTGCTATACAGTAGGTCCTTGTTGTTTAAGGATACCCATGGTAATACTTTTATTCAACCTTGTAAATAGTCACTGCAATACAAAAGAAAAATAAATGCAAAGCATAAAAATAAAAAAGGAACAATCCTATGTATTTGCAGATAATGTCTAAAAATGCTGTGCCGTGCTATGCTTAGTCACTCAGTCATGTCCTACTCTTTGCGACCCCATGGACTGTAGCTCACCAGGCTCCTCTGTTCATTGGGTTCTCTAGGTAAGAATACTGGAGTGAGTTGCCATGTCCTCCTCCAGGGGAATCTTTCCAATCCAGGGATCAAACCCAGGTCTCCTGCATTGCATTACTGTCTGAGCCACCAGGGGGGTTTTAACCCCCTTTCCAGGAAACCAGGCAGGATTTCTCCTTGAGCCTAAACTTTATTAATATGACCTCTGATCATGTAACCCAGCATACATTTCTGCCTGCAAATAAAAATATTAGAGTGCAGTCTAATAAAATGCCAGAAATGATTATAAAATGCTAGAAACCAACTGCTAAAAATAATGAATTTAAGCAAGATCAAAAGGTACAAGGTTAATATACAAGTCAATTATATTTTTATATGCTGGTGGCAAACAATTGGAAATAAAAAAGATTCCATTTACAATATTACACAAAATGTTAAATACCTAGGAATAAATTTAACAAAATACATGCTAAATTTCTTTTCCGAAAAGTACAAAACATTGTTGAGAGAAATTAAAGGACTAAGTAAATAGTGAAATATACTATGTCCATGGGTTAAAACATTCAATATTGCTAATATCTCAGTTCTCCCCAAATTGATTTATAGATGCAGCACAATCCCAGTGATCATTCTAGTGGGGTTATTTTTGTAGAAATTGATGAGCTCATTCTAAAGTTTATTTTAGATGTGACCTAGAGTAGCCAAGTAATATTTGAAAAGTTGCTCATTCAAGAAATATTTATTGGTAGATGACATAAAATAATTTGATATAAAAAAATAAGATGATTCAAAACAATTTTAAAGCAAGAACAAATTTAGAAGACTTGACCTGATTTCAAGACCTACCATAAAGCTATAGTGATCAAGATGGTGCAGTGCTGGCAGAAGGATAGACATAGATCACTGGAGCAGAATAAAAAATACAGATATAGACCTTCAGCTATGGGGTAAATTTTCTAAAAGGTGCCAAGGCAATTCAATGGGAGTGAAAGTTCTTTTAACAAATGATGCTATGATAACTTGATATCTGTATAAAAAAAAAATTAATGTCAACTCAGTCTCAAATCACTTACAAAATTAACTTGAAACAGATAATAAATCTCAGTCCTAAAGCTAAAAACTATAAAACTTAAAGGGAAAACAGAAAAATATCTATGGCACCTTGAGGTTTTCTGAGGGGAGGCAAATTTTAAAAATTAAGGCATAAAATATTAATATAAGTGTACAAATGTAAAATTTACAGATGACTGAACTTTATAAATGAATACATCTATGCAACCACTCCCAAGATCAACGTCTAGAGTGTTACCAGTGCCACAAGTCTATTTCAAGCTCCTTTCCAGTCAATATTCCTTCACCAAAGTTAACACTATCCTGACATATCATTATAGATTTACTTGCTTGCTTTACTTTGCTACTTGGAATCGTAGAGTATCTCTTTCCACATGTAGCACTGGTTTACTCTCTTTGAATAGTATGCTATGAATATACTCTAATTTATCCACTCTATTGTCAATACATATTTTGAGTTTTTCTAGTTTGGAGCTATTGTCAATAAACTGCTATGAACCTTCTTGTACAAAGCTTTTGGGGCATATATAGTATATGTGTTAAGTGTGTATTTGAGTGGAATTGCTGGGTCCATAAAAGATTGTTTGGCTTTATTAGATAACTGAGATGTGACTCATTTGTGTTTCTGAGAGGGTCTTGGTGTAGGTAAGGATGCCAGCAATGGATTTATTTAGTTCCCAGAATTCTAGTGTAAAGAGTAGCTGAAGCCAATTGGAGTGAATCATTTTAAACTTCCACCAGCAGAGTATGAGAATTCCAGCTGCTTCACACTTTTGCCAACACTAAGTATCAGCAGTGCCATAAATTTAGCCATTATGTTGGGGGATAAATGATGTGGAACATACTTACATATGCTTATTAGGCATCTGGATGTTTCCTTTTGTGAAGTACTACTATACATCATTTGCCTATTTAAAAATTGCAGTTTGTCTTTTTCTGATTGATTTGTAGAAGTTACAAATATATTCTGGATACAATTTATCATATTTGTATACTGCAAATATCATCTTATTCTCTGACTTTTTCATTGTCTTAAGAGTATATTTGTTAAATAGAAATTTAAATTTTAGTCAAGTCCAATTCAGTAATCTCTTTCATTATGTATCTTGTGTTATGTTCAGAAAGTCTTTACTTTTTCTAAAGTCTTTGACATATTCTCCTATGTTATATTTTTAAAGTCTCTTTTTTTTTCCTTTCACATTTAAGTCTATGAGCATCTGGCATAGAATTTTGGTGTCTGTTTTTGAAATTTTTATTCTTTTCCACTGATCCATTTGTCTGCACTTGAATCAATAGCGCATTGTTTTTGTACTTTATTTAGAAATGTTTTGGTATCTGATAGTGTAAAACTCGGGCTTCCCTGGTCTCAGTGGTAAAGAATCCACCTGCCAAGCAGGAGATGCAGGTTTGGTCCCTGGGTTGGGACGATCCCCAGGAGAAAGAAATGACAACTGAGGAAGTCCCTTAGACAGAGGAGCCTGGTGGACTACAGTTCATGGGGTCACAAAAGAGTTGGACAGGACTAGTGACTAAACAACAACAACAGTGTAAATTCTCAGCTTTGTCCTTTTTCTTCAATATTGAATTTGTTGTTCTTATTCCTTTACATTTTGACATAAATCTTAGATCAGTTTCACTAAATTCTCAATTTCCATAAAAAAGTTTTTTCAATATGGGAAGACTCATCATCTTTAAAATGCTGAATCCTCAAGACTTCTCTGGTGGTCCACTGGTTGAGGATGCCACAGGTTTGATCTCTGGTCCGGAAGGATTCCACATGCCTCAGAGCAACTAATCCCGTGCGCCACAATTATTGAGCCCAAGCACCCTAAAGCTCATTGTTGTTCAGTCATTCAGTGTCCAAATCTTTGCAACCCAATGGACTGCAGCACACTAGGCTTCCCTGTCCCTTACCATCGCCTGGAGCTTGCTCAAATTCATGTCCTTTAAGTCAGTGATGCCATCCAAATATCTCGTCCTCTGTCACCCCCTTATCCTCCTGCCTTCAATCTATCCCAGCACCAGGGGCTTTTTTAATAAGTCAGTTCTTCACATCAGGGCTAAAGCAGCTTCAGCATCAGTCCCTCCAATGGACACTTAGGGTTGATTTCCCTTAGGATTGACTGGTTTGATTCCCATGCTGTCCAAGGGACTCTCAAGAGTCTTCCCCAACACCACAGTTCAAAAGCATCAAATCTTTGGCGCTCAGCTTTCTTTATGGTCCAACTCTCACATCCAAACATGACTACTGGAAAAACCATAGCTTTGACTATATGGACCTTTGCCAGCAAAGTAATGTTTCTGCTTTTTAATATGCTGTCTATATTGGTCATGGCTGTCCTTCCAAGGAGCAAGCATCTTGTAATTTCATGATCACCATCTGCAGTGATTTTGGAGCCCAAGAAAATAAAGCCTGTCACTGTTTCCATTGTTTCCCCATCTATTTGCCATGAGCTTGTACTCCAAAACAACAGAAGCCACTGCAATGAGAAGTCTGTGCACCACAACAAAGAGTAGCCTCCACTCACTGCAACTAGAGAAAGGCCGCACAGCAATGAAGACTAAGTGCAGCCAAAAATAAAGATACAAAATTTTAAAAAGCCCCACTGAATCCTCAAATCCATGGACATGGCATACACCTTGATTTACTTGGGTCTTCTCTAATTTTTCTCAGTAATGTATTATTGCTTTCTGAGTACAGATCTTACATATCTTGTATTAATTTTTTCCTTAGGTACTTGATGTCTTTCAAGTCAGTACTTTGCCTGGAAAATCCCATGAATGGAGGAGCCTGGTAGGCTGCAGTCCACGGGGTCACTAAGAGTCGGACACAACTAAGCGACTTCACTTTCACTTTTCACTTTCATGCATTGGAGAAGGAAATGGCAACCCACTCCAGTGTTCTTGCCTGGAGAATCCCAGTGATGGGGGAGCCTGGTGGCTGCCGTCTATGGGGTCACACAGAGTCGGACACGACTGAAGTGACTTAGCAGTAGCAGTAGCAGCAATGCTGTTATAAGCTATATTGTTTTAACTCTTATTCTCTATTTTTTCTAGTGATTTTTAAAAATATACTGATTTTATATGCAGTGACGTTACTAAATTCACTTACTGATCCTGGTGGTTGATCCAGACTCTCAAAATGGCTATACCTTTGTAATGATCTCCATTCCTCTGTCTTCTACATTTCTTCCTAAAGAGTCTGTCTTCCCTACTCTGTTTCACAACTCTGGTGTAAGCTTACACAGGAGATATTAGTGAACTAAACTTATGTCTTGGTGGGCAAGAATCGTTCAGAACCATGGAGAGCAGCCCACATGGTTCAAACTTTTCTTAGTCTTGATATGATTCTGACAGCTCTTTGTGGGCTTTGTTCTAAACCCTGGAGTTTAGAGTATTGTCTAGTCTATAAAAAGTAGTCAGTAAGTATTTACTGAATGAAATGAATCTTCCATGGTGAAATCAAATTCATGTAGGACTATAAACATTTTCATAGCTCTTGATGTGCTGTGCTAAGTCACTTCAGTCATGTCCAACTCTTTGTGACCTTGTGGACTGCAGCTGGCCAGGCTCCTCTGTCCACGGGATTCTCCAGGCAAGAATACTGGAGTGGGCTGCCATGCCCTCTTCAGGGCATCTTCTCAATCCAGGGATCAAATCTGCATCTCTTTTGTCTTCTGCATACTTCCCTGGTGGTTCAGATGGTAAATAATAAGAGATTTGTTTTTCTTTCTGATCAACAAACCATACATATCTTTTTTCTTGTCTTATTATGTTATCTAGGACTCCAGTATGATGCTGAATAAGAGGAGTAATTGACATTCTTAAGTAAAAGAGTTCATTCATCAAAAGAATTTAGCAATACTAAATTTAATGTACTAAATGAGGAACCTCAAATTACATGAAGCAAAAATTGATAAGAGCTGAACTGAGAGATAAGACAAATCCCCAGGTATTTCTATACTTCTTTCTCAATAATTAATAGTAGTATACCAAAAATTTTAGTCAAAATTTTAATCTAAAGATATAGAGGGATATCCTTCTATGAGGAGGGATATAAGGATATAAAGCTAGATACAAGAATGGTATTGTAGGGATGTTCCCTAGGATTCCAGGCTTTCACTACTATGGCCTGGAGAGAGTTCAATCCCAGGTTAGGGATCTGAGGTCCCACAAGATCCAAGCAAGGCATGGACAAGAAAAAAAAGAACAGTACTGTAGTTGAATCGTCCCCCTCAAAAAAGATACGCTGAATTCCTAATCCCTATGACTATAAATGTGAACTTATTTGAAAACAGGGCATTTGGAGAAGTAATCAAGTAAGATGAGATTCTACAGGATTAGAGTGGGCCCTAAATCCAAGGACTGGTGTCCTTCTAAGGACAAAGAGAGAGATTTGAAGACACAGACACATAGGGAAGCAAGCCAAACAACAACAAGCAGACACTGGAGCTCCCACAAGCCAAGGAAGGCCAAGATTTGTCAGTATCCACCACAAGGTGGAAGCGGGAAGAGGATTCTTCCCTAGAGCCTTCTTAGGAAGATAGTTTGATATTTCGCTGATATTTTGATTTGGGGCTTCTAGAATCCAAAACGATAAGAAAAGAAATTTCTGTTGTTTTAAGCTCCTCAACTTGTCGCCAATTTGTTAGAGCAGCCCTAAGAAACCAATGCCTCAGCAGTAAAGAATTCTCCTGCCAATGCAGGAGATGCAGGTTCGATACCTGGTATAATAGAATCCATCACTATTTTTTCAAATGTGCAAAGAACATTTACCAAGAGAGACCATATTCTTAAACCAACTCTCAAAAAACTTAAAATAATCCAGTCATACCAAGTACCTTCTGATCACAGTGGAATTATAAATCAATAACAGAAACATATTTGAAAAATCCCCAATGTTTGAGAAATGAGTAACAAGCTTCTAAACAATCTGTAGGTACAAAAAGAAATAGCAAAGGGAATTTGGAAAGTATTTTGAACCAAACAAAAATGAAAAACAAACATATCAAGTTTTGTGGGATGCATTTAAAATAGTGCTTATTAGGAATTTAACTTATTGTAGCATCTTTACAGGAGGATCTAAGGGATTTTGCTTTTGTCATGTGGCTGTTAAAATTTTCATGGGTTGAGATAATCTACTAAGTCAGGAGTATGGATTTGAATGTGTTTAAAAATATTTTCTAATTGAATTATTCTTGTTCATTGATACTGACTTTATGAATTTGGAATTCTTTATTGAGTACTTTTATTAATTCTCATGATTTTTTTTCAGCAAATTTGTTTGGCCTGAGTACATAGTAATCTCCTTTTCTTTTCCAATACTTACTTATTTTTATCTCATTAGCCCCAAATTTCAGCATTAGTATGAAATAGTAATAGCAATTATTAGTAACAATGCCTTATTTATGATTTTCACCAGAGTGCTTCTGATGTTTATCAACTTCTCAAAGAGATCTGTGCCTGGAGAATCCCAAGGACAGCGGAGCCTGGGGTCGCACAAAGTTGGACACGGCTGAAGCGACTTAGCAGCAGTGTTATTATTGTTTCCATCTTTATTCCACCTGACCTGATTTATTTTGTTGGGATGAAGACGACTGATTGGACTTTTGTTCCATATAGATAACCAATTCTTGAAGCACTGTTTATTGAATAACCTGTCCTTTCTGCATTTTTTTGTTTATGTTTCAAGTTAGTCTGTCCCACACCTCTCCATTCTATTCCATTGGCCTATGTCTCCTCTTGACTCTTAAAAACTTTAACATACCTTGCTTGCTGTTCAAATTTCTCTACCTTTTAATTCATTTTCAAAATTATCAACTATTCTTACACCTCTGCTCTTAAGCATGAATTTTAGGTTTACTTTGTCAAATTCCATAAAATCTCTGTGGCTATTTTGATTGGAACTGCACTGGATCTCTGGTTAGATTCTGATGAATTGATAGGTTTATGGTGCCTCTGTCACTACCAATGAGAGCATAACTGAAAGCTCCCCAAAATGTGTTTCCTCACATAACTATCAGATAGGATTCTTGCACATATATGTCTAGCTGACAAAACCCACAACAAACGATGATGTCTTAGCTATAAGAGATGGTGAAAACATGAGTTCTGTCTCCTAATTTGGGGAGGGCAACTGAAGAGACGGAGAGTTACACAGATATGATAAAAGTGCTCTATATATTTAGCCCACTATAGAATTTCTAAATAAGTAGTTCTGTTCTTTTTGAAATCTTAAAAGTTTTTCTTCTCCAGCTGCTTTTGTAAGGAAGCTAGAAAATTATTGAATAGAAACAGTGATAATGAGACAAGATAATTTTTGTCTCAATCTGATTTTAAAGGGAATGATTCTTACATTTAACCATTAAGTGTAATATTATGAATCTTTGTTACATAACCTTTAACTGATTAAGTTTCCTTTTATTTAGCTATAATTGACATAGAATAGTATCTTACTTCCAGGTGTATACGGTAATGATTCAGTATATATCGTGAAATGGTTACCACAAAAAGTCTAAAAAATGTCTATACATTTACAAGTTGCTAAGAGAAGACGTGTGAGAAGTTCTCATCACAGGAAGAAACAATTTTTGTAACTATATTATGGTGATAGATGTTACCTAGATGTTGCACATTTTTGATTGGATAATTTATCCTTTTTATTGAGTTATAGTAGTTCTTTATATACCCTAGTTTTTTCCCCTTGTATCTCTATACTTTGGGCATCCAAATCCCATTTTTAGCCATATTTATATTTATCATATTTTCACCAAATCATTTTAGATATGTGATTTTCAAAAAACTTCTCCCCTACTGTTGGTTGTCTTTTCACTTTCTTAACAGTGTCCTTTGAAGCACAGTTTTTAAAATTTGGTGATGTTCAGTTAGTCTCTTTTTGTAGTTGTTTCTTCTGCTTTTGTTGTTATAGCTAAGCAACCATTGCCTAATTCCAGGTTCTGAAGCTTCACACCTATGTTTTCTTCTATGGGTTTTATTGTTTTAGATCTTACATTTAGGTCTTTGAGTTAATTTTTATGTATATGGTGTGAGTTGGGGGTCCAATATCATTCTTTTGCATGTAGATAAAAAGTTGACCCAGGACCATTTGTTGAAACGACTATTTTATTTTCCTTTAATTGCCTTGGTACCCTTCAAGAAAATCAACTGCCTTTAAAACATGAGGTCTTATCCTGGGACTCTCATTTCTATTCCATTGATCTATATGTCTATTCTTATGCCCATTATCACACAGTCTTGGTTACTGTAGCTTTGCTTTAGGTTTGTAATTATCTGGTTTGAGTCCTTCAACTTTGTTTTTTAAAGATTATTTTGGCTATTCTGGCTCCCTTGAATTTTGCCATACTTTACCATCAGCTTGCCAATTCCTACAAAGAGGGCAGCTGGTAATTTGATATGAATCTACAGAACAATTCAAGGAGTGTTGACATCTCAATCCTAAGTCTTTTGATCCATGAACATGTCCTTTCATGTGTTCAGGTCTTTATTTCTTTCAAACTGCAAATATTTTTTTTATCATGCAAGTTCAGTTCAGTTCAGTCGCTCAGTTGTGTCTGACTCTTTGCAACTCCATGAACTGCAGTATGCCAGGAACCGCAGCATGCCAGGCTTCCCTATCACCAACTCCCAGAGTCCACCCAAACCCGTGTTCATTGAGTTGGTGAAGCCATCCAACCATCTCATCCTCTGTTGTCCCCTTCTCCTCCTGCCCTCAATCTTTCCCAGCATCAGAGTCTTTTCAAATGAGTCAGCTCTTCACATCAGGTGGCCAAAGTAGTGGAGTTGCACCTTCAACATCAGTCCTTCTAATGAACAGCCAGGAGTGATCTCCTTTAGGATGGACTGGTTGGATCTCCTTGCAGTCCAAGGGACTCTCAAGAGTCTTCTCCAACACCACAGTTCAAAAGCATCAATTCTTCAGCGCTCAGCTTTCTTTGTAGTCCAACTCTCACATCCATACATGACCACTGGAAAAACCATAGCCTTGACTAGACAGCCCTTTGTTGACAAAGTAATGTCTCTGCTTTTCAATATGCTGTCTAGGTTGGTCATAACTTTCCTTCCAAGAAGTAAGTGTCTTTTAATTTCATGGCTGCAATCACCATCTGCAGTGATTTTGGAGCCCCCAAAAATAAAGTCTGACACTATTTCCACTGTTTCCCCATCTATTTCCCATGAAGTGGTGGGACCAAATGCCATGATCTTCGTTTTCTGAATGCTGAGCTTTAAGCCAACTTTTTCACTCTCCTCTTTCACTTTCATCAAGAGGCTCTTTAGTTCTTCTTCACTTCCTGCCGTAAGGGTGGTGTCATCTGCATATCTGAGTTTATTGATAGTTCTCATGGCAATCTTGATTTCAGCTTGTGCTTCCTCCCGCCCGGTGTTTCTCACTATGTATTCTGCATATAAGTTGAATAAGCAGGGTGACAATATACAGCCTTGATGTACTTCTTTTCCTATTTGGAACCAGTCTGTTGTTCCATGTCCAGTTCTAACTGTTGCTTCCCGATCTGCTTACAGGTTTCTCAGGAGGCAGGTCAGGTGGTCTGGTATGCCCATCTCTTGAAGAATTTTCCACAGTTTATTGTGATCCACACAGTCAAAGGCTTTGGCATAGTCAGTAAAGCAGAAATAGATGTTTTCCTGGAACTCTCTTGCTTTTTTGATGATCCAGCGGATATTGGCAATTTGATCTCTGGTTCCTCTGCCTTTTCTAAAACCAGCTTGAACATCTGGAAGTTCACGTTTCACATATTGCTGAAGCCTGGCTTGGAGAATTTTGAGCATTACTTTACAAGTTAGCTAACAAGTATTCATTCATGGCTTTTGAAGACTGCTTAGCAGCTGTAACTATTCATTTTTATGTAAAATCACTTTAATGTGTTGAAATTAAAAGTACTTATAAAGATGTATGAAAACAATGTACATTGCATTAAATAAATTCTGAAATAAGGAAGGGGAAGTAAGTAAAAATCATTTAGTTAATATATAAACTGGGGAAGTATAATGAAACATGTTTGAGACTGAAAGTCAGGAAACTGGGAAGCTTTTTCCAGCTCTGTGCTTAACTAAGCATATGACCTTGGGGAAATTATATCTTTAAGATTGTTTCTTCACATTTAAAATGATATTGTGATTTTTCCTAAATGGAAAGTCATGGGTCTATGCAACAAATCTACAACATAGCATGCAAATTATTTTTAGCCTAAATCTTGAGGATTAATGTTTATAGAATTGTTTGGAGTTGAGATCTTCAACATTCCCACCCACTGCTTCCCCCATCTATATTTTTCTTATCCAAATCCAGTTGTTTTTGGAAGTATTTACACATGATTTAAAACCAAGTACTAATAGTATTCCTTATCTTAGAAGCCTAAAGGAGAAACTATGTATAAAAGATTTTTACTTGTTGCAGATTAAATTAGAGGAGGATTTATATGGGGCTTAAATACCTATAATAAGTATAAAATAGAATTATGAGCAATATTGTGGCTATGATTCATCATTAAAATAACCAGGAAGTGGATGCCATCTGTTTTAGTCAGAATTTTCATGATAATAAGCCTACTTAAAACATCCAGTACAGTAAATAAGATAACAAGTGTGGGCCAATATGTGGATTATATATTTAAACCTTTCTTTTTTTAGTGTTTGAAAGTATCCTAGCATAAAATTCTTTAAGAAACTTTTTTAAAAAGTAAAGTATCTTTAATACTGTGTTGGTTTCAGGTGTACAACACAGTGATTCAGGATTTTGCAGATTATAAGTTATTACAAGATATTGGGTATAACATGTATATAGTAAATCCTTGTTATTTGTTTTACATAGTTTGTATCTGTTAGTCCCATACTCCTAATATGTCCCTCCTTCTCCCCACTTTCATAGCCGTAAGTTTGGGTTCTATGTCTGTGAGTCTGTTTTTGTTTTGTATATACATCCATTTTTTTAGACTCTACATAAGCCTAGGAAACTTTTAATGCACCACTTTTCTCAGCATCCCTGGACCTCCAATTACCTCCCAAGTGAGATCCATGTACTCAGGAATTGTTTTAGTGGCTAATTAGAACCAGTTTTTTAATTGGCTTTTGAAGCCAGTACTCAATAGCACCATCTACTGTTAACACAGTGAAATTTAATAATGGTGAAAAGATCTTCACGTTGGAGTGAATACAAGAAATCATCTAGTTCCAACTTCATAAGCTCACAGATAAAGAATGTGAGGCTCAGAAAAGACACATAACTTGTTAAAAGTCACAGATTTATTGGTAAAACTGTATTGCAAGCTATTGCAAGTTAAAATTTCTGTAGGTGCTCTCAAAGTAAGGAAACATGTGGAAAAGCAATTTATCCTAGTGATGAAGTCTCTAGGGTTAAGAACTGAGCTGGTTCTGCACCAATGTTATCCTGGGACAAGCTAATTAACTTCTGTGTGCTTCAGGTGCCATATCTGGTAACTGGCTACACATGTGCTTCTCAGGGTTTGTGTAAGAAGCAGAAGTAGTAGTCAGTATACCTAAAGTGCTATGCTTGCTTGATGTATGGTGATGGACAATGGTGATATGACTTTTATGCACAAGTGGTGGAGATACTTTCGAGTCCAGGACTCTCTGATTTCAGTGTCCATGTTTTTGACCACAGCAGATATCAGAAGAGACTGGCACTATTTTACATGCAAAATAATTCATGGGCATTTGATAACACAGTATTTCAAAATATAAGCCTACTGGCATAGCATATGTTTTATGGGATTCTTTGATTTTGGGAGTCTAAGAAGTTGGGTTTCATCTTCAATACTTGGAAAAGAGATCCTTAGTTGTTTGTGTTATCATTTGGCCCAGCAAGCTTCCTCTCTTTTAGTGATAGATCTTATCCTCGTGGCCTTGAGGGTTCGGCAGAAAGTAAATGGTTCAGAGGGCAAGTGATGTTAAAAGGGTCAATGTCCAGGGGAGTCAGAGAAATGAGAGAAGTGTGATATCTTAGAATTCAGGCAAATACATCCTGCGGGGTACCTCATTCCTAATAAAGTGGGGAGGAGAAACTTGCCCTGTCATCCCACTTTCATTCTCTTCATTTAGCAACAGAACTCTCAGGCCTATACTTTCTAGTCTCCTTTGGAGACACTAGAGCCAGTGATATTAGAGTGAAATTGCTGGATGCCATTTTAAAATTTGATCTGAAACCGTTAGTCATTTACTTTTCCATTCTCTTTTCCCCATTCCTGTCGACTGAAATGCAAATATGCCAGTGACTCAGCTTCAATCTATAGGGAAAGAAAATACCTTAGAAGATGAACATGTGAGGTAGTTTAGGATAGACTAGGAAATAGATTTTAACAGTGCACTTACTGGAAACTGTGTGCATGTGGTGTCAGACAGTAAATTCAATGCATAAGCTAACAATCCATTTACGTTTAGACATAAAGAGGAATGACATACTGATTCATGCTACAATATGGATAAGCCTTGAACATTACTCCAAATGAAAGAAATCAGACACCAAAGGCCATGTATTGTATGATTCAATTTATGTGAAATGTTCAGAATAGGTAAATCCATAGAGACATAAAGTAGATGAGAGATTGCCAGGGGCTAAAGGGCTGCTCTAGGGACTTCTCTGGTAGCTCAGATCGTAAGCAGTCAGCCTGCAATGTGGGAGCTGCTGCTGCTGCTAAGTCGCTTCAGTCATGTCCAACTCTGTGCGACCCCAAAGATGGCAGCCCACCAGGCTCCCCCATCCCTGGGATTCTCCCAGGTTCAATTTCTGGGTTGGGAAGATCCCCTGTAGAAGGAAATGGCAACCCACTCCAGTATTCTTGCCTGGAAAAATCCCATGGCTGGAAGCGCCTGGCGGACTACAGTCCACAGGGTCGCAAAGAGTTGCACAGGACTGAGCGACTTCACTTTAGAGGGGTGTTGGGGTGCAGAGTGACTGCTAGTGGGCAATAGGCTTCTTTGGGGGGGTGATCAAAGTGTTCCAGGATTACTAGTAATGATTGTGCAACTTTCTGAATACAGTAAAAACCACTGAACTGTACACTTTAAAGGAGTGAATTTTATGATATGTGAAGTCTATCTTCAAATATCCATTTAGAGTAAATTACACTTGAGAGTCCTTCTCCCAGAGTCTAATACAGTTAGTTTACCTCCAATGTAAAAAACAAGTTGCCTTTTTAACTTCTGAGTTGAGAACTAAAGTAGCATGCTTGCACTGAGGCGCCCTGTTACAAAAAATGTATTAACTTGAGTCACCCGCGGTTACATAAGATTCTCACATTATAAAGTGTAAGGGACATATCAAAGGTATTCAAAAGGGAGTATGTATACTCCAGGGGATAAAAGACGACTTTCCAAGAGGTTCTCAAGCACAGACGGTTCTAAGGAAATGAATTTCCAGATCCTCAACTTGCATGTGTTATTGTTTCTAGACTGATCTGTGGCTAAGTTGCCATGTCATAAGTTCCTATTGCCCTTTCCTACCTCCCATTTTTCAATTTATAGGAGAAAGGCATACTCACCTCTCATGAATTCTTACCATGGTGAAACTTCAGGGTGCCAAACAATCCGACAGTTTGAGACACTCTTCTTTGGGGAATGTGCTTAGTCGCTCAGTCATGTCCGACTCTTTGCGACCCCATGGACTGTAGCCGGCCAGCATCCTCTGTCCAACCCATCTCGTGTGTCTCCTGCATTGCAGGTGTATTCCTTTACCCGCTAAGCCATCAGGGAAGCCCCCTTGCTTGGAGAAGCGTCCTTTAAACCAAGGACCATAAAGCCATGATACGGCGTTGCATTTTTTCCTGTCTTGTATTTTTGACATACAATTCAGAGTTAAGTCCAATCAGTTGAATATTTTAGTAAAATTCCTTTCATTAACTTCTACACTTTGAGAAGAAAAGTCTATAAAAATGAAAGCTAGGAAGAGAAACCGATTCAGGTCTTCATTCGGTACATGATTACTGGCTTCCCACACCCTCATCCCTAGAAAGTAATTTTTCCAGCAGAGTGTGAAAAGGAAGCGCCCGAGGATGAAGGGGTCGGGGGCCAAGGCTTTCCCTGAGACCAACGAAAACGCCCGAGTTTCTCTTACACTTGGGTTAACTGCCACATATTTTTGTGCCACAACGGCACATATTTATGCCCGCTGGTTGAGAGTCCACCTTCGTAGTACACCTTTCTAAAAGCATGGTTGTGTTCAAAAGGTACGTGGACGGTTTAAGCCGGCTCCAGAGAAACCTCCAAGAATCCGGCCGGCAGCTAGCTCTCTACAGTGAGCAGGTTTCCCTAGTCATTCCACCAGAAGGGTGGGCAGGGCGGGGCGAGCCGGCCGGAAGCTGCGAGAACAGCCACACAAGGTTTGTCCACTGTTTCCAGGGAGGACCAAGTCGGCGTGGAAGGCGAATGGGCACCTCCCCACTGTGACAGCACCGACCACGAGCGTCATCCTACCTACTCCCTCGTCACACCTCGCTGGTCTTCTACGCGCTGACAGAACCAGGCCAAATGTCGCGTGCCTACCCCTGGCTCCGCCCACCACGCTCGTAGCCCCGCCCCAGACCCGCCCAACAGGAGGTCCACCCATCGCACTTCCGGCATCAGCCGGCCGACCAGCCTCCTTCCCTCTTCAAGGCTCTCTTCTCCCGCCCCTATCGACTTTAACACTGTCACGTGAAGGGCGAGCGCGGGGGCTGCCGGGATAAGTACGCCGGTGGGTCAGGGTTCGGCCTCAATATGGCGGTTCCAGTCCGGCAGTGACCAAGGCTTTGCCGTCGAGAGGACTAACTGGCGACTGCCGGCGTGTCCACCTATCAGGGTGGAATGCGAGGACGCCGGGGCGAGCGCTGAGAAGCGGCGGTGACGGGGAGGGGTCGGTGGCGGGTGCTCCGGGAGCCAAGGCGGCAGCGTCTGTTCGTTCTATTGGTCTCAAGGCTTCAGCGCCCGGCCCCGCCCGGCCGGGCCAGGCCGGCGGGCGGCGGCGGTAGCTGCTGCAGCCGCAGGATCAGCCTCCGAGAGTGGGCCGGAGGGCGGACGCCGCCGCTGCCTCTGCCGCTGTGATGGCCCAGTGTGTACAATCAGTGCAGGAGCTCATCCCGGACTCCTTCGTCCCCTGTGTGGCCGCGCTGTGTAGTGACGAAGCCGAGCGGCTTACTCGTCTCAATCACCTTAGCTTCGCGGAGTTGCTTAAGCCCTTTTCTCGCCTCACTTCGGAGGGTATGTGGTCTCCCCTTTGCACTGAGCTCCCGCAAAGCCGGGGCCGGGAGAGGGAAGTTGGGGGCGGGCGGGGAAGAGAAGGGCGGTGTTTACATCTCGGAGCCGGGAGAGTGGCGTCGGGCTGGGGCCCCACGGTGTCTTTAGTGGCCGCTGGAGGAGGTTCCGTAAAAGAGATGGTCAAGACAGCAACGTGGTTCTGACCTCCAGTTTTTCGGGCACTTCCCGGACAAACGAGCTGCTGCTGCTGCTGCTAAGTCGCTTCAGTCGTGTCCGACTCTGTGCGACCCCAGAGACGGAAGCCCACCAGGTTCCCCCGTCCCTGGGATTCTCCAGGCAAGAACACTGTTGGGTGATTAAAGAAAAACGTGAGCCGCAGAGAAGGGCATTGAGCCTGTTCTCAAGGGCCGTAGGGAGGGAATTAGGAAGTTGCAAGGAGGTCAGGCTAAGAAGATGCTCGCTGTTAGACCAATGAGGTCTTAGTAAAGAAGACGAATTGTCTTCCCCTGGGAGTTAAACTGGGTTTTCAAAGTTGCCTTAAGTATTATATTCTTTAGCAGTGAGGCGTATCCCTTTCAAGACTTAGGTTTACTTTACTTTTTTCTTTTGAAAACATTTCTCTAGGTATCCAGAATTTTACTTTACCTCTCAAGCAAATAAAAGGTATAATAGTGAAACTTGGAACAGCTTTTTTTTTTTTTTGGCCTGATGGATGAGGAAATAAGGACAAGTTGTAGTTACAATAATTTAATCGAGTTAGTGGCAGTTATCTAGATTTATAGGGATGGAAAAGTCCTGAAGTTTGTGGGTGTTTTTTTTTTTCCAGATAAGAGTTTAATCAACAGGAGAAATATCTTTTATTGAAGAGTTGCCTGTTTTCTCCAGCTTTAGATTCTTTATTAGAGAAAAGTAAGCGTAATAATAGCCTAGTGTGGTTTAATCAATATCTTTACCTGTACTTTGCAAACAGAACATTGAAAAATATGGGTAAGATTTTTGTTTTAGACTTTTAAAAGGTTCTGTAATAAAGGTTGTCAAGACAACGACAATGATGTTTACTTGGTTATGATGACTTCTTCACACACACAAATGCTGTGCCATAAGTTTTATGTATTTACAGGCCACACGTGTGTATTCTTTGGGAGAATACCTCCATTATAAGTTTACTTCTGTATTTAAAGGAGACAGGGAGCTATCCAAAATAAACAGGTTGAGAACTCTTGAATTTCCTTCAGCCTGTACCTTAGCCATCCATCTCATCTCCTGCAGTATTTTTTACTAACTCAACAAAAATGACAAAGTGTTCTACATTCTAAATTCTTAAAAAACAAAACAGAGGAGCAAGTTTGCCTATGATTGGAGTGCTCTTTCCTGCTCTGTTAATAAAGAATAGTAACACTAACTGATGTATATACTTAGGGTTTCTCTTTTAGTTTGTCTTGAGTCCTGTGAGAAAGGTATTGTTAACACCATTTTAAGTTTGAGGACGTTTTAAATTTGAGGCATGGAGATACTAACTTGGTCAGTCCTATACCGGTGGGAAAGATTTAAAAACAGGCAGTGTGATTCAAGACAAGGTATTCTTAGTCAAATCATCTTATCTCCTGATAATGTTTAGACTCACTTGTTCACAGGCAGGAGCAGTGTCTTCCAGTAGTAACAGTGTGACTCACATGCGTAACTTGAAGTTACTTTGTAGTCACATTGTAAAAAGATAAAAAGAAATTGGTAAAGGAGATTAAATAATAATTTATTTAATCCAGTATTTCCAAACGTCATTTCAACAGGTAGTAAGTATAAAAAAACTTAATGAGCTATTTTGCATTTGTTTTTTATTGCTAAGTCTTTGAAAGTTGGTGTGCATCTTACACTTATATCAACACCTAAGTTTGGACTAGATATATTTGAAGTGCTCGGTAGACACTTGTGCCTGGTGCCTCCTGTATTGGACAGTGCAGTGAATAGAGGCTGAAATCTTTACTCTTTTCCTTGTGTAGACTGCAAAAGATTTAGGGATGGAGTATAATGAGATAGACTTGAATAGGTAGATGTTGGAACGGAAGAGGATGAGCACTCCCTTTTGAGAACAGAGATGATGTTAGAATGGTATGGACTAAGGTAGAAATGATAATTGAGTGGTCGGGGAACAGTGGGAAAACTCCCTTTTCAGTACAGGATAGTAAGGGAAAAGGCCTCGATGAGGAAGGATCTTGAATTCTGGGAAAGGAATTTTTGATTTCTTATCTCATGGATATGTGATAGTCAAAAAAGATTTCTTAAGCAAGGGCATGGAGTTTGGGGGAAGTTGTGTGGTTTGTAAGCAACTGAGGTTTTCTTTTTTAATACAGGAAAGTTTTATGTGTTACGTAAAGATAAAAGATGTCATTATTTTTCAAAATAATTCTGTAGAACACCAGTTATGTATGTTTCCTGAAAAAAATTTGTGGTCGAGTAAGTTTGCTTAAAAAGCGTGTATTTGGGAGAATTAGTGTCATTTAGTGTATTAAGCAGAGAAGGCAATGGCACCCCACTCCAGTACTCTTGCCTGGAAAATCCCAGGGATGGGGGAGTCTGGTAGGCTGCAGTCCATGGGGTCGCTAAGAGTCCGACACGACTGAGCATCTTCACTTTCACTTTTCACTTTCCTGCATTGGAGAAGGAAATGGCAACCCACTCCAGTGTTCTTGCCTGGAGAATCCCAGCGACGGGGGAGCCTGGTGGGCTGCCGTCTCTGGGGTCGCACAGAGTCGAACACGACTGAAGCGACTTAGCAGCAGCAGCAGCAGTGTATTAAGAGCTCTGGGAACACCTACTGTCAAGAGACGTTTTAAAAGTGTAATCTAGTTTACCAGATTTATTTGAACATGAAGTTGAGTTTTCAGAAACAGTGGTCTTGAGCAGCCAATAATCTGTGGGCAGCACGTACTGGTGAATGTTGCTTCAAGGAGCTATATGTGGCAGTCTATAAAAGTAAGGCAGTGGTGGAGCTGAATTTCACCCTGAAATTGAGATGTTATTTGCTATATAAAGTCACCTTTTGTGACGTTATAATCTTAATAAAGCCTTAATATAATTATTTAATTTTGAAGCTCTGGGATTTTTGTGTGTGTGATTTAAGAGCTTTTGTCAATCATTCTTAATTCTTGCTTTTCTCTTTATTAAGCTGATTTTGTGCTACTCCAGTGTATTACTTATCAATTGTTATGTAATAAATTGCCCTGAAACTTTGCACCTTAAAACAAAAGCGTTTTTAAAAATTAATTTTATTTACTTATTTTTGGCTCTGACGGGTCTTTTCTCTAGTTGTGGCAGGGGGCTACTGCTGTTATAGTGCAGGCTTCAATAGTCACGACTCCTGGGCTCTAGGGCACACACTCAGCAGTTGTGGCACACTGGCCCAGCTACTCTGTGGCACGTGAGATCTTCCTGGATTAGGGATCAAACCCGTGTCTCCTGCACTGGCAGGCAGATTCTTTACCACTGAGCCACCAGGGAAGCCCCCAAAGCATCTTGTATCCCTCATTTTCTCAGGGGTCTGAGAGTGGCTTATCTGGACTGTTGTCTCTTGAGGTTGCCCTGGAGCTGTCAGCAGGGGCTGTGGTCATCTAGGGCTGGAGGATCCACTTGCAAGCTCACTCCTACAGTTGTTGTTTCACCTCTTCACTGGGTGTTGGCCTGAGACCCCAGTTCTCTGCCATATGGGCCTCTCCAGAGGTTCCTTGAGTGTCCCTATAACCTGGCAGTAAGTTTCTCCTAGAGGGAGTGATCAGAGAGAAAACCCAAGATGGAAGCCATACTCTTAAAATCTTATCTCAGTAACCTTATCTCTTATAACCTTATCACAGTAGTTTTTGCTGTGTTCCATTGGTCACACATGGGCTTCCCAGGTGGCTCTAGTAACATATCCAGCTACAATGCAGGAAACATGGATTCGATTCCTGGGTCAGGAAGATCCTCTGGAGAAGGAAATGGCAACCCACTCCAGTATTCTTGCCTGAAAAATCCTGTGGACTGCAGAGTCTGGTAAGCTATAGTCCATGGGGTCCCAAAAGAGTCAGGCATGACCTAGCAACTAAACAGCAAGAACATTGGTCACACATATCCATCCTGGGATGTGGGAGAGCATATACTGGGAAATATCGGGATCATCAGGTGCTATTTCAGAGGCTGGCTGCCATATATTGACTCATTTCTGGATTATTGATAAGATTACCCAATAACGACCCATTCCGAATATAGGACACAACTCTTAGTAGAATAACTTTTTTGTGTTAACACTTAAGAATACCAGAGTCAATTTAAAATTTTAAGAGAGATTTAATATACATAATGGTTGCTTATGTTATCTGACAGTTATGGATTAACTTCAAGGAAACAGCTTGTATCCTAAAAATATCAGAAATATATTATAGTATTTTGATGTTTTTTGGTTTCTCTTTCATAGACCAGCTGAGAAGTTTAATTAGGAAACTTGAGTATGTTTATTTAAATCATTTAGAAAACGAGCAATTACAGATGAATGCAGAAGAATGAAAGAAGCATCCAGCTCGCCACTACCTGGAGCCAGCGAATCTTGTCATACTTGCTTTGTATCTTTTTCTTTGCTTTAAGAAACAAAGTTGAATTCACCTTTTTACCCTTCCTTAGTCCCATTTCTTTCCTGCTTTTACCATAGGTAATCATTATAATGGAATTTGTGTGTATACTTTCTGTACATGTATTTAGTTTTACAAATACACATATTCATGTCATATGTAGTATTTTTAAAAGCTTTTTGTCTTATATTTTTTAATTGAAAATATAGACATCAGCTGAGAGAGAACACACTGGAAATTAAGACAGTTTTTAATGGATGTAACTTTATTTAAAACCTAGGCGGACCTGAACTTAAAAGTTTATTATAAAGCATTTCCCATTAGAGGAAAATGTCATTTTTTAGTGGGTAGGTATGCAAAGTCAGTTTTCTAAGAATTGCCCTGTGTTGGTACATGATGATCCATAACATACTTGAAACAGGGTGTTATATGTGCCGCCGCCATCCTAACTACCTACTCATGTGTTAGGCCTCTGCTGAGTGCTTTACACTTACTGTGTTCTAACAATATCTCATTTAAATTCTTAAAATAACCCTGTGAAGTAGGTTATTTCCTTCATATGTTACAGGTGAAGAAAAAAATGAAGCATGGAAAAGGTTAAAAGTTGTTTAGGATAACCCAGTTAAAAGTAGTGGGTTAGTATTTCAGGTAAAGTCTGACTCCAGGATTTGGGTCCTTAATCTATACAATGGACTGCTTCTAGTGCTACCATGGAAGCCAATCATCTTGTCTGATTATAAGAAAAAAATATACTTAAATTTCCTACTGTGCACCATGAGCCCTGTCTTACTACAGTTGCCTAAGAACCTCTTGCCTGCCCTTGAAGCTCTGAGCCCTGGTTATAAATCATCTAGACTGAGACAAGGCCTGTAGTAGGGAGGAGACCAGAGGTATTTATTAGGTTAGGAGAAGGAATATGGGCACTGATTTTTGTTTTCTTCCTTTTTACTAGACTCTGTTTTTTAGAGCCCTATTAGATTCACAGCAGAATTGAGCGGAAGATACAGAGTTCTCATATACCTCCTGTTAGGATATGTGTACAGCATCACCTACTATCAGCATCCCACACTAGAGTGGGCATTGATCTTTATGATAGTAGAACAGGGGCCGAGAATGCAGGCATCTCTGTCAGGGAACCAGAGGAACCCTGGTGGAGCATTTAATGCCTTTTCTTCCCTGATTTTCAGTTTTGATACCATAGATCTCACACTGCCTTGAACCAGCCTTAGGGTAAAGTGAGAATCACGAGATTTGGTATGGATGGTGGTTGGGCTTCCCAGGTGGTACAGAATCTGCCTGCCAAGCAGGAGATGGGGGTTTGATCCCTGGGTTGGAAAGATCCCCTGGAGAAGGAAATGGCAACCCACTCCAGTGTTCTTGCCTGGAGAATCCCATAGAGGAGCCTGGTGGGCTGCTGTTTATGGGGTTGCAGAGAGTCGGACGTGACTGAAGCGACTTAGCAGCAGCAGCAGCCAGTATTCTTGCCTGGAAAATCCCATGGACGGAGGAGCCTGGCCGGCTAAGTCAGACACAACTTAGCGACTGAACCACCACCACCACCACGTGGATGGTGGTTACGTGCTGCGTGGTCAGTCGCTTCAGTCATGTCCAACTGTGACCGTATGGACTGTTGCCCGCCAGGCTTCTCTGGAGATTCTCCAGGCATGAATACTGGAGTGGGTTGCCATGCCCTCCCTCCTCCAGGGGATATTCTCAACCCAGGATTGAACCCACATCTTTTATGTCTCCTGCATTGGCAGGAGTTCTTTACCTGCTAGTGGATTCTTTACCACTAGCCACCTGAGACGCCCTCCCTGTCAATTCCAAAGGTAAGAGGAAGGAAAAGACCTATGGTAGAGTAGCTGTGAGCAGTAGCGGTACCGGAGAGGAAGGTTAGACTGTCTAGCTAGCCCTTTGGTGTGTAATGGAATGTTGTTGTTCCGTTGCTAAGTCCTGTCCAACTCTTTGGGACCCTGTGGACTGTAGCACACTATAAGTCAGTTGTATTTTGGAAGACTGTTACACTTGGAATTTCTGGGTTCCAAATTGAGCATTGTTTGTAAATCATTAACCCAAGTTTTTTTCTTTTTAATTGTTGTTATAATTGTTGGCTTGTTATACTTTGTGTAGAATTACTTTCAAGTTTGTTTTCTTTTTTTTAGTTCATATGAGAGATCCCAATAATCAGCTTCACGTAATTAAAAACTTGAAGATAGCTGTAAGCAACATTACCACCCAGCCACCTCAGCCTGGAGCCATTCGGAAACTCTTGAATGATGTGGTTTCTGGCAGTCAGCCTGCAGAAGGATTAGTAGCTAATGTGATAACAGCAGGAGATTATGACCTCAACCTCAGTGGTATGTAATAAGGTTTATTATTATTTTTTAAATGACATTTCTTTTGTTAGAAAAGGTAATTCTGTAATTTGGAAATCATTCAACACACACTTAAGTACTTGCTGAGTGCGTGAGCCTGAGAATACAATGTGGAAGACAAGTCCTTGCTTTTTAGGAGATTACAATCAAGTAAGCAGGCAGCCATTAAAATAACGATGAAATACATGATTCCACATTTTCATAATGAATAATTTTTTTGTAGTTCTACTTGTAAAGTTAATTCCTAGAACATGTGCATAATATTTCTTGAATGAAAGAACCAACAGTAGACAAAAAAGCTATTCTTTTGTGACATTAGTAATACAATGATTATGTAAAAGCATTCATTTTATTTTATCTTTTATTTTGCTTAGTGTTAAATGGAGGAAATGTTTATAGTATATAAATACTTATCCTAATCTGATGTGACTGGTAAATGTTTTCATAATAAAATTGGTAGGTGAAACTATAATAATATGTGAAGTGAGTTAGCAGTATTTGGTGTGACTCTTTGCTAGTGTAGAAAAGACTTGATGGGGGGACATGGGATAGATTTTTAGAGGGGAAAAATGAAAAGTACATCATCTAGGAATTTTCTGGTGGTCCAGTGGTTAGGACTCCCAAGCTTCCACTGCAGAGAGGCATGAGTTTGATCCTTGGGCAGGGAACTTAGCTTCTGCATGCGCCATACGTCATCTAATTAGGCTGTTTTAGCTACCTAATAATCATCTTAGATCAGTATAACTTATAATCTATTATATTAATGCCTCCTAATTGCATAGTTGAAGATTTTCCTAAACATACAAAGAGAAATTAAGAGGTATGTTTTAGATCGTGAAGTTACTTGGTTGCACTTGTGTAGTTAGAAATATTTGTAGATTTACATTGTTTAAAAATTAACAATTTTTCTTCTTTCTATGTCATTTAAATTCCAACAAGGTAAGTTACCTTGATAAGATTAAGTTAAGAAAATTTTGGTTATCTTTAAATCAAAGGAATCCATTTCAGGATATGTACTTTAAGCAGTTCCTGACATAACTTATTTTCATGAGGCAGGATTTGCGTATTTTGGGGAGAAAGTGATGGAATTTGAATTATTTCTCTCATCAGTGGAAAATTTGAAGTGTGAAAGGAAAGGCACTGAATCTAATGCCAGAGTGTCCAGGTTTTTATATTACCATTGCCAGGGTTAGTTATAGTTAGTTGGATAATCTGAATCAGTTACTGACTCAGAATCAGTTCTGTTCTCTGAAGATGAGAGAATTTGACTAGATTACTTCTTAAGGCCTCTTCTAGACCTTTAATCCTGTGATTCTATTTTATAGGGACTTTAACATTTTTATTACTCATGCAACAAATATTTATTGATTTCTTACTATTATGCTTTGCTCTGAGATAAGATGCTATATGTAACTTCATAACCTGATCAATAATTAGGAGACATTCTAATTTATAGTATCTTAAAATATATTATAATAGAGATATAGCATATCTAATATGCCAGAGTGCTGAGGGGCACAGAGAGAAATTAACTATCATATTTTTTCAAAATTATCTTTTTTTATAGTGCAGATACATTCCTGACCTCCAAAGCTCATATACCTTTTACTTTTAAAAAATTTATTAAAATGAGTTGGAAAAAAAAATTTATTAAAATGATACATGCACAGAAAGAAAGCAAAAGTGTCAGTCAGTCAGTCCTGTTTGACTCTGTGTGACCCCATGGACTGTAGCAGGCCAGGCTCTTCTGTCTGTGGAATTTTCCGGGCAAGAATACTGGAGTGGCTTGCCATTTCTTTCTCCAGGGGATCTTCCCAACCCAGGGATTGAACTCTCATCTCTTTTGTCTGCTGCATTGCAGGCAGAATCTTTACTGTCTGAGCCACCAGGGAAGCCCAATACAAACAGAGATAATGCCGAAAAGACTTAAGAGAAACAAGCAACAGTAATCTGCTCTCTGTACCCCTGCCCCACCAACCTTTAGTGGTTTTCTCTGGTATTCATTTTGTGTTTCTAAGTAATATTTTTATGTGGTTGTTTATGGCTTAGTTAAAATTTTTTATTTATTGATTTTTCATTATATGATTTAGCTTAAGTACGCCCCTTCTTCCATCTCCCTAATGTGGTTTTTTATAATTTTTGGTTAATACTCACTGTTGGCAGTACTAAGTATTCACTTCTTCACGGCTGAGCCAAATATTGGGCTTTAAGTTAGTTTTTATACAGCATTTTGTTTTTTTTCAGGATTTAGTTAATCACCTTTTAAAAAACAACTTGCCCAGAGTTCTTCGTATTTTTTGCTAGTTTCTCAAACTTCCAATAGCCTTTCAGTAAGATTTTCCCCTTGATTAATTTATGAGATAATCCATTTATTAAGATCTCCTTCCTAATGTCTTCTTTCTACTCCACACGTATTCTCAATAGGAAATGATAAGCATTGCTCAAGGGGGTGAAAATTTGGTAGTTGGGGGACAAAAAATATATTCTACAGTGATTTGTGACTCTCCAAAGAACCACAGTACATTAATGGATACATAGTGTATCTGTGGTATTACGTAAGAATATTCTGTGGGGAGAAGGAACATTTAGAAGAATATTTTAAAAAGCTCACCAGGCGGGGATGGAGGGGAGAGGGAATATAATGAAATGGAAGTTTCAAACACTGTTCTACTCTGTCATGGTTTGGCTGCATTCCAAGACCTGCTCCACAACTGCCATCCTGGAGATTTCCTTCCCTTCTCTGTAGCCTCTCATTCATATCTTTAGGTTTATTTCATTGATTTGGTAAAGGACATCTCCAGTGTCTTCCTAAAAAAAGATTTATGTTTTGGAAGGTGAAATTTTTGAGGAATGAATGTCTGAAACTCCTTGCTGCTGCTGCTAAGTCGCTTCAGTCGTGTCCGACTCTGTGCGACCCCATAGACAGCAGCCCACCAGGCTCCCCCATCCCTGGGATTCTCCAGGCAAGAACACTGGAGTGGGTTGCCATTTCCTTCTCTTTAGGCAGACTGTAAAAAAGAATCTCAAGTGGTTAGGACGAGCTTCAGAAGAAAACAGTTTCTTTAGCTTCTTTCTCTGCTACTTAAGGCACTTCCCTTTAGCTTTATTGTTATGTTGGTCTTGAAGACTGAGAATGTGAGATGCTGAAGTACTGAATTCATTTTAATAAAATTCTGTTAGAATAATACTCTTTGGAGATTTGAGTGGTTTTATTCATTTTAAGTAAGATTAATTCTTTGTCTAGAAATACTCTAGTTTTACCATTAATGTGAGTCATCATACTTTTCACCCATTCTGTTTATGAAATACATGTTAGATACTTACCTCATAAGCCTAGCTTTCACAGTGCCATTTCTTCATCAGATTGGTCAATTAAAGCTAGTGTTCCTTGGTGTAGTAATTGTAGAGACATAAGGATGGAATTGAAAGAATCCTCATTATATACAGGTATTTCCTCTGGTGGTCTCAGTTTTCCAGATTGTTCACAGTCTACTCCTTGTCTATTACTTTTTTTTTCCACTCAGGTACTACTTTTTTGTATTTGTTTCAGTTAACATGTCTGTTTAATTTTTCTAAAATGGAGATAACTTTTGTTATCTCTTACCTATTACCTATTGTATTTACTCTTGATTTACAGTATTATCTGCTAAACTCAGGCATTGACCTTGAAAAGTATAAATTGGGCTGCACCTTGTTTTGGTAAGAAGGAAGAACATATTTTCCACCTTTTTTCAGTATGTAGTGTACTTTTTCTGATTGGCTTTATGTTAACTACTAATACTCTGTAAGATACCATGAGACTTCAGTGAATAGTCATGTGTAAACAGTGTTTTAGGAGGCTGTTTAAGTATTCTTTAATGTCTTTCCAAAGATTTTTACTTAAAAGCATAAAGAACCTTTTAAAAAAGTGGTTATTATTTAAAATGTGGGTAGTGCAAAGTAGGAAATCATTGCTCTTATTTTTCTAGTATCTTGAAGTATTTTTCTGTTTTTCGTCCCAGGAATTGTTTATCAATACCAGTTACTTTGAACTATAAGAAAATCCAGAAATAATGAAATACCCTAGGATAATGCAATAGTGAACAAAATCACTGTTATATCATCCTTCAGTTTGAAATTTTGTATTGCCCACAGTTCTAAATCTTCTTTCAGGAAGTTATGAAAGAAGTTTGGAGACAACATCTTCATAGTCATCATCTTTATCTTTTTTTTTTCTCCATTGAACACAATTGAGACTTGGGGACTTTTAGTCCATATTGACAAAGAAAAGAAAATTGACAGTGAAATACACAATTTTTCAGTTACTAGACGAATTAGAAGATGAATGCAGTGACATATGGCAGTTCAGACTATGCGATCTAGTAGAAATAAATGAGCCACTTACGTTGTTTTCAGTGTTCTGTAGCTACAATGAAGAATGTAAGAATAGGGAATTCCCTGGTGATCCAGTGGTTAGGACTCTGTGCTTTCACTATCAGGGAACCCAAGTTCAATCCTTGGTCAGGGCACTAGATCTCACAAACTTTGTCGCATTGCTGAGAAGGGGGAAGAAGAATGTAAAAAGAAATGAGTGAAATTAATTTTAATGATATATTTAATTTTAACCCAAATATTACCATTTCAAATGTAATCAATGGAAATTTTTTTTTGTATTATCTTCAAAATTTTATGTGTATTTTATACTTACAGCACACCTCAATTCAGACAAGCCACATTTCAAGTGCCCAAGAGCCACATGTGGCTAGTGGTTACTTACTTTATTGGACTCTGATGACAGTGGTGAAATTGATCCTATATAGAAATCCCAATCTTTTGAGTCTTCAGATGACAGTATCTAGGACAGTTGTCTTCAAACTCAAGAGTTGATGAGTGAGCAATGTACTTCTAAAAACAAAAAGAAAATACAGTATTTTCACCCAGTTTAACAGGAAGGACTTAATTTAACAGGAAGGACTTCATATAATATTTTGAAATGCTAACCTAGACCGTTCCATTTTATTAAAGGACATATGACCATATTCTTTCATCTTTTATGATGTTTGTGTAACAATTTACTTGATAAAATTTGTAAGTGTCAGGCATGTGTATGAAGGTAATTGGAAGGAATCAGATGATGTAGAAATGAAAATTCATTAACTTAATCATTGTGTTTGCTGTTTAAAAATGTAAAGAATGAAAATGCTTCACAGTGATGGAGCAAAATAAAATGACCTTTTTGTTTTCAGCAAAATTTTGAGCCATCACGTTTTTCCAAAATGTTGCACCTTGGCTGTGCAAGAAAAACCAGAAATAATGATAAACTAGAAGTTGTTAGACATGTGTTTAAATCTGGAATCAATATTTACACTGTGAATGTGTTCTAGGTTTGTGCATAATAGTTGATGGACATTCAAAAAACATTGCCTAATTGAGGTACATATCTTTGAAACTGGGAATAGATGGAATACAATTTGAGATTGCTTTATTAAAATTTATAAAAAGCTTGTTTTGGTTTTATTCTTAATTCTGTGATTAATTTATAATTTATACATTTATAATTTATAAATTAATTTATAATTAATTTATAAAATGAATTAGAAATACAATAAAATATCAAGCGTCGGTTAAATCCAGATAGTAAATGCAATGTCTGTTTTTCTTGATATACTGAGGGTTAAAAGGAATATAGTTTCAAAAAGACTGATCTGTTTTTTAAAAAAAATCTGATGTATGATAAATTTAATTATTGGACATAAGTAATCATGGCTTTCATCTCTTTAGAATACTTTGAGTTTTGCTGATTTTTTTTTTTAGAAAACACTTGATTAGAAGTAGTCTCTTCAAGGATAGTTCTCAAGGGTGTTGTTAAAATACAAAGTTAGTATTTCTTAGCTCTTCATATTATTTAAGATTATTTGATTTGCAAAATGCTCATAAATTTTATATAAAAGTTCTGGTTTTAGTTTTTTGTAGCTTTTATAGTCTGAGGTCTTCTGAATTAAACCATATATTCTGATAATCACTGTTACAAGTGTCAAATATTTTTGACTTGAGACTCTTATTGAATTAAATAATTATACATCTAATTATCATATTTCTTTCCCTTACTTGAATATTTTCATTTGGGAAGATATTATTTTGCTACTACTGTTTATCAAAAGTTAAAGTCTTAAGTGCAAACATTATGTGGAATTTGTAATATTTCTTAGTGCCTTTTTCTTTCGTCTGAATGGTGGTTTTCTGGTACTTTCAACGTTTGTGAATGATTAGAGAGGGAAAATATGTGATTTATGGGTGATGTTTATGTTTAGGGTAGCCAGTCTTTTTCACTTGCAGGTTTGGGATCACTGATGATAGTATTTGGTTTCAATAGAAAGAAGACCAGAGTTGCTGTAGGTCTATCTCACTGCCTGCAGCCCTTGTTAGATATGTATTTGAACACTAATAACTTCAGCTTCCCAGGTGGCACATTAGTAAAGAATCCACCTGCCAGTGCACGAGACACAAGAGACACGGGTTCAATTCCTGGATCCGGAAGATCCCCTGGAGTAGGGAGTGACAACTCATTTCAGTATTCTTGCCTAGGAAATTCTGTGGACAGAAGAGCCTGGTGGGCTACAGTCCATGGGGTTGCAAAGAGTTGGACACGACTAAGCATGCACACACAACTCTCTTTGCCAAGTTACTGGCACTAAGAAGGGAACAAAGAAGAAATGGGGAGAGAGAGAGGGGGCTGCCTTTTGTAGAGTGGAGGATAGAGCATTACTTGTTTTTTTTTTTTTTACTTCTTGGCTGCCTTCTTTCCTTTCTTACCAGGGGAAGTGTATATTCTACATAGAGAAACTTTAACTGGTAGGATGTCATGGTTGCTGTTTCAGTTCCAAACAGAACATGTAGAGAGGGAAAGAAATATGAGAAAAATACTGATTTCATTCCAAAATACGTACAAGAGAATTTTTAAGGGATGAGAAGTGTCACTAAATGTTAGTCTTATGTTAACATTAAAAAAAAAAAAAAACCTACCTTTTTTCCCTACGTTCTGCAAAAATGTTGCTTGAAAAAGCAGAAAGAGAACAATGCCCTAATCAATTAGCCCTTCAAGGAGGCATGTGGCTGAAGGAAAAAGTTACCTCATCAACCTGAATGTGACCGACTTGAAGGATAAAACCCACTTCTGCCATATATATTTAGAAAATTTTCCTTTGTTCCTGTATTCTATGTTGAGTACCCAGTGTTTTCCTGTACCAGTATTTAGAAAGTATTATTTCAGTTTAAGAACTCCTACATGTGTATGCATGCTTTTTTTCTTTTTGATTTATTTTTTGGTTAGGTTTTGTTATCTGGAACATAGAGTTGCAGAGTAAAAACTATAAAAGAAGGTGTATTCACAGAGGCCTAGCTTCTCTCCAGGCCCTTCCCCTTTCTCATCTCTTCCTTGTCTTACACATGGTGCCATTTTTTAGATTCATCCTGTCATTTCTCTTTGACAGGGTAAACTAAATCACGTGTGGCTCTCTTTCTTTTCCCCTTTGTTTCACAAAATTGCATACTTTTCTGCTGTTGTCTTTTTTCACTTAATATATCCTGGGGGCACTTCATAGTAATCATGTGGCGATTTTCCCCTTTCTCTTAAAACTCCATAGCACATCCAGTGTGTGTACCATAGTTTACTTAACCAGTCCCCTCCTGGTGGACACGTGCATTTTCTAGTCTTTTATTACAGGAAATGTTGCAATGAATAGCTATTTTGGAAGACCTAATTTGTTTATTCAGAACTCCCCAACCCACTGTGAAACAGACCCCTTGTCATATGTCTACAACTTACCTGTTCCTTGTTAAATCTAAGCATTGTTGAAGCAACAAGGAAAATAGAAAAATAAAGTTGATAAGGCCATTTCTCCCACCATCTGTGGCGATTTCTTATCTAACCAAATCTTTCATTATTTATTTATATATTTTCTCTTCATTGGTACTGAGTGAAAATAAAAACTAATTTTCAAGATAGAGACTCATTTTGACTGATTTAGGGGAAAGATGTTTACTGGTTAGTAAGAAAATTGGTTTCCTGGTGTAACAGACTAGTCTGTGTCATTCTCCAATTATGCCACTTTTCGTGTATGTGTGTGTATATATATAGAGAGAGTACTATTTCTGGGAATGTCTTTCCTCTTCTGTAGCAAGAAAACATGAAATTTTTGTAGTACTAATCCTTCTAAACAATATGGGTTAGTCTCATAATCCATTTGTTGGAATTAAAGTTTTTTTGTATATATGATACTGGGTTGGATATGCTACTTGGTTAAGATGAATAGCTTTATTATTTCACCTGTCCCAGTTTAATGTAGTGTTACAGTGTAAACAGAAAATATACTTGCTATGCTTTCCGTGATTCTAAGAATAAAACAAAAAGTACGTAAGGTTTTATAGTCAACATAAGTAACTAGGAATAGAGAATAGAGTGTCCTTTTAGTAAAACTGTGATTTAGATAATCTGCTTAAACCTAATGAAATGACCAAGTTTAACAAAATTCAAGTTTTTAACAAGTTAGAATAGTTGTGATGTAAAATGCTTAGCATGGAGTGAGAGAGATTTGACATTTTAAGAATCACATCACATACATGTATACAAAAAGTAAAAATACACATCTTTGTATTTGATCGTGAGGTAAGTATGTTTTGAAATTCCATTTGGAGAGGTTCAGTTGCTGTCTGACTCGAGTAATCAAATTATGAAGTAAGGTTTGTCAGCCTCACCACTATTGACGTTTTGAGCGAGATAATTCTTTGCTGGTTTTGGAGTGGGGTGTGTGTGGGGTATTGTTATCCCGTTTTTCTCAGTGTAGGATGTTCTCATTATTCCATCGTTCCTGACCTGTTTCCGTAGATGCCAGTAGCACTCCTCCTTGTTCCTATTTGTGACAAGTCACAGTATCTCCAGACAGTGCCAGGTGTTTCCTGGGGGTCACGATTGCTGTTGGTTGAGGACCGCTGTTCAGAAATAATGCCATTTATGAGAAAGAGCTACTTATAACAGCGTGACTAGTGGAACGGAAAACTGTAGTTCTAAAATCTGGTTGTTCACATAGGTAATACTGAAATCATTAATAAATAAACTGTGTGGTATCATTGTGTAGGTTGGGAATAGGTCAGTTTTATTTTTGCAAGTACATGTACTGCCATGTATGAATATATTTGTATGGCTCATGTATGTGTATCAATATATATATTAAAGCACATGTGAAAAATGCTTGTTTATTGCTAGAAATGATGTTTTATACCTTTCAGGAATATGAACTTGAAATGTGGTCTGTTGTAAACTGATTCTACTGAACAGTTTTAACTTTTTCTTTATTAATTTTAGCTACTACTCCATGGTTTGAGTCTTACAGAGAGACCTTTCTTCAGTCGATGCCAGCGTCAGATCATGAATTTCTGAATCACTATTTAGCATGTATCCTTTGACTTTTATGTTCTCTTAAAATATTTGGAAGTTACTAATCTCAGAAAGAGTTACATAAACGCAAAATTGTTGAGAGGATGTAAAAATTATTTTTTATTGATATGCTTCAGGTTTTCTTGTTGTCCTTGTTAAATAGCATGCTAGTTTCAAGACTGGTAGAGCTAAGTTTTGATTAAAAAATAAGAATACTAAGAGCCTGCTTAGTTTCTGTCATCCAACTTGCACATTTCATGCTTAATATGTTGTAAGTGATTTTAGAAAGAAAAAATGTAAACTGTCAGTGTTAACTGCTTATGCTGATTGTCTCAAAATTCCCTGGTGGTTCAGACAGTAAAGAATCTGCCTGCAATGCAGGACACCCAGGTTTGATCCCTGGATCAGGAAAATCCTCTGGAAAAGAGAACAGCTACCCTCTCCAGTATTCTTGCCTGGAGAATTCCATGGCCAGAGGAGCCTGGCGAGCTACAGTCTATGGGGTCTCAAAAGAGTGGGACACAACTGAGTGACTAACCCTTTTACTTTCAAAATTAACTGCTTATGCAAAAGCTCAGATTTAGAAACAGCTTTCCATCCTTTAGTAACATGTTTTATGGCTATTAACCTCCTTTCACAGTTATGACTTTCATTTTTTTTAACGTGGTTACAGAGAAAAGTTGAGAAGGGACAGAGTATGAAATTGCACTGAAATGGAATGGAGAGGATCAAGACTCAGCAGAAGTTTTCATTATGTTGATAGTTGGACAGTTTTCATATTGTCCATTTTTATTTTCATGGATTGCCTTATTGTATATATAAGTGATCTAAACAGCTGTCAACAAGATATCTTTAGTACTTAGAACCTTGAATTACTTAGAAATGTCAAAGAAATTATTTTATGCTCACAGGAAAAGCTGTAAAAATCAGATTTTGTTTGTTTTAGCTCATAAAATACCTCCCTAAGTTTATTTTTAAAGAATAATATTAATTATTGGACTTCCTAGATGGCACAGTGATAAAGAATCCACCTGCCAGTTCAGGAGATGCAAGAGACACAGTTTCGACTGAGTCGGAAAGATTACTCTGGAGAAGGAAATGGCATCCCACTCCAGTATTCTTGCCTGGGAAATCTCATGGACAGAGGAACCTGGAGGGTTGCAAAGAATTGGACACGACTGAGTATGCACACATGCTTGCTGCTGCTGCTAAGTCGCTTCAGTCGTGTCTGACTCTGTGCGACCCCATAGACAGGAGCCCACCAGGCTTCCCTGTCCCTGGGATTCTCCAGGCAAGAACACTGGAGTGGGTTGCCATTTCCTTTTCCAATGCAGGAAAGTGAAAAGTGAAAGTGAAGTCACTCAGTCGTGTCCAACCCTCAGCGACCCCATGGACTGCAGCCTACCAGGCTCCTTGGTCCATGGGATTTTCCAGGCAAGAGTACTGGAGTGGGGTGCCATTGCCTTCTTTGTACACATGCTTGCAGTTTGTTTTAATAGGATAGTAGTTACTATTAAGTAATAAGTGATAATTACCTTAATGTGGTTTACAAGGTATGTTGGTGGCATCCTCTGGTGAAGCTGAACCTGTGGAACAGTTTTCAAAATTGTCACAAGAACAACATCGAATTCAGCACAATAATGACTATTCCTACCCCAAGTGGTTTATACCAAATACACTTAAATATTATGTACTTTTACATGATGTAAGTGCAGGAGATGAACAGAGGTAAGTTTTATTTTTTTAATTGTAAAATATTTCCTGTCAAATGAGTTAACATTAATTTGGACATGGCTTAAGGTTTTGATATATTTTTCATCTAAGAAAGTAAAAATTAATAAATTAGCTCAATCTTTTATTTGATGTTATATTCAGCAGCTACATCATTTTATTTCATATGCTTATCCAAACTTTTCCTTCAATGTATGTCTATTAATCTTTGTTCACGAGTGCTTGCCATTTTATATCTATAGATCTTAGCTGTATTTCTTACTTGGTATATTATTATTGCTCATTTTTTTCTCTTGTCCCTTTCCCAGTTTTCCTGTAACTTTTCATTTCCTGGTTTATAGGCACTTCTTTTTTCACTCTTCACTCTTAACACTTTATATTTTTAAACTATATTTTTAAACTTGATGTTTTTCACAGTCTCAAAAAAACATCCAAACACTTATTTCTTATGTCCCCTTTAATATTCTTTGTTAGTGATTTGCCATAGTCCTTTTATGTTTGGGATAAGAGTATAGCTTATCTTTAAAGATGAGTTCTTGGAAAAAGATAATATTAAAACAGTTTTGCTTTTGTGGCTTTTTCTGGCCAGTGGGGATTGGGGAGAAGATGGGACACCCAATACTTTTTTGTTAAGAGGGAAACTTAAATGTCCAAAAAAGGCTTAAAAATAAATGCATTAAGACTTTTTGCTGCTTTGCAGTTTATTTTGATTTTTGGTTCAAGATATTGATCAAAATTAATCTTTTGTTTCAAACTGTTATTCTCTTATGTCGAT
>NW_011495057.1:10885149-10899438 GCF_000754665.1 Bison bison bison | reverse complement strand
TTAGAATATGCAGTTAAATAATTGTTTTTTGTCCTTGTTCTGAGCACACGCCATCGTTTTAAAATAAAGTTTTCTTGATAAAACCAGAGAATTGTTCTGAGGATTACTAACCTTTATAATTTTTTTTTGACATCATAAATAATCTGTAACCTCTTGGATAAAGTGTATTATATAAATAGGAATAATTTGAACTGGTGTTTATTAGTTTCAGTTGTTTGAATATGGATACCTTCCATATTAAATGGTTATAACGTAGATATTTAAGTGGTAATTAAAGTTATTAGATCAGTGGTTCTTATGCTTAACAGTGTCATTGGTAAAGCAAGTAGATGTTTATTGTACGTGAGTAAATATACACACACATATACTTTGTGTTTATACAAATTTATAACTGTTTTACTTAACCAGCCTTAATTTTACAGTGTGTAGTAGGATTTAATTATTCGTTAGTTTTGTTATTTGTATAGTATTAGTATCTGCATTTGAATGGGCTATATCCACATGTTTTTTGACACCAGATAGCTGATGAGTTTAGGGAGAAAAACTAGGTTAGCTCTATGTACCAAAATTTCATTTCCATTAGAATGTACTATTTGATTCTTAGGCTGACTTATTTGAATTATTTTATCTCTTACCAACTGTCAAGTCTAGTTAACTAAAAGTAAGGAAATCAACTGCTTTTTGTTGCATCTAAGATTAGCTCATGGGTCCAGCCGATAATAAACCAAGCAAAAAAGTTGTATTTTTATATAAGTATTTTGACTGCTTTTCTTGTGTGTGTGTGTGTTTTCTTCTTCTAAACTGTGTTTTCTTTGGAGACTGCTTAGGGAAGGGTAAACTGTAGCAGTAAAAGATGATTTTTTGGGGGGGATGCTATAATTATCTATTTTAGCACTTATATTTTTTGATAAGTATCTGTTATCTAAGGCAGAATTTCACAAAGTTGTATTTCCTGAAGGCTAGTCCACATAGTTGAGTTTCTGATTTATAAGTTTGAAGCCACTCTTTGGAAATTCATTGTACACAGTAGCAATGGAAGACTCAGGGGTGATCTGCTGCAAAGAAACTGGTTGGCTTGATTACTGTAGTTCCCCAAACTAGTTTGACCACTGAAACTTTCTTTTTTAATAACATGAGTATTTTTGCAAAATATTCCATAAGACGTACTTTGGTAACTGTACTTTAAGGTGATAACCAAGCTAGCTAAACTTCAGTTAGAATCATGAACTTTGTTTTAATTTTTAAAATTATGCTACTTCTAATGTCTTTTTTGGGAACTATTTTTTTTTTCATGGTTTTTGTATTATTTTAATATCTATTATTGCCTAAGATCCTCTCTTTGTTGGCTACAAACTTTTCCATTTTTTATTTTAGAGCTGAGTCAATTTATGAAGAAATGAAACAGAAATATGGAACTCAGGGTTGCTATCTACTTAAAATTAATTCTCGAACATCTAATCGAGCATCAGATGAACAGATACCAGATCCTTGGAGTCAGTATCTCCAGAAAAATAGTATTCAAAACCAGGTATATGTAAAAAACAATAATGAAGCAAACCACAAAAGCTGTATTTCAGTTTTATGGCCAATGGCAGCACTGTAGAATTTGTAGAATTACTAATAGTTATTTTATGGTATCTGGCTAGTTTTGATCCACTAGTATGCGAGCTCTTAATGTTTCAAAAGCTGTTTTTAATCGCAGTGATCCCTTCTGTGTATACCTTTCAGGTATAAATATCAGTGTTAATTGTTTTCTTGAAAGATGAAAGAAAAGTGGAGACTTCCCTGACAGTCCAGTGGTTAAGACTCTGCGCCTCCACTGAGGGGGGAACTAAGATCCCACAAGGCGCATGGTGTGGCAAAAAAAAAAAAGATGAAAAGTGAATTATACATTAAGAATTGAATTAGATTGACTAAACACGTAGATAATAGAATTTTTGGCTTGCACATTAAATTCATTATGAATGCTTACAGTCAATTCTTTATTATCCACATGCTCTGGGGGTTGCCTTCCTTCATTTTCAACATGCTGTTCTTATGGCCACCTTTTGGAGCTCATACTTTTTTAGGTGGGTGGGCTTTTTTCCCTAACTTTCCTTTGATTTCCTTTTCTTTTGAATTTCAAGGAAGTTTTGTTTCTTCCTAATCAATTTTTCTAATGTTGATTTCTAGACTAATGTTAATTGCTGTCTGTTGGCTGGTGTGTGGTGGGTGTAAAGTTTCACGTTCTTTCCAACTTTTAAGATAGAATTTTATGCCACTTGGTACTAGTCGAATGGCAAGTTATACACTTAGTTCAGAAAATCAAGAGTTGACTATTTTTTGTTTAGAAGGAAGATTTTTAAAGTGAATAGAAAATATATTTATATTTTGTATAACTAAGCTGCATTAAACACTTTATGTGATACTATTTTAAGAAATATGAATTAGAAAGTATGTAGATTTTGATGTTCTAATAGAAATATTGTTTAACAATCTGTTTATATATGAAATTTTAAATCCAATTTTACTCAACTTTAACATTGAGATGATTGTTGACCTTCTTTAAGATAATGCTGGGGGAAAATATCTGAGAGAAAAAGAACCAGTTGGAGGTAGAAGAGCTTTAAATAGTGTTTCAGGACCATACTCAGAATAGGAATAGTATTGAAATACTCAGTTTAGAATCTAACCATCTAAGGTTGGGAAAGGGAACATAATAGGTCAGATTGTGCAGTTGGAGAACTTTTAACAGAAGACAGAGCTATAGATATCCTATAGCTTAGAATTCTAGAAGTCCAGGATTGGAGGATAGTTTAATGGTTGTCAGATCCAGTCGTTGTTGTGATGCTTTAATTTCCTTTAAATCTATGAGTGACCTCATCTATTGAAAGTACTCACTGTCTTTTTAGGTGACCTGCTCCATGTTTAAGCAGCTTCAGGATCAAGCTTGTACTGAATCCTATAGGGACCATGTCAGTTTTTCATTAAGATGATTTTCAGAATATAGAACAGAACTCTCATGTCTTTTAATATACCATTTTTTCAACTCTTTCTTAAATGTTGTTTCTAGTAAATTTCTTATCCTGATCACCTTCCCCTTAAGTTCTAGGTTATATATTTTTCTCAAAGTCTGGCACTCAGAATAATAACCTCATGATATTAGTGGGCTCATGGAGTAGTCTGGACATTTTTTAAGTTGTTTTGGTGGCTGAAACCAATACCCTTTGTACAAGTAAACATTGCATTGGATATTTTCCCAAAACTTCTGTGTATTCAGAATGCACTCCAGGCTATTAATACTGCATCCATGAGTCAGGGGATTCCATACCATCCTTTTTTACCCCTCCAGTAGTCCATCTGTCTTGCCATTATTCCTTACATAGTTGCATGTACAGGGATTCATATAGGCATGTGCATATCACATATAAACAGATAAACAGATAGAAGTAACTTGAATTCAGAAGAATTAGGGTAGTGTGCATGTGAAACAATATAAGGATATAGTAGGTGTGGATTTAAGTGATAGAATATGATACATGGAAGTTAAGAATTTGGAGAATTAGACATTTTTTGCTGTAGCAAAAAAACAATGAGGTTTACTATAGTTGATAAATTTGGTGATATCTTAAACATGATTAAGTATAACCGTTAATACTTTTTATATTTTATTTTGATAGGAATCATATGAAGATGGCCCTTGTACTATAACTTCAAATAAGAATTCTGATAGTAACTTGCTTTCATTGGATGGATTAGATAACGAAGTCAAAGGTCTTGATATACTTTCTCTTAAGTTTGTCTTTTGATTGAAAATAGCCCTCTTGTTAAAGCATGCTAATCTTTATATGTAAAAGATGGGGGAAAGTTTCATAGTGAAAAGAGGTAATGGTCAGATTAGCTTTTCCTTTGAAGATTTTTATTGAGTTATTTGAGTTTGATGTTTTTTGATATTTAAAAATTTGCTTTATAAGAGTAATAAGTCAAACTTCATAAAAATTTTTTTGGTACAGAGCAAGGGACAGTATGATATGTAGCATTAATTATTCCCCTGTTCACGTAATTTTGAGTTTTATTTTTGTATTTTAAATTATAGTTTGGATAGTGACAGCTTTAAAATTTTTTGTTATAATTTTTCTCATTGGTTAGTTGTGCTATTTAAAAATAATTTTTGTATTTTAACACTGTTTTCTTCATTTATTTACATGAATTAAAAATTTTCTATTTTTAATATTTCTATTTTTTTTACATGAATTTAAAATTTTCTACATGTAATTAACCCAAGTCCTGATTTTAGGGGGAAACTTGAATGTCGTTGTCTTAGACTTCTAAGACATACAGTAAGAGAAAGGGTTCCAATACTGTTTCTTTTCTTTAGCAGTATAGTAGTAATGCTGCAATTTTCTGTTGCTTTCTGAGTAAAAGAAAGATTTGTTTTTCAGTAGATGGCTTACCAAATAACTTTAGAGCTCATCCACTTCAGTTGGACCCCTCCAGTGACTCTTCTAACAGCATTGATGGCCCAGATCATGTAAAATCCACTTCATTACACGAAACAAAGAAAGCAAATGCTGGAATTATTCATGGTGCATGTTTAACCCTTACTGATCATGATAGAATTCGACAGTTTATACAAGAGTTCACATTTCGGGGCCTTTTGCCACATATAGAGAAGACGATTCGGCAATTAAATGATCAGGTAAGAATTAATTATTTGCATTAGTATTTTTTAAAATTTCAGGAAATAGTAAACTTGGGAATATAGTAGTGTAAGTTAAAGAGTTTATGTTTTTATTGTAAAAATAGTCCAGTATTAGAATTTATTAACTTATTATCAGTGATGAAATTCTAGTAAATCCTGCTGCTGCTGCTAAGTTGCTTCAGTCGTGTCCGACTCTGTGTGACCCCATAGACGGCAGCCCACCAGGCTCCCCCGTCCCTGGGATTCTTCAGGCAAGAATACCGGAGTGGGTTGCCATTTCCTTCTCCAGTGAATGAAAGTGAAAAGTGAAATTGAAGTCGCTCAGTCGTGTCCGACTCTTAGTGACCCCATGGACTGTGGCCCACCAGGGTCCTCCGTCCATGGGATTTTCCAGGCAAGAGTACTGGAGTGGGGTGCCATTGCCTTCTCCGAGTAAATCCTAGAACAGGCTTATTTATTTTTACTAGGGATTTTGGATAATTTTCTTTAAATCATTGTTACTAAAGTGCACATTTGCTTACTCTTAAAAGTTTTTAGTTATTTAGAATTTTTTTTTTCTATGTAAAGAAAACTAAACTCAGGTTTGTCAACATTTCATTTGTTTTCTTAGCTAATATCAAGAAAAGGTTTGAGTCGATCTCTATTTTCTGCAACTAAAAAATGGTTTAGTGGCAGTAAAGTTCCAGAAAAGAGTGTTAATGAGCTAAAAAATACATCTGGATTGCTGTGAGTAAAATATTACTGTTTTTAGTTTTCCTGTATTTAACTCTGATTAGTGTTTAATGATGTTCTGCAAAAAATGACTGTATCTCTAGTTTCTTAGTTTCAATTTGGTCAAAACTCCAGTAGAGGTATGGGGAGGGAGGAGGGTTCAGGATGGGGAACACATGTATACCTGTGGTGGATTCATTTTGATATTTGGCAAAACTAATACAATTATGTAAAGTTTAAAAATTAAATAAAAATTAAAAAAAAAAAAACTCCAGTAGATAAGAATAGTGACCATAAAAAAGTTATATTAAGTTAAAAAAAAAACTATAAGTAATTTGATATCTACAAATAAACAAGATCACAGGAAGGTCACATTATTGGGTCTGTTTTCCTTAAA
The DNA here is from genome assembly GCF_000754665.1 of Bison bison bison. Taxonomy (NCBI): domain Eukaryota; kingdom Metazoa; phylum Chordata; class Mammalia; order Artiodactyla; family Bovidae; genus Bison; species Bison bison. Next base: position 10,893,649 of record NW_011495057.1, on the reverse strand, counting down.
AAGATAAGAGTTGGATTAGGTATTCATTGATAACTCTTCTTTATTAAAGTACTGAGGTCTGGTAATTCTAAGACATAGCATGTATTTAGAAATTTTGTCTAAAATCTGGTTTTAAGAGAAAATAAAATTCATTTTAGATTTTTTTTTGACTGTACATAAAGGTGAATCACCTGGAATTGATCATTTGCTTCCTAATTTGACCATGGAGAAAGTGCTTGCCTTCTGCTGAGAAGTTCTCAATATAAAGATATAAATTATATAGATACAGATGTAACAATCTGTTTCCAAATATCTTTGAGAAATTCTACCTCCTTGGAGGTAGGATTTTTATAAGACAGGATCAGGTTTTCGTATGTTTTGGACAGTTGGGCATCTTTTTGACATTTTGTAATATTTAATGGCTTAGAGGTCATAGCTTCTGAATTCCTCTTTTTATTTTGTATCTGCAGGTATCCACCAGAAGCGCCAGAGCTTCAGATCAGGAAAATGGCTGACCTGTGCTTTTTGGTGCAGCACTATGATTTGGCGTACAGTTGCTATCATACTGCAAAGAAAGATTTTCTTAATGATCAAGCAATGCTTTATGCAGCTGGTGCCTTGGTTGGTATTCTCTAGTACTATAATTTCTTGTTCCTGCTACCATGAATGACTTAGAAATTTTTCTTTATGAAATGGCAAGCAGAATTTTCCCTAGGGATAAAGTTGTACTCAAAGAGCATATAATGCTTTATAGATTTTGAATTAATTGGTGATAACTTGATGGATTTCTGTTAAATTAGTATCTTCAAACATGGTCATACATGAGGGTTTCTTAGATTTGATTAATACTTTGTATTTAATTTGAATTATAGTTTGTACTGTATTCCCAGTATAAGAACTTCTCTTTTATAGAGGGTTCTTTTTTATGTCTTGAAAAATGTTTTTAAATTGTTTGAAATGTTTTTTTCTGATCTAAGACTGTTTGTTGGTTAAGAACATGTACTTTGGTGTGCGACAAACTTTCATCTTAGGCAAGTTACTGAACATCTCTAAGCCTTAGTTTTCTCATCTGCAGAATGGGAATCCTAAATGTGGTTAGATGAGATACAAAGTTTGTAAAGTGCCTGGCACACTACCTAGGCTGTCAGTAGGCATTGGCAATGTTAGTTTTGTAATTGATATAAAACCTAGGTGTTTCAGAAAGAATTTTCCGTGTTGCCTTATAAACTTCTACTGTATTTGAAAAGTTGTCATAAATATGTTTGTAATATACTTTCTGTGCTTAGAAAAGAGTAAACTAGCATTGTTACTTTCTACATAGTCTATTTATTTAAATAGCAGGACACATGACTTAGAGGGAAACTAGGATTCATTTCTTTTAGGGTAATTTTTCCCACATAAGGACAGATTGCCCTGCATGTAACAGCTACATACAGAAAAGTTATAAAATTGTTCTTGGTTTTAAATGATTAATGAAAAACATTAAAATTTTCCAATTGGATAAGGTATGCAAGGATTTTTATGTTCTTTATTAGAACAAAGTGAGTTGCTGGAATATAAAAATAAGAGCTGAAAGAGCATGCCACTAATGGAGAAAAGGGAAAGGGATATTTTCAGAGAACCAATATTTTTCTCCATCTCATCTCCATTCGATGTTGAACAAAGTGTACCATTGGCCATTTGGTTTAAAAAAAAATGCAGTGTGCTTGTGCACATACACCAGTTACTTTATGTTCAGTTAAAGAATGGGGAAGGGGAAAAGGAAAGAACAGAGAAACTGTACTGTAGTAGTCAGGATGTGGTGGAACCAAATTGCAGCTTTCTAACTGAGAATGTCTTCTTGGTCTGGAGGAACAGAATTCTGGAGTTAAGTAGCAGGTTCCGTTTTTAGTAGAAACCTCTTGTCTGCCACTGGAACAGATCAGCTGTATCTTCAGCCTCCATTTCCAACTGTGCAGGTGTGTCTGTTTCATTGATTGGCATCCAGACAGATGGGAATGTGGTCTGCCTCGTTGACAAAGCCTGTTGTTCACAGTAGGCTTCCATTAGTTTACTACTGCGCCACAGAACCCCCTTCAAATGACTAGGATCATCATTCTCAATCGTGACTCCTCCCATGGGCTTTTCATTGGCCATGGCATGTGCAGGAATCTCCTCAGCTGTTGCTTCAAAAAAGAGGTATCAGGTCCACACCAAAGGGGCATATGAGCGAGTGGCAGAAGGAGGCGGCGGCAGTGGTGGCGGAGGCAGAGGGCACAGGTCATGTGCTCCCTTCCCAACTCTGCATGTCTTCTTAAAAACATGTAAGCTATAAACAACAGTGTGAAGAATAAAAATACATAAGAACTCTACTTCATTGATAATTACCATGTAGATAACCTGTTTAATAACTGCCATCTATTTTGCATTTGTTTTAATACTGTATGTATAAAAATAAGATTGTGTTATATAGTAGCCATCATGGTCAACAAAAGAGTCCGAAATGCAGTACTTGGATGCAATCTCAAAAACGATTGTATATATAAAAATAAGATAGTAATTATTGTATATATAAAGATATATATACAGTATTCTATATTGATTATATATAAAGATATATATACAATATTCTATATTGTATATATAAAAATAAGATAGTAATTTTAAAAAGTAAAGCTAAAATAGCAAAAAGTCATCTAACTTTTAAAAATCATTCAGGAACTGAAAATGTTGATGAATAAAAGTATTTGAAAAAGTATATGAATTGTTCTTGGCTAGACAGCCTCTGGTCTATGATTAACTAACATAAGCTAATAGAAAATCACAAAGACTTAAATATTATTTCATCAATACTTTATAATGTAAGTTCATAATTACAAAATTATGCATAATGTGTCTGCAAATTGAACGTTTGGAAAAATGGCACAAAATTTGTATGATTTTATGGTATGTAAGCTTTTTCATTTCTGTCTACAATCTGACTAATACTGCATTTAAACCATTTAGATGGAGGCAAATTAGTGGCATATTGGGCATATTAGTAGATGCATATGAAGGAAAAATAATTGAACACTGGAAAGTAAAGGCATAGCTACTATAACATATGCACACCTAAAAATCATTGTAGTCTATAATTACCCTAAAAATAATAAGCCTTAGAGAAAAATTGGTCTGGTAGAGTCCTCATAAAAACTATGTATCTTTGTAACCAGAGCATAAGGTGTTGTGTGAGGCAGCTTAGCATGGTGGAGGTTATCCCAAGAAATAAAAAAAGTATGCAAAACCAGTTTGTGAACCCTGGGGTAGGGAAAAGAACTCGTAACCAGTGGAATTGTCGTGAAGGTAAGCAGGGAAAGAACTGCAGCCTGCCTTGAGCAAGAGCTGTGCAAGGCTGGGAGTATACCTCTCTAGAGAGACGCCCCCGGCCCCCCAGTCACACGCACACACACAGAGTAGGCATTCATTTTTTATTTTCTTAAAGCACAGATTACAAAAGCTCCTGCTTGGGCAACAGCTAAGTTCGGAGCTTTTTCCTTTCTTGCTGAAGGTTATAATTCTGTATTTGTTATTTTTGATCCCCTTGTCTAAGCAAAACTATTTGTGAATGAATAAAAATTCTGTTTGTACTGATACCACCTTCCTATATACCATTTGCATAGTAGATAATTGATCACAGACTATACTGCCTGCCTTTTTTGGTGAAAATTAAGATACTTAATTATTTTAACTATAAAGTTAAAAGGTACATCACAGAAAACCAAAAAAAAATTTTTGGAGAAATACAGTTTATGTTGTAGTTTAATCTGTCATAACTAGCTGAAGGTTAAGTAGGTCACTCCAGTTCTTGACGAAAGTCTTTGTAAAATGTGTTAACCCGTTACTGTATACTGTAAGAAATGATATAATGGTTGATTATTGAAGATCATGCAGTTACTTGGGGTGATCATTCTGAATGTTCTCATTGTATCCTTAGAAATTGTTAGCTTGTATGTATATTGATTTGTGATTTCTTGTAGAATTAAATTAGAAAGTGACTTAGAATTCAAAGCCTGTTTTTCTTACAGGATTTTTTCCTTAGTATACTTTTATTGATGTGTGTGTGTGTGTGCGCGCGTGTGTGTATGTAGTATATATAGTGCATATGTAGCAAATATAATGTATTTTTATATAGTGTTATATAATATATATGGGGCTTCCCTGGTGGCTCAGATGGTTAAGAATCTGCCTGCAATGCAGGAGATGTGGGTTCAAGGTTGGGAAGATCCCCTAGAGAAGGGAATGGCTACCCACTCCAGTATTCTTGCCTCAAGAATTCCATGGACAGAGAAGTCTGGTGGGCTACAGTCCATGGGATCTCAAAAAGTCACGCATGACTGAGTGACTAACATTTCCACTTTCATGCTACATATGTAATGTATTTTAGTTTTTTTGTGTAATATAGAATCCTGTGTGTATTCATTATATTTATTAATTAAAATATAAGCTAGTTAAGAAAACATGATGTTTCAGAGCCGTAGAAAATTTTGTCACATGGAGATCACATATTTTCGTTCAGTTTCTTCAATAAATTTTTGCGTTGGATGCTGAGGATACAGATATTCTGAAATAGGCAGGGTTCATACTGTCATGGAACTTAAATAGTCTATCGGATTAAAGGCTTTAATCATATCCCAGTTTTTACATAAATTATTTTTGTGTTTTTTCCTCTATTTTAAAAACTGTTGCAGTAAAGTGTTTATTCATCCTAAAAGTAGGTTGGCATTAGCAAATTTCCCTCCGATTTATGGAAGTTTCATTTATTTCTAGTTAAATTTTTATTAAAAGTTGGTCTATATGAGACTACAAGTATGAATGTAATACAGTATTTTACTAAGAATCCAAAACCTTCATTTTTATCTTCATTTCTTTTCTCTTTTTTGGCTTCACAGTGAGGCATGCAGGATCCCAGTTCCCCACTAGGGATGGAACCCATGCCTCCCTGCATTGGACTGCCAGGGAAGCCCCTTACCTTCATTTTTAAATCCTTTAGCACCATTGTGTATTATTTGAATTATTAACAATGGAATGGGTCTTTGAAGTAAGAAGTCCTAAAAAGCTGACAGATCGGTTTCAGAAATGGTTTTTGTGCCTTCTGATACAGCATATGAACCATAGAGTTTGTAAGAGGTGAAAGGTATATAGTACAAGTTGTTATGAGCTCTGTTCTCAAATATTGAAGCCAATAAATTGGAAACAGATGCACTCTGTTTCTCTCTCTATGGTTCTATCATTGGTCTGTTCTCTAGTCTCTAAGGAATAGGCAGTAACGAGGAGGTGGCAGCAGAAATCTTACTTGATAGTTACAGACCATGACCAAAAGTGTTTACTAGGTCTTCTTGAAAAACACTCATTTAAATAGTGAATGACAGACTTTGGAATGTGATTGGAGAACTTTAAAACTGAAAGCATATAAACGTAATTATTTCCAAGTCTGCATTAGGCTATCGAATTTATATATATGGCTACATAAAAAAATTCAGTGAACTGCATTCCAGTTTTTAGACTCTGAATGCTAAACTGACGGCAAGAACTTTCTCGTATTGAAATACTGTGATGTCTTTCCCTCTAGGAAATGGCAGCTGTGTCAGCTTTTCTTCAGCCAGGAGCACCCAGGCCATACCCTGCACATTATATGGATACAGCAATTCAGACATATAGGGATATCTGCAAGTAGGTGACTAGAATATTTATGTTCTATCCCTTTAGAGATAAACTTGACATTTATATTGTAATTAGATATAAGTGGTTCTTTATTTTTTTATGTTTTAATCTTAAGCTCCCAAATCAAGTTAATATATAGATGAGGTGATCATTTAAAACCAGTGTTTTACTACATTTTCCTTTCCTGGAAAGATGTACAGTTAGGAATTAGTTATATGTAATGTTGAACTTACTTGTTTCATTGAGGGAGATTTGTGTTTTGAGAACATTTTTAACTTTAATTACTGTTAAGCCAGGAGTTAGCTAGTTTGAACTTTTCCTTGTTAAATAGGCAAATACAGAGAGGTAGATAATGGTCTCGGGAAGAAAATGAGAAACGTTTTGTACATGTAGTGAGTTCTGTTGAAACTCCATGGAAGTTAGAACTCACCACCTGTAAAGGAGACTATGAAAGTTGGTCCAGAGCAAGTTTTATGGTATGTTTGAGGAATAGACCTTGAAAGAAACGTGGTTGGGATTTGAGAACCATAAAGCCATTTCAGGAATTTTGGTTGGCAGGAACAGTATTTTGGATGTAACATTACTGGAGAAAAGGAAGAGAGCCTGGGCTAGATTAGAGGGTTTTGTGTATATGGAAAGGTGTTTTGAGGAAATCAGTGTGGGAGAACATTAACTCATTTATTACTATTTTTAAGCTGTGGTTAAGATTTATGTTTAATAAATGGGGAGTTACTGAATATTTGAGTAGAGCTTTGACATGGTTATTTTTCAGAAAGATTAATACTAGCCTTTTCTATGTAGAATGGAAAAATTAAAAGATGGGGACACAAAGGTAGCTTTGTCTGCTATAGTGTTGAAGTAGTAGTCATAATAATGTGTTTAGAATACAGCACTAGTAATAAAGATTAACACTGATTTAGCACTCAGCGTTTACCACTGTGCCAAAGTAATTTATATGCTCATTTAATCTTTACAACAAACGTATGAAACGGTGGATACTATTATTACTGCATTCTACCCACAAGGAGATTGAAACAAAAGAGTTTAACTTGCTGGAATGGGTGAATTTAACTCAGATGACCATTATGTCTACCACTGTGGGCAATAATCCCTTCGAAGAAATGGAGTAAATTTCATAGTCAGCAGAAGAGTCTGAAATGCAGTATTTGGATGCAATCTCAAAAACGACAGAATGATCTCTTTGTTTCCAAGGCAAACCGTGCAATATCACGGTAAGCCAAGTCTATGCCCCAACCAGTAATGCTGAAGAAGCTGAAGTTGAACGGTTCTGTGAAGATCTACAAGACCTTCTAGAACTAACACCCAAAGAAAGATGTCCTTTTCATTATAGGGGACTGGAATGCAAAAGTAGGAAGTCAAGAAACACCTGGAGTAACAGGCAAATTTGACCTTGGAGTACAGAATGAAGCAGGGCAAAGGCTAATAGAGTTCTGCCAAGTGAACACACTGGTCATAGCAAACACCCTCTTCCAACAACACAAGAGAAGACTCTACACATGGACATCACCAGATGGTCAACACCGAAATCAGATTGATTATATTCTTTGCAGCCAAAGATGGAGAAGCTTTGGGCAGTCAGCACAAACAAGACCAGGAGCTGACTGTGGCTCAGATCATGAACTCCTTATTGCCAAATTCAGACTTAAATTGAAGAAAGTAGGGAGAACCACTAGGCTATTCAGTTATGACCTAAATAAAATCCCTTATGATTATACAGTGGAAGTGAGAAATAGATTCAAAGGATTAGATCTGATAGAGTGCCTAAGGAACTATGGATGGAGGTTCGTGACATTGTACAGGAAACAGGGATCAAGACCATCTCCAACAAAAAGAAATGCAAAAAAAGCCAAATAGTTGTCTGACGAGGCCTTAAAAACAGCTGTGAAAAGAAGAGAAGCGAAAAGCAAAGGAGAAAAGGAAAGATATACCCACTTGAATGCAGAGTTCCAAAGAATAGCAAGGAGAGATAAGAAAGCCTTCCTAAGTGATCAGTGCAAAGAAATAGAGGAAAACAACAGAATGGGAAAGACTAGAGATCTCTTCAAGAAAATTAAAGATATCAAGGGAATATTTCATGCAAACATGAGCTCAATAAAGGACAGAAATGGTATGCACCTAAGAGAAGCAGGAGATATTAAGAAGAGGTGGCAAGAATACACAGAATAACTATACAAAAAAGATCTTCATGCCCCAGATAATCACGATGGTATGATCACTCACCTAGATCCAGACATCCTGGAATGTGAAGTCAAGTGGGCCTTAGGAAGAAACACTATGAACAAAGCTAGTGGAGGTGATGATATTCCAGTTGAGTTATTTCAAATGCTAAAAGATGATGCTGTGAAAGTGCTGCACTCAATATGCCAGCAAATTTGGAAAACTCAGCAGTGGCCACAGGACTGGAAAAGGTCACTTTTCATTCCATTCCCAAAGAATGCTCAAACTATCACACAGTTGCACTCATCTCACATGCTAGTAAAGTATTGCTCAAAATTCTCCAGGCTTCAACAGTATGTGGACCATGAACTTCCAGATGTTCGAGCTGGTTTTAGAAAAGGCAGAGGAACCAGAGATCAAATTGCCAACATCCATTGGATTATTGAAATTGCACAAGAGAGTTCCAGAAGAACATCTGCTTTATAGACTATTCCAAAGCTTTTGACTGCGTGAATCACCACAAACTTTGGAAAATTCTTCAAAAGGTGGGAATACCAGACCACCTGATCTGCCTCTTGAGAAATCTGTATGCAGGTCAGGAAGCAGCAGTTAGAACTGGACATGGAACAACAGACTGGTTCCAAATTGGGAAAGGAGTACATCC
>NW_011495057.1:10883050-10885049 GCF_000754665.1 Bison bison bison | reverse complement strand
TATATTGTCACCCTGCTTATTTAACTTATATGCAGAGTACATGATGAGAAACGCTGGGCTGGATGAAGCGCAGGCTGGAATCAAGATTGCCGGGAGAAATATCAATAACTTCAGATATGCAATTGACCCCACCCTTATGGCAGAAAGCAAAGAAGAACTTAAGAGCCTTTTGATGAAAGAGGAGAGTGAAAAAGTTGGCTTAGAGCTCAACATTCAGAAAACGAAGATCATGGCATCTGGTCCCATCACTTCATGGGAAATAGATGAGGAAACAGTGGAAACAATGAGAGTCTTTATTTTGGGGGGCTCCAAAATCACTGCAGATGGTGACTGCAGCCATGAAATTAAAAGACACTTGCTCCTTGGAAGAAAAGTTATGAGCAACCTAGACAGTATATTCAAAAGCAGAGACATTACTTTGCTAACAAAGGTCCGTGGAGTCAAGGCTGTGGTTTTTCCAGTAGTCATGTATGGATGTGGAAAATGCAGTGGAGACCCACTCCAGTACTCTTGCCTGGAAAATCCCATGGAAGGAGGAGCCTGGTAGACTGGAGTCCATGGGGTCACTAAGAGTCAGACACAACTGAGCGACTTCACTTTCACTTTCATGCATTAGAGAAGGAAAATGGCAACCCACTCCAGAGTTCTTGCCTGGAGAATCCCAGGGACTGGGGAGCCTGGTGGGCTGCCGTCTATGGGGTCGCACAGAGTCGGACATAACTGAAATGACTTAGCAGCAGCAGCAGCATGTATGGATATGAAGAGTTGGACTATAAAGAAAGCTGAGCTCCAAAGAATTGATGTTTTTGAACTGTGGTGTTGGAGAAGACTCTTGAGAGTCCCTTGGACTGCAAGGAGATCCAACCAGTCAATCCTAAAGGAAATCAGTCCTGAATGTTCATTGGAAGGACTGATGCTGACGCTGAAAATCCAGTACTTTGGCCACCTGGTGTGAAGAACTGACTCATTTGAAAAGACCCTGATGCTGGGAAAGATTGAAGGCGGGAGGAGAAGGGGACGACAGAGGATGAGATGGTTGGATGGCATCATTGACTCGATGAACATAAGTTTGAATAAGCTCTGGGAGTTGGTGATGGACAGGGAGGCCTGGCATGCTGCAGTCCATGGGGTCACAAAGAGTCAGAGACGACTGAGCAACTGAACTGAAGGGGATGCAGTTGATAAATGGTTGAGCCAGTATCAAACCCTGCCCTTTTTATAATTGTTTGAGAATATATTGGAAGTTTCTGGCAGAAGAAACAGCCTTCTGTCAAAGAGGAACCTTTGAAGAATTCTGAAAAAGAGTTTCAGAATGTAGAAGAACTGTGAGAGGGAGGCAGTAAGGAAGCCTGAAGTCCTTTAAAGTCCTTTCTCCACAAAGGGCTAAAGTTCTCATGAAGTCCTGTAAAATCCTTTCTCTGAGAAGATTTATTCATGAAGCCCAGAGCTTTTGGCGAGATTCATGTGGAATGATGCAAGACAAAAGTGAAAATATCCATTGACCCAGATAGCTATATGACAATCTGGTTTTGTCCTCCTGTTCACAACAGATTGTATGCTTTTTCTAAATACAGACTTAACTAAATACACATTTACTGTATAATCCTCCTTCTAAGTTACCATGATTGGTAAGGTTTATCATAAATGTAATAGATATCTGGGGATAAATTAGAAACATTACATTAGTTATGCATAGCAATTTTAAGAATCTCCCAGATCTGAGAAATATTAAAATATAAATAAATTTTCTTAAAATACAGTATACTTTAGCAGTGCCCTTAGAATGCCACGTCCCACTTTTTAACTGATGCAGTCCTATTTATCTGGATAAATTTCTTATGAAGCTTTCCCTTCCCTCCTTTATCTCTCATATCATAATAAAAATTAGTTGTACTCTATTCATCATTATCTGTTTTATGTCAGTTTCTGCTTTTAGATAGGGATTTTGTTTTAGAAACGCTTGTATCTGTAGCACTTTCTTTTTTTTTTTTTTTTTTTT
>NW_011495057.1:10880649-10882457 GCF_000754665.1 Bison bison bison | reverse complement strand
TCCATTTTCGTTTCTAATTTTATTGATTTGATTTTTCTCCCTTTGTTTCTTGATGAGTCTGGCTAATGGTTTATCAATTTTATTTATCCTTTCAAAGAACCAGCTTTTGGCTTTGTTGATTTTTGCTATGGTCTCTTTTGTTTCTTTTGCATTTATTTCTGCTCTAATTTTTAAGATTTCTTTCCTTCTACTAACCCTGGGGTTCTTCATTTCTTCCTTTTCTAGTTGCTTTAGGTGTAGAGTTAGGTTATTTATTTGACTTGTTTCTTGAGGTGTGCCTGTATTGCTATGAACTTTCCCCTTAGGACTGCTTTTACTGTGTCCCACAGGTTTTGGGTTGTTGTGTTTTCATTTTCATTCGTTTCTATGCAAATTTTGATTTCTTTTTTGATTTCTTCTGTGATTTGTTGGTTATTCAGCAGGGTGTTGTTCATCCTCCATATGTTGGAATTTTTAATAGTTTTTCTCCTGTAATTGAGATCTAATCTTACTGCGTTGTGGTCAGAAAAGATGCTTGGAATGATTTCTATTTTTTTGAATTTACCAAGGCTAGCTTTATGGCCCAGGATGTGATCTATCCTGGAGAAGGTTCCATGTGCGCTTGAGAAAAAGGTGAAATTGATTGTTTTGGGATGAAATGTCCTATAGATATCAATTAGGTCTAACTGGTCTATTGTATCGTTTAAAGTTTGTGTTTCCTTGTTAATTTTCTGTTTAGTTGATCTATCCATAGGTGTGAGTGGGGTATTAAAGTCTCCCACTATTATTGTGTTATTGTTAATTTCTCCTTTCATACTTGTTAGCATTTGTCTTACATACTGCGGTGCTCCCATGTTGGGTGCATATATATTTATAATTGTTATATCTTCTTGGATTGATCCTTTGATCATTATGTAGTGACCTTCTTTGTCTCTTTTCACAGCCTTTGTTTTAAAGTCTATTTTATCTGATATGAGTATTGCTACTCCTGCTTTCTTTTGGTCCCTATTTGCATGGAAAATCTTTTTCCAGCCCTTCACTTTCAGTCTGTATGTGTCCCCTGTTTTGAGGTGGGTCTCCTGTAGACAACATATGTAGGGGTCTTGTTTTTGTATCCATTCAGCCAGTCTTTGTCTTTTGGTTGGGGCATTCAACCCATTTACGTTTAAGGTAATTACTGATAAGTATGATCCTGTTGCCATTTACTTTATTGTTTGGGGTTCGAATTTATACACCATTTTTGTGTTTCCTGTCTAGAGAATATCCTTTAGTATTTGTTGGAGAGCTGGTTTGGTGGTGCAGAATTCTCTCAGCTTTTGCTTGTCTGAGAAGGTTTTGATTTCTCCTTCATACTTGAATGAAATCCTTGCTGGGTACAATAATCTGGGCTGTAGGTTATTTTCTTTCATCATTTTAAGTATGTCTTGCCATTCCCTCCTGGCTTGAAGAGTTTCTGTTGAAAGATCAGCTGTTATCCTTATGGGAATTCCCTTGTGTATTATTTGTTGTTTTTCCCTTGCTGCTTTTAATATTTGTTCTTTGTGTTTGATCTTTGTTAGTTTGTTTCCAAACAAATTTTGGAACTATTAACTATTAACTTTGTTAATAGTTTCCAAACACCAGGAAACCTCCTCACTGCCGAATCTGTGCCGAGCTTTGGAAGCACAGAGGGCAACATAACAGGAAGAAAAAATAAATAAACAATTAAAACTCGAAGATTGCGAGTCCTACGGTAACTCCCCCAGCGGAGAAGCAGCGCAGACGCCTGCATGCGCCATTAGCAAGCGGGAGCTGGGCAGGGAGGCGCAGCGCGGGCTGCATCGCTTAGA
>NW_011495057.1:10880084-10880245 GCF_000754665.1 Bison bison bison | reverse complement strand
GTCCATGCAACCCAGGGCCAGCCTCGGATTGCTCCCAGCGGAACAACCTAGAGCCCGAGCAGTGTGGGCAGGGAGGCTACACGCGCCGTGAGCGGGGGCAGACCCAGTGTGGCTGAGGCACTGCGAGCGCACGCCAGTGTTATTTGTTTGCAGCATCCCTC
>NW_011495057.1:10844310-10879777 GCF_000754665.1 Bison bison bison | reverse complement strand
AAAACACTCTGGAGGCAACAAATAGTAGAATAACAGAGGCAGAAGATAGGATTAGTGAATTAGAAGATAGAATGGTAGAAATAAATGAATCAGAGAGAATAAAAGAAAAACGAATTAAAAGAAATGAGGACAATCTCAGAGACCTCCAGGACAATATTAAACACTACAACATTCGAATCATAGGGGTTCCAGAAGAAGAAGACAAAAAGAAAGACCATGAGAAAATACTTGAGGAGATAATAGTTGAAAACTTCCCTAAACTGGGGAAGGAAATAATCACCCAAGTCCAAGAAACCCAGAGAATCCCAAACAGGATAAACCCAAGGCGAAACACCCCAAGACACATATTATCTGTAGCACTTTCACTGCTTGACACAATGAGTTTAAAATGTTGCTTAAAGAAACAATAAAGTCCTAGACTTGTGGTAGCCTTGTGACTTCATAACTGATCATATGGGGGAATTTGTGAAGACAAAAATAAAACAATTGCGTTAGATTTACAAAGTTTACTAAAGATTCTTTAAGAACTGAGCATTTTGAGTGTGTTGTAGTATATGTAAGTTGTTGTTTAGTTGCTAAGTCATGTCCGACTCTTTGTGACCCCGTGGACTGTAGCCCACCAGGCACCTCTGTCCATGGGATTTCCCGGGAAAGAATACTTGAGTGGGTTGCCATTTCTTTCTCCAGGGGATCTTCCCAGCCCAGGGATCAAACCCATGTCTCCTGTATTGGCGGGCGGATTCTTTACCACTGAGCCACCTGGGGAGCCCAAAACATTCTCAGATAGTCATAAATACCAACCCTCTAAGAAATATCATGGTTTGTAGAAAGTTTATCGCAGATCACTACAGTAATTTTGGAAGCAATGAATTGTATTTTAAAAGCATAACTGTTCAGAATGGCCTTCAAGTTAGTGATCTTTGGTTGTAATTTTAAGGTCAAGTGGTATTTTCATATAAGGATTAGAATGTAAAATGAGAAGAACTTTGCTGCTTCAGTTGACCCTTGATCAAAATGGGTTTGAACTCTGCGGGTCCAACTTATACGTGTATTTTTTCACAAAATATGTACTACAGTACTACACAATCCTAGGTTGGTTGAATCCATGGATATGTAACTTTGGGTACTGAGGGCCAACCGCATATTTTTGACTACACTGGGCGGTCAGCAGCCCCACCCCCTGACTTGTTCTAGGGTCAGCTGTATTTCTGAACAAAAGGATTCCATCTTGAAATTTCTCAGTTTTCATTTATTTTTATTCAAGAATAAATAATCCAATTCTAGATTTTTGATGGTAGAAGTCCATGAGAAAAATCAGCTGATTTAATATTTTCAAAAAGAAGATTTTGGTCAGAAACAGCTAGACAGCACTAGCTCCTCAATATCTCCAGTAGTACTACCACAAAGAAAATGTCTCATTATTCCTGAAAGTAGTCAGTAAAATGAAATACACATAACCAGAGTTTACAGTAAGGAAAGAAGAGAAATCTGGGTGAAATGTGTACCTTCCTTTATGTCTGAAAGCAGGTTTTGTTTACTAACTGCTGGTTCTGGTTATGTTCTAGCATATATATGATATATGATACAGATTTCTTTTAGAATTGGAAGTTTTTGTTGAACTCATGGTTACTGTGATGTACTACAATATTATTATAGTGCTAATTATATTTTTCTTGACTATTTTTCTTTAGGAATATGGTATTGGCTGAAAGATGTGTATTGCTTAGTGCTGAAATCTTAAAAAGCCAAGGCAAATATTCAGAGGCTGCAGCTCTCCTAATACGGTTGACCAGTGAGGTACTAAAACTGTGTAGTACTTGTTTTAATTAGTATTGCTTCATATTTTTTAAAAAGTATTTTCTTTCTTCTTGAGAAGGGTATGCAGAATGAAATGAAAGGGGGATCTCTTTTTTGGAATTTATAACCTGGCTACTTTAGTAATTTGTAGAATTAATTTTAAATGCAATGTTTTGTAAACAGGATTTATTTTATTTATACATTTTAAGTCTACATGATTATTAACCACAACCATGCATTGTATGTCTTCTGTGAATTAGGTTTTGCTTATGGATAACAGTATTTAAAGCAACATGCATATACATCATTCCTGATGTAAAAATCAACACTTAAAAATATTTGGGAATTTTTAATTTTGTTTTTATTCATATGAACTTGCTAAATCATCCTAAACATTTTAAAAATTCTATATTATGAATATTTCAGAAGGATGAAAAACCTGCTTATAGCTGCTATTTCAGGTTTCCAACAATATTAAGTTGCATTGACTATAGGCTTGTAAAGAATGGCAGTAGTATGATTAAAGACATGTTTTTTTAGATGAGTGCTCAAGAACAGAAAAAACAAACACCTTTGTTTGCCCCTTAAATATTAACTTAACCTAGGGTTTTAACCCTTGGACCATTGTGCCTTTTTACTTTTTTGTCATCTGTTTACAGTTATGATTTTCAGTCTCAAATCTCTGCAGCCCTGGAGCTTTAGATTTGATTGGCCTGGAACTTTAGATTTGAATGACCAACTGTCTTTTAGACTCACCTATTCAAGTGTTTCCAGTGCACCTTTGAGTCTACATATCAATAACTAAACTTAATACTTTGTAGATCATGATCTTAAATTACAGCCAACCAGCTCCTAATTTGCTCAAGGCAGAAACTATTTGAGATGCTCCTATAGTGTTCTATATTGTTAGTGACACAGGATGTTTTAACTTCTTAAATATGTGTTCTTGTTATAACTTAAAATATTTCACTTATCTTTCTCTTTTTAAAGTCCCTCCTATTACTACCCTGGTTCATGTCCTTAATGTCCTTCTCCTGGACTTTGTCCCATTTCATCTTTTCTTCTCCTCAGTTCAGTGGTTCCGTTCTCAGTCAGATCCTTCAGACAGTACCCAGGTTTCGTCAGTGTATCTGTCCTGCCCTCTTACATGCTGTGAGACCACCATAGCATATGCTGAAAATTTATGTTTAAGCTGTTAGCTTCTTGGAGATAGGAAACTGTTGCTTTCAACTTTGTTTTTCCCTAGTGCCTAACACTGGGCTTGACACATAGTATATGATTTACAGATGTTTGTTGAGCTGAACCATTAATTATTCTATAAAGGTTTCTTAGGATACTACTAAGTAGGCTAAGGGATGATATTAAAAATATTTTATAATTGATACTATGTGGACACTGACCAATACGAACAGTTGTCAGACATTAACCTGTTTGGTAGAGCTGAGTGTGTTGAGTGTGTTGATGTTCTGTCTTTTAATAAATAATCTTAACTTAGGTTTGAATATGTTGGCCATGTTTTTCAGCCTAGGAATTATCAGTAACTGTAAAAGGAGTTTATGGTTTAGAAGCTTGGAATAAAATTTCTTTTATTAGAGCAGATTCTTGTGTCTCATTGTAACATTATTTTCTTTCACTGTTTTTTCTTTCCAACTCTTTTTTAAACCCTTTTTCAAAGCTGGATGATTTATTTTGTCATAAAATTCTAGAAAATTTATTATTGTCTTTTACTGCTTTGGGGTGAAAGATGGGGGTGAATGTGTGTATTTCCCTGGAAGTTGTGATTTTTAGTGGCCTTTTCTACTGTGCTTTTCAGGTATTTCTTTGAAGTAACTTGAAAGTAGAGACTGCTAGGCATAATGTGTCTAAGATTATTAAATTTTAGCTAATAATTATATTTATTGTACTCTTGTTCACTGGAAAAGCTGTATAAAATGACAAGTGCATTTATCCTGAGGGTCGAGAACTGAGTCACATAGTCTTGACACTCAGGAATTGTTTTTCCTAGTGTTGTGTTAATACCATTATAGCACTTGACAGCTGTGAGGCCTGGATGAAGAGTTGAGCTTTGAGTTTGTTGTTTGCACTGTAAGTTTGTGGGCAAGTGGATCTTATTCTTGGGTCGTGCTCTGGGTTTTTCAGCATGGCAGAGCAAATGCAGCTTAATGATAAAACATGTCACATTTATCAGCATATAGGTAGTATGTCTAAATTTGGTGCTTTAAAGCATGATGCTTTCCCTCTACTTGTGTCTGTATTTTTGTGTTGAACATTTATTCTGGTCCTGTAATGCTTTTTGTGTGTTACTCCATTTAAATGCAAATAAATCAGCTTATCAGAGGTATGGTAATAGCAGCAGTTTTTTATTAGTTTCTCCAGCTTGGGAGGAACTGTTCTGTTCCTGTGGTATGTTGGTCAGCTGTTAGCACCTTTCCTATTAATTTCACAGTTATGCAAAGGAAAAAAATCTTAGTGCCATGCCATCCTTGAGATCTGATTCAGTGAAGTTTGTTGTCCTTATCAGCTGTGTTTTTATGGAAGTTTTTACTGAAGCCTCTACCCTAAATGATTTTATATCTGGTTGTGGGCAAAGTTCACAGACTGGAGTTCTTGCTGAAGTGGCACCATGGGTTTTTTCTTTTCTCAGCTCCTCATAGAGCATGCATGATGGCCTTGTCATAGCATGGTTGTGAATTGCCACTGAAGTAAAATTGTGTACTTCAAACATTCAAAGCCTCTGCTTTTTGGATAAAACTGTCCCTCTGTGACATTCTGCCATTTTTCTTCCATCAACACTGATGGTAGTTAGCATTCTTTTCGGGGCCATTTTTTGGTTTCAAAGCAATGTTTTCCTACTTTAGGTGTCTCTGTAAGACAGGAACTAAGCAAAAAACAAAGCTGCAGTGAGATATAAGTGCAGTGTTTAGCCCTGCAGATCAACTCTCAGCAGCTTTACTGAACGCAGGGGCACATTTTGCTTCAGCTAAGTTAATATATGCTGTGGACTTGCCATGTCTTTCTTGAATTGGTCAATCCAATTAGAGACTGTTGAGGATTTACTGTCCTGGTTCTCAACTGATGTACAATCTTAATAGAATCATTACACACCACCAAAATTGTCTAGTGTATATTCCTTATTTTAATCAGAATGTCCAGGATTGCTGCCCACCAAGTTTTGCAGGATAATGAAGCTCTGTAGAGAATTAAGATGTTTTTATGTTCTGTGTGTGCATGTATGTGTGTGTGTATGGATGTGTGTGCATTGCTGGGAATAAACTTGAGAAATTTATTGGAGTTAAACTGACTCCATTGAGAAACCTAAATTCCAAAATAAAATTAGAGGGTATCTGCCTGTTCTAGATATTAATGATAAAGTAATAGAATAGAATGAGAATTTAAATGCTACATGTGATTGGCTGTCATTGTGTCATATTAGTGGGAAATGTTAGATTAATCACTGAATGGTATTGTGACACCTGATTAACTGATTCCTATCTTACTCATTGCATAATATAATTATAGCTTGATTAAGCTAAAATATGAAAAAAACAAAACAACCTCAAAGAAAATATGGAGCTTCCCAGGTGGCGCAGTGGTAAAGAATCTGCCTGCCACTGTAGGAAATGCAAGAGACATGGGTTTGGTCCCTGGGTCAGGAGGATCCCTGGAGTAGGAAATAGCAACCATTCTTTGCTTGGAAAATTCCATGAACAGTGGAGCCTGGTGGGCTGCAGTCCATAGGGTCACAAAGAGTCAGACATGACCGAGTGACTGAACATCCACATGCACACACACAGAAGAAAATATGGAAGAGTGTTTTTTTTTAATTTAGGAATGATAACATTCTTTCTTAGTTTGCAGTATTTTGAAGCCATGAAACTGAAAATAGTATGTTTGACTACTAAAGAATAGACTCTTTTATAGCAAAATTGGGAAATACTGTTTGCAAATGTATGACAAAGGCTTAATATTGATTAAGTGTACAAAGGGTTCTTACAAACTAGATAATCACAAAAACCCATTCACACATGGGCTTAACGGGCAGTTTGCAGAAAAAGTACAAAGACTCTTAAACATATGGTAGATGAACAGCCTTACTATTAAAGAAGTCTAAGTTGAGGAACTAAGTATTATTTTTCTTTTATGAAAAAGGTCAAAAATCTTAAAATTTATTTTTGGCTGGGTAGAGTAGAAAATAAACTCTTACTCTCCAAGAGTTTTTTTTACTGATATGACCTTTTTTGTATCAATATACATTATATATTGATTGGAATTTGAAGTATATGCATAGCTTTCATTAACTCAGCACTTCTATTTCCAAACACTGTCTAATAAAAATATTTGTACAGTTATTAAAAATATTTTTAAAGATGTTTATGGAAGAGTTTTTTTTGTAGTAGTAAAAATGTGTGGCAATATTGAATCAATCAAGTGGAGACTATATTAATAAATTATGCATTTATATAATAGAATACGGCATGGCTTTAAAAGAAATGAGAGATGTAGATGTTTTGGAAAGATGTCTGATACTAAGGTAAAAAGTGAGATAATACTCTGTGTAATACTATTTCTGTATAAGAAAAGCTGTGGCATTTAACATATAAGTACATACCTATTTAGAAAGAGAGAAGTGACACGGACCAGCGCCAGGTTGGTAATGGCATTTATCCCGGAGTCAGATGAGGCATGAAGTGGGGAAGAAAGATACTTCCTTTTTTTCTTCAAACATTCATTCTTAAAGGGGAAAAAAAAAAAGAGGCCATATTTAATAATTTTTTAAGAAGAAAGCATTTTCCTAAAAAAAATAGAGAAGTAAGCGCCCTATCTTCCCCAAGTAATTCTGATACCTTGGTTAACAACTGCTTGTTAACTATACATTCCTAATTTTCCCACTCACTAGCTTTTGGATCTAATTAACTAAGAAAATCATCTGATCATTTAGTTTTTGTTATGAGGGGGTCTGAAATAGATAATATCTACCATTTACTGAATGCTTTTCCTCAGATGTTTCCGCTCTGATATAATTTTATGATTGCTATGGAGGTAGTTGCAGTAATCAGTAGTCTATGAACACTTTTGATGTGACTATAATTTGTTGAAATTATTGCATTTAAAGTCAATGTTTTCTGTTTTCAACTTTCCCTGGGGAAAATAATGGAGCAGAACACATGGAAGGGCATGGTAAGTTCAGCTTGAGAACAGCTGAAAAGCTAGAGAAAGTTTGGTGAAAATGTTGTTGATGCTTGATCAGCAACGTTCAGTACTTTCTCAGTTATTTGTCAAGTGATGATGGCTCTGTCAGTTGAAAGATTGTCCTTATGGGTGAGGCTATAAATGCACAATGTGGTTTTTGTAGACTCTGTCGTAAGTCAGTTGCAGTGGAAACTAATTTGAGTTGTACCATTTACTAACATACTAATAGTAGGTGATAATCTTTGAAGGGGAAACCTTCTGGATGTTTTAATGAAAAGCAGTTTCTTTGGCTGTTTTAAACTAGAGCAAAACTGAGAATTCCTTTTAAGTATAGTAAACCTTTATAGAGGATAAAGTAACAGATTTGATTATTTAATGATCTGCACACATTCTGTTTTGGCTTTCCTCTTTTATTGGATGAATAGAAATAGGCTATTGTATGTCACAGATCCGTTTCCAGAAGAAATTAGATATGAATCTGTTTTTCTGTACTCCGTTTTCTGGTTCAAGTCAGTATACCTGTATTAATTCTCAGTTTATAATCTTTTTTTGCCATTTGAAAAGGGATTGCATTTCTTCACAGATTTATTGCATGGTGCATATCACAATCAGACTTTTGGCTTTATTTAAAGCGAAAGAAAATATTTCATGGTAGAGACTTATTTGAACTTTTTTTAAAATTTGTGCTTATTGGAAGAAAGAATCATCAAGACTGGATTGTCTCTTGATCTCTGTCCTCAGATACTTCTAATTTATATTGGATACGCTGTATATCATTTTAAGGAAGAAAATGTTTTTTCACTAATTAACTATAATTTTTGTGAAATTAACCTTCTTTTTCTTTAAACATTCAATAGGATTCTGATCTTCGAAGTGCACTTCTTTTGGAACAGGCGGCACATTGCTTTATAAACATGAAGAGTCCCATGGTTAGAAAATATGCATTTCATATGATATTGGCAGGCCACCGGTTCAGTAAAGCAGGGCAGGTGAGTGTGCTTGCTTTAAAAAGAAGATAATTTTTTATTTATTTTAATTTTTATTTGTCGTAACTTGTTTATTTTATAAATGTATGTTATTTGTCAATTTTTTGATTTAAAATTTTTAAGATGAAACTAAATTTTGTTCTGAGGTAATGTACATTGGTAAGGACATGAGATTTGGTTTTAAACAAATCTGGGTTTAAATCTTGACCTTGTGCTCACAACTTAACTTTTAAAGTTATGTCTTTGAGCCTTTTTTTTTTTTTTTTTAAATAAAATTTGCGATTTGCCCAGATTTCTTTGAGGCTAAATGATATATGTGAAGGCCAGATATACTGCACTTAAGTAACTTTAATTCTTCTTAAAGGTGATTGAACCTTCCCTACTTCAACTCTGGTCTTCTGTTGTCTCTCAGAGTATCTCTTAATGGTATTTGCTAAATATTTAATGGGTTGAAGTCATCTGTCTCTTCTCCCTGGGAGCAGCTGGGTTGGAAGAGATCTTTATTAATTTGGAGCTATTCTCCCCAGTAGTCCTTTTAAACATTAGCTGCAGGGAGCCTTCTTGAGGCAGAGAATGGTAATAGCACCTGAGATGCGGTCATTTGGGTCTGTGTGTGCTCAGTTGTGTCTGACTTTCTGCAGGCCCATGGACTGCATGACTGTGACCCCTGCCAGGCTTCTCTGTCCCTGGTGGTTTACTATAAGTATATGTAAAAATATGGGCTGAGTAATCATCTGTATATTCCAAGCACTCTGCTAGGAGCTGAGCTTACACTTGTTAAACTAACATGGTCTTGTCTCTTAAGGAATTTTTTAATCTAGTCAGGGAGTATGAGGATTTTTTTGAATTTAATTGATATGAATTTTTATGAATGTTCCTTTTTCAAAGTCTTGTGATAACAGAAACATGCCAGTGTTAATTCAAAGGTGCAAAGAAAGAAAGGTGTTCAAAATTACTCTGAATTTCATGGAAGAATGTCATGATTTTTAAAAATCAACTTTTCAAGATTGAGTTCCTCTACTTTTGGAAAATGGGAAGTTAGAAAATACGTGAACTTGCTTTATATTAAATACAGAATTGTAAAAATATTTATGAAATTAAGTCTTTATAATAATTTTATGTACTTTATGATTAGAATTTCTCAGGTTCTGAAGTGAGGGGAGAAAAAAAGCTCTGATTTTTCACAGTCCATTTTCCATAATTAGTACAAATGCATCTGAAATATACTATCCCATTGTTTCTCTTTGCTTAAAGTGTTCTATTAGAGAAATCTACAAAATGTGTTAAGCAGAAGAAAAATTACATGCCCCACTAGAAATGGTTCTGTCATTTTTCCACATCTTTGTCCACTTTTGTGAATGATTTTGTTTGTGGTTATGATGTCATTGGATCTTGTATTTACCTTCTAAAGGTACCGGACATACTGCCTCTAGGAAGTGCATGGCAGGTTAAAAATGCTACATTCTGGTAGGTTGAGATACATTTGCTCTCTGGCCTAATAATCATCTTTAACTGTAGTTATCTTGTGGAGTTAATGATTCCAAAGTAGCTGGTTTGCTGTTTTGTGACCTATATACCTTGAACCCGGAGGATCACTTTCTCAAATAGTAGAAATCTGAAATATGCAGACCTGTTAGAAAAGCAAATATATGTCCCATTGAAGTTGGTCAAGAACAGCGTCTTCCTTGGAAGATAAAGGTGCTCATCGTGTACATAATTCTGACTCAGGCCAAGTTGTTTCTGAGAAGCTCCAAAAAAAACCAGATGTGGCTATTGACAGAGATGAGTGCGGAGCATAGAGGAGATTATATGTATACAGTGATGTCATTTTTCAGTCCTCTGTGATTGCAAGTTCATGCCGAATTGCTTATCTTGTCCCCAGAAATTGTTTATAGTTCAGTTTTTTCCATTAAGAGTATTAACAAGTAAAAGGTATTTAAAAAGAGAAACAACATTATAATCAGTATTAAAAAAAATTAAAGTCTGAAGGTGTTTCTGATTATGCCCAGTATACCCTGGACGATCTTTCTGTTACTTTAAAAGGCAGACTTTAAATCCTTGTTACCTCTTAAATCTCTTTAGATGCTTTTCCAAGAGAGTCTAAAAAATGCACTTGAACTTGACATTTAGACACATTTTATTGGTTCTCTGTATCTCTCAGTTTTTAAGATTCAGTATTTGTGTTCCTTTACTAAATGCAATATGGAGATTGGGATTTTTATTTTGTTTTGTTTTTAAGAAACATCACTTAAAAATTACTTTGAGATGGATGAAACTGGAACCTATTATACAGAGTGAAGTAAGCCAGAAAGAAAAACACCAATACAGTATACTAACGCATATATATGGAATTTAGAAAGATGGTAACAATAACCCTGTGTACGAGACAGCAAAAGAGATACTGATGTATAGATCAGTCTTATGGACTCTGTGGGAGAGGGAGAGGGTGGGGAGATTTGGGAGAATGGGATTGAAACATGTATAATATCATGTATGAAACGAGTCACCAGTCCGGGTTCGATGCACGATACTGGATGCTTGGGGCTGGTGCACTGGGACGACCCAGAGGGAGGGTATGGGGAGGAAGGAGGGTTCAGGATGGGGAACACAGGTATACCTGTGGTGGATTCATTTCAATATTCGGCAAAACTAATACAATATTGTAAAGTTTAAAAATAAAATTAAAAAAAAATTATTTTGAAATGATCTCAAACCTATAAAACAGTTTCAAGTACAGTTCAGAAACTTGTTCACCTGAGCCATTTGGGAGTTAAGTTGTCTACCTGGTGCCCCAGTACCCTCCTAATACTTTAGGATATATTTCCTCTTTCTTAGAAACAAACTTCTTTTTTCCTCTACAGCAGTAAAACAACAATGCCAATTGAGAACTTAGCACTTAATACAGTATTACTATCTAATCCTCAGACCCTATTCAAGTTTTGATGGCTGTATAGTGAAGGATCCTGTCAGAAGGGTACTTTGATGTTTATGATGTTGACACTTCTGACGACTATAGGCCAATTATTTTGTAGAGATGTGCCTCCATTTAGGCTTGTTGAATGTTTCCTCATCCTGAGATTCAAATTGGGTATATTTGTAGGAGTATCACAAAGAAGAGACTATGTTCTCACTGCATGCTATCAAGTGGCAGATAATTTTGATTTGCCTTTAACATTTCCTAAAAAAATTGACCAATTCTGGTTGAAAATGATACAGATTTTGTTAATCTACCTTGGAAGAGGGTGGGTATAAGAATTTACTCTGAAGGAAAAGGTTTAGTGGAGAGAAACCGTTTTCTTGGTTAAAAAGTGAAAAAAAGTTAGTTGCTCTGTCAGGTCTGATTCTTTGTGACCCCGTGGACTGTAGCCCTTCAGGCTCCTCTGTCCACGGGATTCTTCAGGCAAGAATACTGGAGTGTGTAGCCATTTTCTTCTCCAGGGGATCTTTGTGACCAAGGGATTGAACCTAGGTCTCCTGCATTGCAGGCGGGGTCTTGAGCTGCCAGGAATACCAAATCCCGTGTTTAGAATGGAGGTTGTCTGAGTTCAGAGAGTGGCATTAATATGTAATTAAAGCCTAACATATACTCAAGGGTGTGGTAGGATGCAGCCTTAGGCAGAAGAAAAGAATGCCAAACTCTGTCACTATCAAAGACCAACAAATACATGTAGACACATACACCTTCATACTCATATATGCAGAATTAGAACACACTTTACTATTCAGTCCAGGGCAGTGGTATAGTGACTAACCAAATTTAAACTTCGCACGATAGCTCTCAGCTACAAGCTAACAGCAAGTCTCTCACTGATCTATGACTCCACCTGCTGCTGCTCTGGAAATTCCCAGATGGTTTTTCACAAAGTCAGTATTATTCCTGACCTCTCAGACTTCTTACCCTTGGACAGAGCAGCTGCTTGTCTGCTTCAGGACCTCTTGGTTTTTAGCGATCGTTGCAAAGTTTAGTTTCATTTTCTTCATCATCCCAGTCTCTGTTAGAAGAACTCAACTAGTTACTTGATTTGTGTGTGTGTTTGTCCAGTCCCAGAGAAATTTGGATTATAATACTTTGCTTTATATATTTTCTTACAGAAAAAACATGCTTTACGCTGCTATTGTCAAGCCATGCAAGTTTACAAAGGAAAAGGCTGGTCTCTTGCAGAGGATCATATTAACTTCACCATTGGGCGACAGTCCTACACTCTCAGGCAACTGGACAATGCTGTGTCTGCTTTCAGGCATATTTTAATCAATGAAAGTAAACAATCTGCTGCTCAACAAGGGGCCTTCCTCAGAGAATATCTTTATGTTTACAAGGTGAATACTTATTTTCAGGAGTGGATATTAAAATTATATTTGCCATTATTTTCAGCAAAACTCATTTTCAGTACTATCTAGTAAGAATCTTATAAGTGGTTTTATTAGACTACATATAACTATCTTTCATAATAAAGTGCAACAGACTAGGCTTTTGGTTATAAATCTGAGTTACATTGCCCTTCTACAGTTCTCATAAAAGAGAATTTTAATATTATAGTAAGCATTTGATTTGTGGCTGTATTTGGAATCTTAAAAAAAATACCATGAGCTTTTGGGACTGTTTTCTTCATTATGTATTTTTGAATTATAACTGGTTTTACAGCATTTGGGTTATTGTCCCATTCTTTGGAAAAGTACATTCCTCTGTTTCCTATGAAAGATGAGTAGATATGGATCTGTGAGAGGTAGACATTACTTTGATGTAATGCAGAAAAATTAATAGGAAGAAAAAACATTTCACTGAGACAGGATAGCAAAGTTAAAGCATTATTTTGTGGACAAAATGGAAAGTTGTAATTTTTTCCTCAAGGTCCATGAATAGTAAATATTTTATCTGTCCTGCAGAATATAATTACCCTTTTTTACTTTAGTAATTTTAAATCATATGGGTAAGAATTTTGGCAGATAGAATGCTATAATGAGTCTAGAAAGTAAAACACATATAAAAATAATATTTGGAGCTTTAGCGTCCAGAGAGAACTAACTTGCTGAGTAACCTTGAGATTCTCTTGGACCAAAATAAATATATCTAAAGTTCTTCATCGTAAAATTTTATGACTCGTATGTTAAGTAAAACTAGTGATTCTTAATATTCTTTCTTAACACGCCTTTAATACCTTATGTATTAAAAATGAGGACGGATAAGAGTTCTCTCAAAAATTCTTTTCGTCTTTTGTATTTCTCTTAGAATGTAAGTCAACTCTCACCAGACGGTCCCTTACCACAGCTTCCTTTACCATATATTAACAGTTCAGCAACCCGAGTTTTCTTTGGCCATGACAGACGACCAGCAGATGGTTAGTAAAGTTTAATTTGGCTTTGTTACCTAGTGACTTTTTCTTTGAAGTTATTTCATCTTTTTCCACTAAAAAATGATGTGTAATTGTTAAAGAGTATTTGAAAGTAAACAACTCGACCATATCATCTATCATCCTGCCACTTGAACCTACGACTTCGGTGCTTTTCCTTCCGGCTTTAAAATCTAAAAACGATAACAACAAAATAGCTGTACGTATAATGACTTTTCTCACATAATATAAAGAAATTCTCATAATATAAAGATTATATAATCTTGATAAACATTTTTAATGGTTGTAATGCATTCAATGGATATAAAGTATTTTAATATTTGCTATATGGTGTCCATCTTTTTTGATTATGTGAAATCTAAGTTGTAATGGACATCTTTGTGGATGAATCTTGTCTTAACATTTTATTATGGAAAATTTCAAATGTACACAGATGCAACGAACAATTGCCAATATAATTGCTGTTCTTATTGTGAGACTTTTTAAAAATTTAGGATTATTTCCTTAGCATTGAGCTTTAGAATGGCAATACTGGGCCAAAAGTTTAAATATATTAAAGGTCTTTATGCATGTTAAACTTTGTAATTTTAAGTCTTTTTAATTGGAGCTTGGTATGTTTCTTTTTGAGAGCTAATTTAGTCTTTTATTTAAAATATTTATCAGGGTACTTGTAGCAGCATTGTTTTTAGTAGCAAAAAAAATGAAACAGAATGAATCGATAGATTTTGGTACCTCCATATATTGGTTTCATGCTGTAGGACGTGAGTGAATGAATTCTTTATATTTCAATGTGGATGATACCCACAACATAAAGTTGAGTGAAAAAAGTTGCAGAAGGATGGATCAAAAGTTATTCCATTAACATAAATTTCAAACATATACGCTAGTTCTATGAGTTGTTTATATATACACTCATATTTGATAAAGTAAAACAAAAATTATGAATGTGCATGCTATACTTCAACTTTGGAATAGCTCTGGGAAGAATTGGTACCAGTGGAAGAGATGAAGGAGAGAGAATTAGGGAAGGTGACATAGAGGAAATCAGCTCCATCTGTAACATTTATTGTGTTTTTTTAAATAAAATTTGGTTTCTTATAACAAAGTTGACATTTCTTAAATTTTGATACACAAGTATTTGTTATATTATTTTTCATGTTTTGTCCATATATTTGAAGTATTTCATATAAAATTGTGGACACTAAGAGAAGATATTCTGTCAGAGTCAGAAGGAAAAGAGCATCAGTATTACAAGTTGAGTTCCAATTAGGCTAGAATTAGTAACAGAATATTTTTCTCTCAGCTAAAATTGAAAAAGGCAAGAATGGTATATGTATGTATTTGGATACCTTAGATTTTTATTTAAAATATATTTCATTTGAGGGCAGGTGTTAATAAATAAGTGTATTTAGTAGTGGCACTTTTCTTTTTTATTTTTAAGGTGAAAAGCAAGCAGCTACTCATGTAAGTCTTGATCAAGAATATGACTCTGAATCCTCTCAGCAGTGGCGAGAGCTTGAGGAACAAGTGGTGTCTGTGGTCAACAGAGGAGTCCTTCCATCCAACTTCCATCCCACGCAGTATTGTTTGAACAGTTATTCAGATAACTCAAGGTTTCCCCTTGCAGTTGTGGAAGGTAATACACTTGAATTTTTATTCATGTTTTTTTACTTGTTTGTTTAGCTTACAGTGTATTCACGGTAATTTTTTGCATGCCAAATATGAGGGGAGGCTGAGGATACAAAAGTAAATTGAGTACTAGTGAGCTGCATTTATAAAACCAGGCAGTGGGGACTTTAATACAGGAATATTCAGTGTGCTTTTGGAATGTAGAAGAGAGAATGACAGAGTACAGAAAAATTATGGGGGAAATCTTCTAAGGAAGGTAATTTCAAAACCATATCCTGAATAAATGCACATTTACATAGAGAAAAAGGACAGTCTAGGCAGAAATGCAGAGCTTTGAAAGCAAGGTGTGTTCATAGAATTGAAGCATATGGTGATGTGTGGGGTTTATTAAAATTACTAACTTAGGCCTTTCTTTTGCAGAACCAATAACAGTGGAAGTGGCTTTTAGAAATCCTTTGAAAGTTCCACTTTTGTTGACTGATTTGTCATTGCTCTGGAAGTTTCAACCTAAATATGTCAGTGGAAAGGATAATGAAGAAGTTAAAGAACTAGTAAGTTGTTAAAAGGTATTTGTAATAAGCATGTTTCAGTAATAGTCTAACAGATGCTGTAATAACATTTCAGCAGTTTCTGTTCAGGGAGCTGAACTTACTCTTTTCTTATGCTTATTTTCCCTCATTACAAAATGTATGATAATATGCTTGCTGCTGCTAAGTCACTTCAGTCGTGTCTGACTCTGTGTGACCCCATAGATGGCAGCCCACCAGGCTCCCCCGTCCCTGGGATTCTCCAGGCAAGAACACTGGAGTGGGTTGCCATTTCCTTCTCCAGTGCATGAAAGTGAAAAGTGAAAGTGAAGTCGCTCAGTCGTGCCAGACTCTTAGCGACCCCATGGACTGCAGCCTACCAGGCTCCTCCGTTCATGGGATTTTCCAGGCAAGAGTATTGGAGTGGGGTGCCATTGCCTTCTCCGGATAATATGCTTATTGTTGAAAATTAAAAGTATAAAATTTTTCCTTGTGATGAGAACACTTAAGATTTTCTCCCAACAACTTTCTTATATAACATGTAGCAGTATTAATTATATTTATTATGCTTTACATTGTTTCTTATATGTTATAACTGGAAGTTTATAACTTCTGATTGCTTTTATCCAGTTGCCCCTCTCCCCACTTCCTGCCTGTGATAACCACACATCAGTCTCTTTTTCCATGAGGTTGTTCGTTTGTTCTGTTTTTGAAGTATAGTTGACTTACAACACTGCATTAGTTCCTGATACACAACCCAGTGATTCGCTATTTCTGTGCATTTCAAAAGGATCACCATAAGTCTAGTTGTTGTCTGTCACCGTTCAAAGATGTTACAGAGTTATTGACTCTATTCCCCACTTTGTACTTCTTGTGACTCCTTTACTTTGTAAGGGGAAGTTTGTACTCTTAAATCACATTCACCTATTTCCTTTTTTTTTTTGTATTCACCTATTTCTTTCTTCCCCCTAGTGCCTCCCCTCTGACAACTATCTGTTTCTTCTCTGTATCTATAACTGTTTCTGTTTTGTATGTTGTTCACTTTGTATATTGCTTAGCACATAATAAAACCTAATAAATGCTAACTATAGCTATTGTCATTGTTGCTAAGTATTGATATGTAGCAGTGTTAATAATCTGATACTTGATTCGTTCGAATGTATATTTTACATAATTTACTTTTCAGGTAAAAGGTGAACCTGAAATGATTGGAACTGAAGTTATTTCAGAATTCTTAATTAATAGTGAAGAATCTAAAGTGGTAATTATTACTTTTCTGTCACGCCTTTCTAAAAGTAAAATAACAACAGATTTTAAAAGCCTGTTTATTCAGTTTGTTTTCCAGTTTTCTTAAAAATTAAAATTTATCATCTTAGGAAACTGGAATTACATAGAAGAAAATAGGTTGGGAAAGTAGGTTTGCAGCGGTTTTTAGTTTGTTAATTTCCTAAGAAGCCTGGTAAAAAAAGGTTTTGCTTTCTTCTTGGGTTGAATGTTGTAATTTCATATGATATTTGGTTGGCCAGAATATCTTGGTTTTTATTAAAAGTTGTGATGCCTATAATTATTGAGTTTAGAAAGTTTCTTTTGAAAAAAATGCTTTCCAGTAGGAGAAATCAGTTGAGAATTAAATAAATTTAGGTCTGAGTTTTTATTTCTGTAACAGTACAGAATTTAGGTGTTGCGCTATTTAAGATATTGTGAAAACAGATAATAAGAGTGACTTAAATATCTCCACAGGCAAGGCTAAAGCTCTTTCCCCATCACATAGGGGAGCTGCATATTCTGGGAGTTGTGTATAACCTTGGTACCATTCAGGGCTCTGTGGCAGTAGATGGCATTGGTGCTCTTCCTGGATGTCACACAGGTAAAGCTATAGCATTGCTGAACAATTAGAAGCTAATAAGTAAATCTCCTTAGAATAAATTGAGAAATGAGATATTTTAAAATTAGGTTTAAAGTACCTTTAATAAAGACATTTAATCAGATGAAAGAATGAATAATTGAATTATTTTTAACTCTGCAGTTGCTTAAAAAAAACAACTTTATTCCCTTCTGATGTATTTTTGATAATTCTGTGGTTCTACCCTATGTATTTTTCTTCTTTGTTACTGATCCACATTTAGTAAATTCTAAATTAATGTATTCTAAATTAAAAGACGCTTACTCCTTGGAAGGAAAGTTATGACCAACCTAGATAGCATATTCAAAAGCAGAGACGTTACTTTGCCAACAAAGGTCCGGCTAGTCAAGCCTATGGTTTTTCCTGTGGTCATGTATGAATGTGAGAGTTGGACTCTGAAGAAGGCTGAGCACTGGAGAATTGATGCTTTTGAACTGTGGTGTTGGAGAAGACTCTTGAGAGTCCCTTGGACTGCAAGGAGATCCAACCAGTCCATTCTGAAGGAGATCAGCCCTGGGATTTCTTTGGAAGGAATGATGCTAAAGCTGAAACTCCAGTACTTTGGCCACCTCATGCGAAGAGTTGATTCATTGGAAAAGACTCTGATGCTGGGAGGGATTGGGGGCAGGAGGAGAAGGGGCCGACAGAGGATGAGATGGCTGGATGGCATCACCAACTCGATGGACGTGAGTCTGAGTGAACTCCGGGAGTTGGTGATGGACAGGGAGGCCTGGCATGCTGCAGTTCATGGGGTCGCAAAGAGTCGGACCCGACTGAGCGACTGAACTGAACTGAACTGAGCTGAACCATTGGTTGAGATGTCTGCTGCCAGTACAAAGGTTGACTTAGGATAGTCTTTTTTTTTTTTTGAATATTTATAAAAACATAGAGTGAACTAAGGACCAGTGTTTCCACATCATTGAATGTGAAATGACATAAAATTCTGTCATCTATTTTGTAAAAAGAGAAGGATTTAGAGTTAAGCTGGTATTCTTGGTTCCCCAGAATTGATAAATTTTACAAATTTTTGAAAAGTAAAACTACCAGATACATGTTTAACACAGCTTGTCTTTTTTTTTTTTTTTCCTTTAATTTCAGGAAACCATTCTCATTATTTTGTAATAATTATATGTTGCTATTTGAGTTTAAGTTGACAAGACTAGAGAGAGAATTTACTATACAATTCCTCTCTCCTGTCTCTTCATTTTAATACCTGTCTATTTTTAACAAATTAATAGTTAGCAGACTTGAATTTAGCATTTATAAAAGCTTATTATTAATATTGAGAAATCTTTTGGGACCACTTGGAAAATTTGTTGGTTCTTTTAAAGTTCAGTTTGAAATTTCTCCTTGCTTGCATATCTAGGGTAATTTAGTAAAACATTTTTTTGGACCGTATACTGAAATGGAATGAATCCATAAGAATTCAAAAATTATAAAAAAAAAAATTGCCACTAAAGTATAGTATTCTGCAGTTTAGTACTACATGTATAATTCTTGGTTGACAAACACCAGAGGAGATTCTTCTACAAATAATATTGTTAATTTTTAAATATTTAAAGTAAGTTAGCTGAGTGTTAAAAACTTTTTGAAGCTTCTTTCCTTTCCCACTAACCTATGATTTTAATTTTGTACCACAAAGTTATGATTGTCAATAAATTATAGCTAATTACTTCATTCAAGTTACCAAATACATGCATTAATAAATAATTTATAAATTTTTTATGATGTTAGTGGGCGAAGACCCTGAATTACCTATTAAAATAAATTGTACCTTATAGTAGAATTTAAATGAAGTTTTAGTGTAAAATGCTGATAGGGATCTGGGTCAAATGAGGTAATGGAAATGTTACCTTATATGTCTAGTCTGAGCATATCACAGTGAGCTTCAGCATATTAAAGGTTCTAAGTATTCCTGCTAAGAGGGAAATGGCAACCCACTCCAGTATGCTTGCCTGGAAAATCTCATGGACGGAAGAGCCCGGTAGGCTACAGTCCATGGGGTCACAAAGAGTTTGACACGACTGAGCGATAGGTTCTAAGTATTCCTGCAGGAAATACAGTTGTCTGCCTTTGCTATTTTCACACCTACGTGCAGTGCGTGGAAGTTTTTGGGGAAAAGCTCACATGCGTATTAAATGAGTTTAATTTTGAGAAAGCTATGTATGTTATAATTTTCTTTGTGTAGTCTATTGAGAAGGTACAGTTAAGTGTTGAGAAAGTGTAGTTATTTATAATCCAGAAATAATTCAAATTAGTATATATATTTGAATATGAATAGCTATTCTGTCAGATGGGTCTTTTTGGTTAATTATAGGTTTCAGAAACTTCCCATTTGATGATGTACAGTCCTTCTGCAAAGTAAGTCCTAAGAAAATGAGAAATTAAGCAGCATGCAATAGTAGATGTGGTTAAACCTGAACATAAAATACGCTTAGTTCTTTGCTTAACCGTGTTAATTGGTAATTGTCTAGAGTTCTTCTAGAAATAATCTGAAACATACAGTACTCATATATTCAGGTTAACTTGATGTCAGTTAACTTATCAAATTATTTTAGGGCATTGATTGTTTTTTTATTTCAGGAAAACATTCCTTGAGTATGTCAGTCCGAGGGAGACAGGATTTAGAAATTCAAGGTCCTCGACTTAACAACACAAAAGAAGAGAAAACGTCTATTAAATATGGTCCTGATCGACGTCTAGATCCCATAATTACTGAGGAAATGCCACTATTGGAGGTATTTCACTTTTTAAAAATTCATGGGCTTAATAATTTATCTCTAAGGTGAGGATGATATTTTGGATAGATTAATTTTAGACTTTGAGATTGTTGATATATTGAAGTGCAGTTTTAAATTCTTGGTAAGCTAATGTTAAATAGATGTAATTCACAAAGACAAGATAATCATGCAAATTGTCATTAAGTCACAGCCAGGTTATAAGATATAATCCTCAAAATATTAATAGAAGTTGGGAAAAAGCTTCTAAAAGAACACTTTGATTGTTATTAAAATCAGTGACTCTTTCTGGGTAAGATATAAAAATAACAGTTAATTTTTATAAAATGTTTAAGCAATATAGATAGGTGTATGAATAAAAGCAATATTCATTTCATTTTCTTTGTGTCCCACACTGTCATGCCTTCATGCAGTCTTTTAGCTGCAAAAGATAGAAATTGATGCTAGGTAGTATTAAACCCACTGCCACCACCGCCCTCCCCACACCTATTATTTAGTTCAAAGGATTTTGGAATAACCTCATGGAAACTATAAACCATCATAGAACAGTAAGCTCAAGAAAGAATAAGGACTCAGCAGCTGTGGGAAATTTGTAAAGCCTTTAGAAGGCATTACTTTCTAAATAACTTTTTATTTTATATTGGAGTATAGCCAGTTAACAATATTTGATAGTTTCAGGTGGTCAGTAGAGAGACTCAGCCGTACGTATACATGTATCCATTCTCTTCCAAATTCCCCTCCCACAGCCTACTACATAACGTTGAGCAGAGTTCCACGTGCTGTATAGTAGGACCTTGTTGGTTATCCATTTTAAACACAGCTGTGTGTACATGTCCATCCCAAACTCCTATTTTGATACAACTTTATTAGTCTTACAACTTCTGGTCTTTGTGCCACTTCATTACAAGATATATCAAGTGTCTAGGAGAGAACTGTGGCCCACCTTGAATCAGCTACCTGAGAGGCAGGCCGCTGGCACAGCCATGGAGTGTAAGTGTGAACCCTGGAAGGAGGTTCTTCCTCCTGCATCCTCAGATTGCCCTGGAAGGCGGGGGTTAGAAGCTTAGTCATTCACCTTCAGCCAGTGATACCAAACTGATGTTTCTCTTTTCAGACCTTTCCTTGTATATTTGTATATATTTTTAGTAATCATACTGCACATTTTATTCTGTGACTTGCTTTTTGCCTTTCTCAACAAAACCTGGTCTTTGTTCTCATTCAGTAAAAATTCTTTCACAGCTACATAAGGTATGCCTTTATTTAGATACATTATACTGTATTTTAGTCATTTATGTATCGATGGGTATGGGTCTGGCTTTTCATCATTACAGTTCTGCAGTAAACATTATGTATATATTTTGTCCATGCTCTAGTTTAGGCTATAGACTTTTAGAAATGGAATTGTTGGATCAATTGTGTAATGTACTACAGAATTACCTTTAGCAAGCCTCTCAGAATTGACACTTTTCCTTCAGAATGAGAGTGCCATTGCCTCGTGTCAGTGCCATACTGGATACTATCGTGTTTTTATTTTTATTTTTTTTTAACTTTTGTAAATCAGGCTGGTGAAAAATGACGTTTCTTTGATAACTGATAAGGTTGGTTAGTCTTCATTTTTTTTGTCCATGTGATTTTTTTTCTTCTTTAAGTCCATATGATGCCCTTTAATTGGATGTTACTTCCTTTTTCTCATTGGATGATTTTATGGGTACTAATCCTATACTTATAGTGGTGGGATAGGTAACATGCTCATGAAAATGGTGATATCTGTATGTGTTGAGCAAAAGGTATTGTTGAGCTGCATGTTTTCTGCCCAGATTTTACACCTGCTTAGTTATGTTGCAGACTTCCCAGGTGGCTCAGTGATAGAGAGTCCACCACCCAAGTATGAGAACATGGGTTTGATCCCTGGGTTGGGAAGATGCCCTGGAGAACGAAATGGCAGGCCACTCCAGTATTCTTGCCTGGAGAATCCCATGGACAGAGGAGCCTGACAGGCTGCAGTCCATGGGGGTCTCAGAAGAGTCAGACATGACTTAGTGACTAAACAGCAACAATAATTATGTTGCATTTAAAGAGCTGTACGGGGGATTCGCTGGTGGCCTGATGGTAAAGAATCCGCCTGTCAATGCAGGAAACACTAGTAATAATAATAAAAAATAAAGAGTTGTATAGGGCAAGTAGAAGACTTTCGACTGAAGTCAGTGCTCATTTCTGGTTAATAAATACTTGCACATACTTTATCTTTCATCTGGCGGTTTTCATCATTTAAGATTTTTAACTTAGTTAAAAGAACGTCTATTATATTTGGATGAGTAATAGTACCTTACTATTAAATATACCTTAATATTAGTAAAAAAATTCGTAGAATATTCCCATTCCTTATGTCAGAAATATTTTGTAGATGTTTGAAGTGTTTAAGGGAGTAGTGAAAGAAGTAATCAATCTACAACATCTGATGAAATAGTCTCTTAATCAAAACAGAGTGAGCATGAAAATTCCGAAGCTGAGAAAAGATGAAAATTAAAGTGTCGTGTGTTAACTGTCAGGTGTGTAGCATACTGAAAGCATACAGCTGTGAGCTGTATCTACTGATTAGAAATATTTTGTTTTTAAGTTCTGTTGGAGGAAAAAACGGTGTCATTGCAAAACTTTTTCTTCCCTTATTAATTTTTTTTACATTTCATTAGAAAAAAGTTGTACATAGAAAAATAGAAGAGCAGGCCCTTCAGGTTCTCACTGTAGGCAGTATGTTGTATATATGACATTTATTCAACCAGACTTGCCTATCATGTCAGATCACTTGATGTTACAGATGAAATCACAATGACTAGCCTTACGTGTATCATTTTTACTTTATATGCCTATCACGCATCTTGAGGATTAATTAGTAGAAGTGAAAGTCCTGGTTCTTGGTCTTATTTTCCATTAAAGTTTGAAGCTGTCTAAAACATAAACTTTTTATGAGGACTTTTAGCAGAGATGCATTTGAAGTAAAGGCTAGATATACTGGTTCTCCTTAGAGTCAACACAGTATATTTTGTAAAACTTTATTCTGAAGATATATACAGAGTATCCTACATATGGTTTCTCACTGGTCCTAGTCCACCACCCTTCCCCTTCTGCCAGTGCTGTTGCCTTACCCATGCTGTCTGGGTGTCTATGTGTTTTAGTGCATCTTTACAGTAGTCTTATTTCACTGGTTACTCATGCGGTTGTTTTTGATGTAACAACTCAAAATTGATATTCCTTCACAAATTTTAGCTTATTTGACTAAGCTTATTTGGTACTGGCTAATGAGTACATTATCTGTGTTTTCAGTATAGTGTTATGCTTAGTTTGTTTTTTCCTAACTTTTTAACCTGTGTTTTGGATTTCTGCATTAATCCCTTATTGTCTCGTGTCCATTTCTGAAGCTTCTCATTTCCCCTGATTTTATCTGATGCCTTAAGAATTTGGCCAGAATGAAGTCTTATTCAAACTTAGATTGAAAGACACAGATATTTCCACTGGACTTTGATAACTCCTTTGGGACAGCCAGCTGTACCTTTACTACTCACACTCTTACTCTCTTATCCCTCCTTTCTGTGATTCTGTCAGAGTACTTCTGACATTTACGCTTGTGGATCTTTTAAA
This sequence comes from Bison bison bison, assembly GCF_000754665.1. Classification (NCBI taxonomy): domain Eukaryota; kingdom Metazoa; phylum Chordata; class Mammalia; order Artiodactyla; family Bovidae; genus Bison; species Bison bison. The sequence goes on along the minus strand of NW_011495057.1, from coordinate 10,856,023 downwards.
TGCAAATGACTTACTGGATGGTTTTGTTAGTCCATATTTCTAGCTCTTTAGTAAAGGTCAACAGTCCCTCTCTGAAATCCTGAGGCCAGGCATGTGTTGAAAGGTTTTTTTTTTTTTTTTTTAATATTTAGAAATCACGCATATACATGTGTGTTTTTATCTTCCACATTTTGTGACCCCTGTTGGGTTTGTGGCAGCACCAGTTATCAAGCACATTAACATAGCTTGAATGAACCACATGAATATTGCACTAAATTCCCACTTAGTCTATAAAGAATCTGTTAGTGAGATCAGGTTTCCCTCACACATTGGGTTATGGGAACCCTGAGGATATTCAGAGATACCAGGTTTAAAAATTATGGATATGGAATCATGCTTCTGTATGTTCTCCTCTTTTCAGAGCTATTGTGCATCGCTTCATTTTAATGATGTATAAATAAATAGATGAGCTACTTTTTAAGTTGAGAGTGTTAAGGGCTCTTCAGCTGATAACTGTTCATGTAATCATGTTAAATGGCTTAATAGCTTGTCTTAACCATAATCTACACAGTTGTGAAAATTTTGCCGGTGGCCCTCTAGTTGTTGACATTGTACCTTTAATATGTAACTCTGAAATCTGCTACTGAGTAACATTGGTCTCTGTCTAAGAACTCATGGAGTTCTTAATAACCATATACACAGGGAGATATCAAAGAGAATGAATAAAATACTTGTAACCTTGTAGTAAAGAAATAACAGCAACTTAAAGTGTTATTCAGTAGAGGTTCAGAATTTTTAACAGACAATATAATAATATTTTTTCCCTCCAATGCAGGTGTTCTTTATACATTTTCCTACAGGGCTCCTCTGTGGAGAAATCCGAAAAGCCTATGTAGAATTTGTCAATGTCAGCAAATGTCCTCTTACTGGATTGAAGGTTGTTTCTAAACGTCCAGAGTTCTTTACCTTTGGTGGTAACACAGCTGTTTTAACACCGCTGAGTCCCTCGGCTTCCGAGAACTGTAGTGCTTACAAGACTGTTGTGACAGATTCTACCTCTGTGTGTACAGCACTCGTATCATCAGCTTCGTCTGTGGACTTTGGCATCGGCATAGGAAGTCAGCCAGAGGTGATTTCTGTTCCCCTTCCTGACACTGTTCTTCTACCTGGAGCTTCAGTTCAGCTACCAATGTGGTTACGTGGGCCAGATGAAGAAGGTGTCCATGAAATTAACTTTTTGTTTTACTATGAAAGTGTTAAAAAGCAGCCTAAAATACGGTGAGTATTACAAAATTTTTTAGATTTAACCTCTGCATTAAGGATACGTATATATGAAAAAAAGTGAAAGTGTTACCGACTCTTTGCGACCTCATAGACTAAGTGTATGTAGACTGCCAGGCTCCTTTGTCCATGGAATTCTCCAGGCGTGAATACTGGAGTGGGTAGCCATTCCCTTCTCCAGTGGATCTTCCTGACCCAGGGATCTAACCTGGGTCTCTTACATTGCAGGCAGATTCTTTATCATCTGAGCCACCAGGAAAGTATATACCCATTCAAATAAACATTTTATTATTTGTTAACATATGTTGTTGTTTACTAAGAAATTACCATTATCCAAATTATGCAAGAAGTTTTTATCTGAGGTTGTCCCTAATCTGAGTAGCCAGAAGTGGAAAAAAAATTAAGCTACGTTAATCTTTTTCATGCTTCTTTCTGTAAACTTCATGGCTTTTTGATACAGCTCTGTGGTCAGAGCTACCACATAATAATGAAATTCACAGGTACCATGAATTAAGAGTGTCATTAGTATATGAAGACAGGTTGCCTACAGTCATCCTTTTTAAAGAAAATTATTTTAACTTTTCCTTTTCTCTAGTGCCCTCCTCTGCCTCCCCAAACTTGTGTGTTTGCAGAGCAAGTAATTTGGGTGGTATTATGGATATCTCTGAAGAAATCAAAACACAAGGAGCTGTAGCTTGTATATTTGCACGACAGAGTATTTCGTGCTAATCCTATTGTCATTTTTACAGAATTAACTTGGAATAATTGTGCTACTTTTTAAAATTTGTTTGACTATTTAAAATATCATAAAAGGTTTACTATGAGAACAAAAAGATACAATACTTGTAAGGAAAAGTATGTTGTTAGGTCCTCAGTAAATGTTAATTCCCCTTAAGATGAGTCCTCTGGCCAAAGCAATTCATTAAGGCTTTGTGGAATGTAGTAGTGGTGAAATGAGCTTCCAAAGAAAGTAAAGGTTTCAGAATTTGAATGTCAAAGGGTATAGGCAAAAGAGTAGTGGGTATTCCAGGAAGTAGCTGTATATATGGATAAATATTGACAAGTTAGGAGATACAAACTGAATATAGTTAGTTTGGCTACAGTGTAAAATGTGTAAAACGGGAATGAAGATTGAATTGTAAAGTTCTCTTGTGGAGAGCCTTGAATGCCAGGTGAAAGTGTGTAATTTATCAGTACTTGGTAGGCATCCAGTAACTTTGGAACTATTATCAGAAGAGTCATAATCAAGACGTAACTATATGATGATTACTTTCAGGTCTGTGCTCTGAATGAGTTTGAGCAGGGAAAAAGGGAGACTAATAGTTTTCTTCCGAACTGGGAGTAAAGAATTGAACTAAAGTTAGGCTAACTAGATACTCTTACATTATTGTCTTTGTTTTTTTAATAGTATAAATGGTCCTGAGAGTGAATAGGTTTTAAAAACTTTATTTGGAATTAGAGAATCATAGTGCTGGGAGAGGTTCTTAGATTAAATTTGTAATTTTTACTTCTTTAGTCACAGAATATTAAGACATACTGCAGTCATTTGTACCAGCCGATCTTTGAATGTGCGAGCCACTGTCTGCAGAAGTAATTCTCTTGAAGATGAGGAGGGCAGAGGAGGCAATATGCTAGTCTTTGTGGATGTGGAAAATACCAATACTGTAAGTTGGTTTAAAAATAAACTTTGTTTTTAATGAATTTTTTTCCTTCACAAGACAGCATAAGCTAGGAATTTAGGGAGTGTTCATTTGGAATAGAATATAAAAATATCCTACTTCTCAATTTGCTTTTGTGGCTTTATCCTTTAGTGCTTCAAATAAAAGGATCTAGTGGTATTAATATGCTGCATAGTCATATGGTATATAGCCATACATACCACTAATTCAACCCAAAAGAGATCTTATAAAATGCTTTCTAGTCTCACCATTGAGAACGTCTTTTGATGTGATTAAATTTACAAAGTTCTATTAGGATTTCACATTCAGTAGTAACTTGATAACCCCTCACTTACACATTTCCAACAGTACCATTTCCTTTATATAAAGCATTTCAAACATTTTATTTACCATTCCTGTTTATGTACTCTAAATATAAAAATGAAAATTCTTGAAGGAAGGGAATGTGATCTTATTAAAATAGAATCTTAGCTTCAGATTGATTCAGTTTAGATACCGATTTGAATTGTTATTAATTCTGTAATGTCCTTTTTCTTTCAACTCCATAAATTTGTAAGGTTATTTCAAGTTGATTGTATTTTGGGATTCTGTTCTTTGTTGCTTTTTTGCCTTAATAAGAATGTGATAGAAAGACGAAAAAAAAATGAAAGTGCTATGGTTTTGATTAAAAATTGATAAATAATTTTTGATAAATAACTCACTATGATAGATTCTAATAACTGAATGCCTTTCAGTATTTAAAAATTTGCCACCAGAAGTATAATTAAATCTGTTTCTTGGATAGGTGATGACTTACCTGTTTTAAGAATGTTTGTGAAGGAATTTAAATAATTGCCATTCCTGAAATATATAGTGTTAATTTATTTCAGAATAAAAATTGCATCTTATGTTAACTGATAGTGACTTTGATAGCAGTGTCCTTCTCAGTAGAATATACTAAGTTAGTGCCTCTAAATTCTAAATGACTCTCTTACTTCTTTTTGATAGAGTGAAGCAGGTGTGAAGGAATTCCATATAGTACAAGTATCAAGTAGTAGTAAACACTGGAAGTTACAGAAGTCTGTAAATCTCTCTGAAAACAAAGGTTTGTGCTTTTTCCCTCTTCAGAATAAATTCTGATTATTAGTTTACTCTTTATTAGTTACTAGTTTATTAGTTTACTCTTCTTCAGAACAGTACCAGAATATAATAAGATTATTGGTGCTTTTCTTATAATTAACTTTTTTAAGCATTAAATTGTGCATTCATTACATTGCATGATTTTTAATGAAACTACCCATCTTAATCAATGATTTCCCATCTTTTTATTGCACATCTTTTCTATTTGTATATTCTTTTTTAAAAAAATTCAGTTGTGGGACTTCGCTAGTGGTCTAGTGGTTAAGACTTCACCTTCCAATGCAGTGGGTGCAGGTTTGATCCCTGATTGGGGAGCTAAGATCCCACATGTCTCGTGGCTAAAAAGCTAAAACATAAAACTGAAGCAGTACTGTAACAAATTCGATAGTGACTTTTAGAAATGATCTATCAAAAAAAAAATAAAAATTCGATTGTAAAATTAGTGCTTGAGTATATGGTCACAGTCAAAATTTCAAATAGTACAGAAGCATATAGACTAGTTTCTCTTTGTTTCCTTTACTGTTGGTAAGCTGTTTTTCTGTATATAATCATACTTGTATGTTGATTGGCTTTTCTGTGTATTTCCAAACCCATGTAACACTTAAAAGAACATGCACACTTGTGATATGTATTGTCTAATTGTTTTCCAAAATATTTCTATCATTTTATCATCTTGCCAGTAATATGAGAGTGCTTAGTGCTTGTCAGAATAGATTGAAGCTGGCAAAATGATACTCTTTCTAGAAAGAATTATACATGTATTTTAAAAGATTAAAAAAATGTTTTAAACCCTTAGCCTCACAGTAATCCTTATTTTTGGAATTTATACAAAGGAATTAATTCAAAATATAAGAAGATCCATATATTGAGAGCAGTTTATTTCAGGGTTATGTTTAATATGGAAAAATTGAATGTTATCTTTAATGTGAATTAAGCTACAACTCATGTTGTCATTAAAATATATAAGCTTTTAAAATGTGTCTGTTATATAGTGGGAAAATGCATCATAGCAAACTATGTGCATATAATAATATTGATACAAATTATCCACATGGAAAAATACTGATAGGAAATGAAATGATAGCATGGTGGGGTTGTGTGCTCCCTGGCTCCCAAATTCTAAGTTTTCAAAATTTCTGTTTATCTGTATGAACATGAATTTCAGGAAAATTTAATCTTACCCTTTTAAAGAATTGAATGAGATTTGCTTCACTGAGAGAAAAGCAAAGATGTTTTTCAGTCAGTTCAGTTCCTCAGTCATGTCTGACTCTTTGCGACCCCGTGGACTGCAGCATTCCAGGCTTCCCTATCCGACAAGAGCTCCCGGAGCTTGCTCAAACTCTTGTCCATCGAGTACGTGATGTCATCCAACCATCTCATTCTCTCTCGTCCTTTTCTTCTCTTGCCTTCAATCTTTCCCAGCATTGGGGTCTTTACCAGTAAGTCAGTTCTTCGCATCAGGTGGCCAAAGTATTGGAGTTTAAGTTTCAGCATCAGTCCTTCCAATGAATATTCAGGACTGATTTCCTTTAGGTTTGACTGGTTGGATCTCCTTGCAGTCCAAGGGACTCTCAAGAGTCTTCTCTAGCACCGCAGTTCAAAAGCATCAGTTCTTCGGCACTCAGCTTTCTTTATAGTCCAACTCTCACATCCATACATGACTACTGGAAAAACCATAGCTTTGACTATTTAGACCTTTGTTGGCAAAGTAATGTCTCTGCTTTTTAATATGCTGTCTAATGGTTGGTCATAGGTTTTATTCCAAGGAGCCAAGTGTGTTTTAATTTCATGGCTGCAGTCACCATTTGCAGTGATTTTGGAGCCCAAGAAAATAAAGTCTGTCAGTGTTTCCATTGTTTCTCCATTTGCCATGAAGTGATAGGACCAGATGCCATTAAACATTATTTCTAATGATGAAATGTTTTCCAGTTTGGCTATAGAAGTCTGAGTAATGAACTAGGTTTTACTATTTTACAAACGGAGAAAGATCTTTGAAATTTACTCTTTTCTTTTCCTAGACGCCAAACTTGCCAGTAGGGAGAAGGGAAAGTTTTGTTTCAAGGCAACACAATGTAAGGAAGAAGAAGGTAAATTCATTTTAGTGTCACACTTTCTTAAATGGTCATTTTCTGTTTCGTGCCAATGATATGATTAGTTTGTTCTCCTCCATTTTTTAGTTGTTACGGAGGTCTCAGAAAAATACACCTTTGCAGATATCATCTTTGGAAATGAACAGGTATGCAAGTAAACCTAATAGCATTTGATATTTAAAGTTATAGTTCTGGAGTATCTTGACTGTTTTGGCAAAACTGTTACTCTGGTAATCTCTAAATTCTTTGGTGGATGAACATGTCAGCTTTGTTGAGTTTTGCAACTGTTGTCATGTCCCAAATCAAATAAAAATGCTATATGTAGTATGCCATTTTAATTAGTAATTTAAAATTAGCTTTCTTTTAGATTGTAAGATACTCAGGAGATAAATTTAGCTCTTGGCATTAAAAAAAGGAACAGGATTATAGGAAAGAACCTACCTATTTGGAAAAGTGATCACAGTGGAACATACAGATGATGATCCCCTGGATTTGGGAATATCAAATGGTTCTGAGACCCAAATAATAAGCTGTTCGTAATTTTTTTTTTTTTGGTAATGAGATAACTGAAAATTTTTTGTAATTTTTGTAACCAGCGAACTATGTGAACAGTGGTTTAACAGAAAAAAGTTCATGTCTGAGGGGGAAAATCTTACATATTTATTAATATTTAATAGTTAACTTGGAAGCTTAACATCTGCTTAACAGAATTTATAATACAGGAAATTAAGTGTCGAGATTCTAAAGTTAAACACAGTATTCTATTAACTAGGGGAAATTCTGTAGTTCTGAGTCTGTTTAAAAGTCTTTTCCCTTATTCTCTCCCTTCAAGTGTAAAAGCCAAGTTAATGCCAATAATTTCATTTGAGTTGTGTTTCATTGGGTATCACCTAGTCTTCCAAGTATTTGATTGGGAAATACTTGTTATTTTTAATAGTAAAACAAATTTTTAAATAGGAAAAAATAATTTAAAATTTTTCTTTTTAACAATCTACTTTTTTTAAAACTGAAGAATTGTTTACAATATTTTATTAGTTTCAAGTGTTCACAGCAAAGTGATTCAGTTATACATACATATTTATATATATGTTCTTCAGATTCTCAACAGTTAACTTCCTATTTTATTTTAATACCCATTTGTCTTCCCTGGATACTTGGAAGGTCCAAGTTAATGTCGTGGCAGTATAGATTTAAGATTCAGGGTAATTTGTACCAAATATTTTAGGTGTTCAAGCATTAGGGTGGCCTTCTTATATTCAACCAAATTGATAAGAAATGTATAAGTTGTAGAAATACAAATTTTGGCAGGGTATATCTAATTGAAAACACATATAGACAAGTGATTTCCTTTTAACAGATAGTAAGTTCAGCAAGCCCATGTGCAGACTTCTTCTATAGGAGTTTATCCTCTGAATTGAAGAAACCACAAGCCCAGTCTTCGGTGCATACAGGAAAACAGTCAGTAGAGGATGTTACGAAATTAATCCAGAAGTGCAATGAGGTGGATTTGAATATTGTGGTGTTGTGGAAGGTATGTGTTGTTAAATTATTTCAGCAAGCCTTATTTATACTTGATTCTTAGGCTGAACAGTAAATGTAAGCTACTGTGTATATTTTTTCTGCTTAAATTTTCCAATTTGAGTTTGAAAGCTGTTTTATAACTTTTTGTTAACAATTCCAGATGACTTTTTTTTTTTTTGCCTAAAGGAAAAAATATTCATTCAAATTAAATGACTTTATTCTGTTACTTACTACTTACAAGAGGTACTGAGAATATTGTAAAACATAAGCTCCATGAAAGCAAAGTGCTATTATTAAACTCTTTATTGTGAGCATTTTCAAACTCTGTAAAAGGAAAAATAACACCACATACCTCTAGGTACCCATTACTCAGGCTCCAGCAGCCACTAATTTGCTGCTGTTCATTTTCCACCGGTATTCCATTAGCTCCTTTACTTTATTTTTACCTTCCTTTGTTTTTATTTTGTACTATATATTTTTAATGACATAATATTTCATCTGTAAAAGCATTTTGCAAACTGCTTTTCTAGCAGATGAGGACTTTCTTGTTGAATATAACCCTGCCATATGATTATCTCACTCTAATTAACAAAAAAATTATTTATAATTACCTAATTGTTGATCTCTGAAATTTTCCAGATTGTTTGAAAATACCATTTTAATTAAAAAAAAAACAAACAGATTGAAATGCCATCTACACATACTCATGGCAGACTGCTGCTGCTGCTGCTAAGTCGCTTCAGTCATGTCCGACTCTGTGCGACCCCATAGGTGGCAGCCCACCAGGCTCCCCTGTCCCTGGGATTCTCCAGGCAAGAACACTGGAGTGGGTTGCCATTTCCTTCTCCAATGCATGAAAGTGAAAAGTGAAAGTGAAGTCCCTCAGTCATGTCCGACTCCCAGCAACCCCATGGACTGCAGCCCACCAGGCTCCTCCGTCCATGGGATTTTCCAGGCAAGGGTACTGGAGTGGGGTGCCGTTGCCTTCTCTGCATGGCAGACTAGAATGAGGTAATTTAGGCATTGGTCTCCCCTAACTGAGGGTTCCATCCCAGGGTTGGGAAGTTCCCCTGGAGGAGGGCATGGCAACCCATTCCAGAGTTCTTGCCTAGAGAATCCCTACGGACAGAGAAGCCTGGTGGTTGCAAAGAGTCGGACATGACTGAAGTGACCTAGCACGCACGCAAAGTTAACTTGAACTATAATACAGAGATTTATTTTTCACAGTATACCCTTTTGTATCTTAAATATGTGTCTTTAGAAATGATTCTACACTGAAATTTAGGACCTTGCCTAGGGATATTCACCTGAACTATGTGAAGAGGTTTTATTTTGTATTGTCCAGTACAGAGGCCTAACACTGGGACATGTTCATGGTAGATGATCAGAACGTGCATTTTAAATTAATTCAGATGTTCTAGCATGTTCTTTTTACCAAGCTGTACATTTTTAAATCAACTTTCCTGAAACCAAGCTGGCTTTACATGAGTTCCAATAAAAGTACTTAAGCAAATTGACTCTTGTTGATTATAGAAGGTAAAGATGCTTAATGCTATAAGGATAAATTATACATTGTTACCTTGAAATCAAATGTCCTTGAAGCTTTGAGTCAAAATTCTATTTTTAGCCTCAATAGCATTGCCCCTTTATGTAAACCAACCATCCATTAAGTGTATAATAGACCTTATGCATTTGTAGCTGTCACTCCACAAACGCCTGCAATGTAACAATTGTAATATATCCGAGATAGGATCTTGAGTAATGTGTGCTGTATTCTGTACTTACTGTTGAGCCCACAGTAACCTTGGTTGGAGGGGTGAGTTTTCATTTTAAAAATCACCCTGAATGAAAATCAGCTACTACTATTGCTGATCGCATGAAGAAGAAGAAAACTACCCAAGACTGTGATGCTCCACAGTTAGGAAATGGAAGTTTGAATAGATTAAAGGATGGGATATTGTCTGGTATGTGATAAGTTTATGATTCAGCTCGTTGAGAAAGTGACTAGTAGATTTTCCTTAGTGAGGGCTCTGGATAATGCACAAAGTATCGCCTTCACTGAAAGAAAACCTGACAATTCATATAAGTTGTGGAGTGGATGCTTAGGGAACATAGCACTCTAATAAAATACGATTCAGAAGAAAACTAAGACCTTGGACAACATTTTTGTTTAAAAAAAATTAGTTGTAAGGGGGTATGATTGAAAGTGTGAAAGTGTTACTCACTCAGTCGTGTCCAACTGTGCAACCCCATGGACTGTAGCCCCCAGGCTCCTCTGCCTATGGGATTTTCCAGGCAAGAATACTGGAGTGGGTTGCCATGCCCTTCTCCAGGCGATCTTCCTGACCCAGGGATTGAACCCGGGTCTCCTGCATGGCAGGCAGATTCTTTACCATCTGAGCCACCAGGGAAAGCCCAAGGGGGTGTAATACAGCTTCTAATTATTCTTAACCAAAAATAAAGGTTTGTTTTGAAAAACGAAGACTTTGTACAGGAGAGACTGCATTATAGGGTTATGCATGATTTTTTTTTGATCTCACAAGACCACTGAAAGAGATGTGTGTCCTTTGTCAGGACTCTATCAGCTGTCATATTCTCGATTAAAGATCACTTCATCAAGTATTTATTTAACTCCTCCTGCATTTCTCAGTTATGTGTGGATGGATGCTAAGCAGGCCTTGGGCCTGCCTGGGCCTTAGTGCAGCACTTCTCCAAGTGTGATCAGTGGATGGCAAATTGCCACACGTGTTAAGTATAGAAATTGAAAATAAACATTTTTGGAATGTTTATAGCATTTGACTAAGTAATTTTGAATCTGTTGAGTCTAATAGTTAAAAAACATTGGGCTTGTCAAAAAAAAAAAAGAATTTAACTATCTGTATTTGCATAATGTGATGTTAAGTATATCAGAGCCATTTAGAGATTTTATTTTCTCCAGGATAGAAGAAGTTCAAGAAGAAGAATTACATGCTGGAATAAGTTTTAATATAGATTAAATTAGGCCATTGTATAAGAAGAAAAAAAGCCTTTTTTTTTTTTTTTTAAGCTTACGTACTTAAATTTAAGATCTCCAAGGACCTGGCATTTCCACTTATAGGATTTACAATTATACTCACTGATTTTGCTCTACTATGTGATAACTCTGGTATGTCTTAGAAGCACAAGTATAAGAAAAAGCCTTTTGCCTGTATATTGTCAATCCAGTAAAGAAAAAAGCTTGTGTTACGGTATAGCACTGTTCTTTTTGGGCTAGCTTCTTAAGCATTCTAGAGAAAATTAGGAAAGGTTTCAAGATTTGTTTCTCCAATATCCAGGCCAACTGTTTTATATTGAGGCAGAGCAGATTTTGACAGATACTTTATTGATTGAAGGAATGAATAAAAGTTAGAAATGCTGACACAGTCATGAGTATTGGTATTTGATAGATATTAGCTGTAATACCTCAACTTTCCAGCAGATTTTGCCTTGATTACTTTTGAGGTTACTGCCAAGCAGGGGTAACGTTTTTGTGTTTTGTTCTTCTTAGGCTTATGTAGTGGAAGACAGTAAGCAGCTTATTTTGGAAGGTCAGCACCATGTTGTTCTTCGCACCATAGGAAAAGAAGCTTTTTCATATCCTCAGAAACAGGTAATGACATGCTTTGGGGCCTCCTGTGAACTTGTGGGGGGGGGGTTTGTTTGATTGTTTTGCGTTTTTGAAGGTGTCTGATTTCTTCAAGCTTTTATACTGAGATTTGAATTGGGGGTTGGTGGCAGAAAGCTGATTAAAATTAAAAATGAACAAATTGATTTTGAAGTTTGCTAGCCCTTAATATGGAGAAGGCAGTGGCACCCCACTCCAGTACTCTTGCCTGGAAAATCCCATGGGCAGAGGAGCCTGGAAGGCTGCCATCTATGGGGTCACTTTCACTTTTCACTTTCATGCATTGGAGAAGGAAATGGCAACCCACTCCAGTGTTCTTGCCTAGAGAATCCCAGGGACGGGGGAGCCTGGTAGGCTGCTGTCTATGAGGTCGCACAGAGTCAGACACGACTGAAATAATT
>NW_011495057.1:10829760-10844210 GCF_000754665.1 Bison bison bison | reverse complement strand
TGGGGTCACTTTCACTTTTCACTTTCATGCATTGGAGAAGGAAATGGCAACCCACTCCAGTGTTCTTGCCTAGAGAATCCCAGGGACGGGGGAGCCTGGTAGGCTGCTGTCTATGAGGTCGCACAGAGTCAGACACGACTGAAGCGACTTAGCAGCAGCAGCCCTTAATAAGAGCATAAGATGCATTTGTGATCCTGGAGTTTCCTAAGATATACTCTTTATTGAATCTAGAACTCATAGTTATAAAAAGAATTGACTTGTATGAGAGGAAGGAACCATATCCTCTATCTTACCTTGCTTATTGTTCAGCAGGCCCACACCATTGCAAAACTTAATGGGACTGGTCATAGAGTGTAAAGGAGGGCCTCTGGAGTTGCGCAGCAGCTGTACTGTTTGTTTTCTCATTTCTCCTAAAATACTGTTTAATCTTATCAAAAGTTCTCATCATATATATAAATAAAATTTAAGCATATTAGTCTTGTGATTCAAAGTAAGTTGCAGACATCTGCCTATCTGCCCCCTAAATACTTGACTGAGTATTCCTGAAGACAAAGACAATCTTCTCCGTAATCACAGAAACCATTACTAATTCAGGAAGTTTAACATTGATGCAGTACTCATATATACAGTCTAAATTCAGATGTCATCGACGGTCTTAGTTATAAGACTTGGTTTGCTTTTTCCCATTCAGAATTCAGTCCAGGATCGCACACTGTGTTCACTTGTCTCTTCAGTCTCTTTTAATCTGGAACATTTTCTGAACCTTTATTTTTCAGTTATCATGTAGACATTTTTGAAGAGCCTTGGCCAGTTATTTTAATGTAAAATAATACTTTGAATATTTCTTATGATCAAATTAAAGTTACACATTTTTAACTGAAATACTTCCTAAGTGATGTTATATCCCTGTCAGTGTATTACATCAGAAGGCACATGAGAGTCTCCCCTGATGGTCCAGCAGTTAAGACTTTGCCTTTCAATGCAAGGGGTTGGTTCGATCCCTGGTTGGGGAGCTAAGATCCCTCACGCCTCAGCGCCAAAAAACCAAAGCGTAAAACAAAATCAATATTGTAACAAATTCAATAGAGACTTTAAAAATGATCCATGTCAAAAAATCTTAAAAAAAAATAAAAAGGCACTTGATATTAATTTGTGCCATTATAGGTGATGGATCATTTGATTAAGATATTACCTGCCATGTTTCTCCACAGTATTACTATTTTTCTTTTTATTTATAAGAAGAAGTAATTGTGGGGAGATAATTTGGGACTATGTAAATGTGATTTCTCATCAAAGTTAGGTATACTAGCTTTACATTCCATTGGTAATAATATAATTTGAATTGATTTTTACTTTAGTGATGACTAATGGTAATTTTCTGTTAGGTTTAATGAAGATATATTTAACCCCAAATCTGTTTTGTACTTTTAGAAAGTTTTTTTCCTCAAACTGATTTGATTAATTAAAAATCTCATTTTATTTATAAATTGTCATATTTTGATAATTTGGAACATCTCAAGGCAAGATTTTCATTTATAAAATGAAACAAAGTGTTCTCTATAAAATTTACTCATGTTATATTCCCATTTTACAAAAATACTGTCTAGGGCATATCCTTTTTATTTCTCTGTATTTCACCTTTGAAATATTTTACATGATTAGCTGAGTTGGGAGATGTGGCATGTTCATCATATTGAGGATAATATATATGGAGCTCAGAGACTTTAAGATTGATGACCTAGTGCAATTTACTTGCATAACTTGATAAACTTTAGCTTACTTATAAAACAGGGAGTATATCTTGCCTCTCTTGTGATGGAACTCTCTATCTTGGAGTATAACTGTCTGTCACCCTTATTGGAAAAAACTACTGTACAAATTGTCCAGCACTCACTGTGAAAATTGTTGCTGCTTTTAAGCTGACAGAGAGGGACGCTTTTGTCAGTATTCCCTCAGTAAATTAGCTTCAGGTTTTTGGTAGCCTTTTATGGCTGTTGTTCATGTGTTTGCCTCCTGGTAGGTGGTATGTAGAGATTCAGTATAGTTTAGAAGCCTCAAATAACAGCTTGTTTATCTTAGGTGATTATACTATGTTAAACAACAGGATATTTTTTGAACTTTTTATTAAAGTTTAACAGAAATGCAGAAGAGTGAGTTTTCACAAATTGAAGAACACTCCAGTATAAGCAGGACCCAGATTAAGAAGGGGAACTTCAGACGTTCAGCTCCTTCTGGCTTCCAGGCACAAGTTTTTCCTCCTCCAGAGTAAACCTCTACAGTCACTTTCCTCTCACTCATAAGTTAAAAACAAATTTGAATATTGCTTTGGCAGCTGTATAAATCAAGGGTCAGCAAACTTTTTCTGAGGAAAGCTGGATAATAAACATTTCTGACTTGGCTGGCCAGAAGGTTTTTGTCAGAATTACTCATCTCTGTTGTTTAGAGTCCCAAAGCAGCCATAGCCAGTATGTAAACAAATGGATGTGGCTCTGTTTCCATAAAACTCTCTTTACAAAAACCAGAAGCAAGCTGGCTTTGGCCCATGGGATGTGGTTCGCCAGTCCTGGGTGTAGATCAGATTCCAACTAGGCTACCAGGAAATTAAAAAATCAAAATTTTCTGATGGTAAAGGAAAATGGAGAAAAAATTAATCAAGGAAGAGGACTTCCATGGTGGTCCAGTGGTTGGGAGTCTGCCTATCAATGCAGAGGACATGGGTTTGATCATCGGTCTGGGAAGATACCACATGCCTGGGGACAGCTAGGCTGGTGAGCCACAACTAGTGAAGCCCATGCACCTAGAGCCTCTGCTCCACAGCAAGAGACCCCATCCAGTGAGAAGCCTGTGCACTGCAACTCTATAGAGAGCAGCCCCCACTCACTGCGGTTAGAGAAAGCACACCCACAGCAAGGAAGACCCAGTGCAGCCATAAATAAATAAGGAGAATATTTTTAAAAACTCTCGAAGCAGATGATACATAATTGAATGTCTATAGCCTAAGTACTAAGCAGTTTTATTAGATGAGAAACACAGCAACTTTTGAAATTATTATTATTGTGAACCCATTTTTACATATGAGGAAATTAAGTCTTGAAGTATTAAATAACTTACCCAGGATCATAGAACTACTATGTGAGGTTGTTGGATATCAAGTTAACACTAGCACATAATAGAGAATGAATAAATGATTACAGATCCTAGTTTTTTATCCTAGGTTGTATTGCACATGATTCCTACTGTTAGTTTGTTTTTACAGCAGAAAAAGTATTGTACATGCTTTACTTTATTTCCACTGGTTTTAGCTTCTTTTGTTTGTATCTGTTAAACCTTACTTTAAGAAGGCAGTGTTTTCATTGTTGTATTTTTTCTTTTCTCAGGAGCCACCAGAAATGGAACTATTAAAATTTTTCAGGCCAGAAAACACTACAGTTTCCTCAAGACCATCAGCAGAGCAGCTTTCTAATCTTATTAAAACGAGTCTTCACTATCCAGAATCATTTAATCATCCCTTTCATCAAAAAAGGTTTGAGATGTATTTTTGTTAAAATTTTTCTGCAATATACACACCTGTATGTGCATGCACACACATCCACACATTTATTAATAGCATTCACACAGATATTGAAAAAGAAATCTAGACGAATATTGAGTCTACAGAAATTGCCATTAAGTAATTTACATGTTACTATGGTTATTATATGTTGCTACTGTAATTAATAGATGGATATTTCCTCAGCCAGTTAGTTGTCAGAAGTTTTCTTTTGATGAACATATTTATCATTAAGTCAAAAAGAAAAATAGTAAATCATTTTGTTTCTGTTTTAGATACAGAATAAACCTGAGACATGACTATGGTATAGATTCATCAGTTTACATTTAGACAGCATCACTGGCTTAAGGTTTACCAAGTGTTAAACTTTTGGGGGGTGATGTATTTATAATTTTGACAAATAGTTTGATTACATAAATTTGAGGTTCTAAAATAAAAGGTCCTAAGTCAGGTGATACTTCAAAAAGGAGCTGGTTTGCAGATATAAAACAAGATGGAGTGAAGTCTGTTAGAGCCAGTCTGTAAATTAGAATTGAAGGTGTAAGTTTTGGTGAAGGCACCCTGGGTAGGGGTAGGGAAGAGGTGGGATAGAACAAAAGAGAATGGTGACCCATAGAACAGTGGTATTGGAGAGAGGAGCTAAGGAACAAGGAGTCCATCAAGAATACTGGTTGAGAAGTAGCAGTCAAAGAATTAGGAAGACAAGACCAGTGAGTAGAAAGTGGGATCAAAGAGGTGGAGTGAGAGCAGTTCAAGGAGAAGAAAGTGGCTGCAAAAAGTCGTTTCATTGGTTCTGACGATAAAGAAGTCATTCCTGATTTTGAGAAGACTCTTAACTGTATGGGGGGTGGAAGCATGACACAGTAGGTTTTGAGGAGAGATAGAGGTGGGAAGGAAGTAAGGATACTGGTGTAGACCACCAGCCTTTCAAGAAGCCTGGCTGTGAACAGGGATCAGGGAATACCCTTCAGTATTACTGTTTTCTTACTTAGAAGATACAGATTGTATTTATGGTCTTGAAGGAAATGATGGGACGCAAGAAGGGCAACAAAACCCTTAATAGATGAAAAGATAACGCTGAAAAGTGGCAGGATTAGCTTTGGACAGAAAGATGAAAGTAGGGAGAAATTTTAACAAGTCTGCACATGCCTCCCTTTTAGAGAGTTTGTAGGAGCAAGGTTAAGTACTCAAAGTACTCTAGGAAATGAGAAAGGGTAGAGAATTTTTTAAAGTGAAATTTGAGGATAACTACTGAGAGGAATGAGAAGCTGGCTGAGAACAGAGTGCTGGGCAAAACGAAGACCTTCACAGAGACTTAGGAGCATCAGAAGTATCTAAAACGTAACTTGAATGGTGCCAACCATTTTTAAACCTTTTTATTGTCAAATATAACACATTAAAAAATGAAGTTGCTCAGTTGTGTCCGACTCTTTGCGACCCCATGGACTGTAGCCCACCAGGCTCCTCCGTCCATGGGATTTTCCAGGCAAGAATACTAGAGTGGGTTGCCATTTCCTTCTCCAGGGGATCTTCCCCATCCAGGGATCGAATCCAGGTCTCCCGCATTTTAGGCAGACACTTTACCATCTGAGCCACCAGGGAAGTATAAAACATAGAAAAGTTCTCAAAACTGAAAATGTGTGGCCACAGTGATTCTTTTCCATAAAACTAATACCAAAAAATCATCTCTAGGGAAGAAATTTAAAAATTGCTAGCAGTCTCAAGCCCCCTGTGTACTTGCCGTCCATCCCCAGTATTAGCAGTCATTTCTTTGCTCCTCTTTATAATTTTCCAACCAAGTTTACATCTCCGTATTTTGATTTTTGTGGGGTTTTTGAACTTTATTGTATAAGTGGTATTATACAGAGTTTATTCTTTTTATGCCCAGTTTCTTTCAAACTAGTT
The DNA here is from genome assembly GCF_000754665.1 of Bison bison bison. Lineage (NCBI taxonomy): Eukaryota > Metazoa > Chordata > Mammalia > Artiodactyla > Bovidae > Bison > Bison bison. The sequence goes on along the minus strand of NW_011495057.1, from coordinate 10,838,755 downwards.
TTACTAATTAGTACATCCCCACTAGTAGTACGTGGGAGTTCCTTCTGTTGATACCTTCACCAACACTTTCTGTTGTCAGACTTCTAAAAATTTTAGCCATTTAAGTTATTTTTAAATACTTTTGGTCTTAAATCTTTGTCTAGGTCTTAATTGCTTGGTACTCAGTCTGTGTGCCTTTGACTGACAGAGGCATGCTGGTATCACTTGAGGAAATTAAAAAAAAAAAGGAAGATGCTTTGATCCTACTCCCAGAGATTCCCATTTGATTGGCCAAGGGTGCAGGCAGGACATCCAGAGTTCCTGAAGTTCTCCAGGTGATTCTAATGTGCAGCCAAAGCTGAGGAAAGAAATGTTTTATCCCTACTGAACCTGTCTTGATTTCACACACTTCCATAGACAGTTTTGATTCCATAATATTTCATTTTACCTCACGGTTCTACTTTGTCCCTGTTTATCAAACCCTGTCCTGCATCATGTATTTCCTGAACATCTTAGATTCCATGGTGCTGCTTAGTGGTTAAAACCTGGGCTGTGTGTTAGAGGCTGGAACACGAAGGACTTCTCCGTGTGATTTTGTTAGGGTTGAAAAGCATCATAGAAACTTGGCAGTGCAGGGAAGTATGTAAAACAGGACAGATTTGATCAAACTAAACAGTGAGCTAAAATAAAGCATCACAGAATTCAAACTGTGCATGGAAATATGTGAAAACAAGGAAGGGTCGAGAAGGATAAGATACGGCAGTTTCTTCCAACTTGGCTGCACATTAGAATCACCTGGAGAATTTTTAAAATCTTGATGTTCAGGCCAGTTAAATCAGAACCTCTGGGAATAGGACCCAGGTGTCTGTATATTTTAAATAAATCCTCAGATTGCCACAATAATGCTTTGTGAGACACCACTCCAGAATTTAGTAGCTTATTATTCCCACGTTCATGGGTGTGCAGAGCATCGACAACTTCGATTCTCTTTCAGTCTGTGGGTTGGTTGGATTCACGTCTGTGCACATGTATTTTGGGGGTCAGTCCAAATGGGCAGCAACTAGCTGTTCTTCTCATGGCGTATCTCTGAAGTACAGAAAGTGAGCCACGTTGCAGTAGCACATTTAAAGCTTCTGCTTGCATCAGTCATTATTACTCCATTGGCCAAATAGCCTCTCCTTCACAGTCAACAAAGATGATCCCCCATCACACAGCTGGAATGTGAGGGGAGTGAATAATTGTTAAACAATAATGACCATTACCACAATAATCAGGGTTGAGAATCAGTGAATTAGAGGGTCAAATGATTGGACATTCCAGTGAAACTGAAGATCAGAAGCATAATTGAGAGAGCTGGTGATCGTGGTCAGTGAGTGGAAAAGCTGAGGAGTATTTCAGAGGTAGTTATTTTAGGTGACAAAAAAAATTCACAGTTAAGTCATGAAAGACAGATGACTGAGTTTTGAATACTCCTGGTGGTTATGGAGGTGATAGATTAAGGGTTTGAGAAGGAGCTGAATAAATTGTCTACCTAAACAGTGAAGTTCACCAAAAAGATGACAAAATTTAGGATTGAAAAGAAGAAAGCAAACTCAAGCAGAAGCTTTTAATGAATGAAACCGGAAAGATGATGTGGAAGAGAAGGCCTGTGCAGTGCTTTCTGTCTAGGTGGCAGGCCTCTGCTTGACCCACATCGTAGATGAATCAAGGGTGGGGTGGGGTGAAGCAGATGCTTCCCTCATCTTTACCCCAGATATTTCAAAATGCTTATCCCTTCACCTGCCCCAAGGAATCTCTGTTGCACTGAGTTACGTTCACTAGTTTAGTTTGTTAGTTTGAGGGCAAAGAAAAAGAACAGAAACCTTGGAGTAGTTTATGACAAAAGTGGAGGTGTTTTTATGGGAGAGAGAGGAGGAAGAACTCAGCAAGGGGTGTTAACTACATTAATGAGACATTCTGGCCTGAGATGCGGAAGATGCTGGAAGATAAACAGCATCTGTTATGGCAAGGCCTGTAGAGGCAGCTGTGTCCTCAGCCAGATTTCAGTTAAAGTGAGGTGTGGCACATAAAGAGAAGAGACTGAGGATCTGGAGGAGTGTTCTTAATGCCATGGGAAGTGGGGAGGGGCGCGACAGGAGGCGACTTGGTCATGGCAGTGGGACACAGGGCAGCAGAGGAATGAGAATACGAGAAACAACAAAGCGTCAAACTGGGGTTACCTGCCATCGCTCCTCACAGTAAGAAGGCGTGTTAAATAGTGTTTGTGAAGCTTTTGAACTTGTGCTAGGCATTATTGTCAGCGCTTAGCATATTTCATCTTACCAGCCACCACAAGAAACTCAAGAGATGGGTAAAGTTATTATTCCTAGGTTACAGTTGAGGAAACTGAGAAACAGAATTGTTGAGCTGACATGTGAACCCTAGCAGTCTGACTCTAGAACTCATGCTGTTAATAATACCAGATGTTAGTGGTGGGGGAATGGTTGTTAGCAGTTTGATCTTTAGGCACTGTTTTTGGCTCATCAGATGAGCATTTTAGAAAGGCAGTTGTGTGAAACAGTGATTTTTGAAAGGTGGTCCCAGAGCAAGAGCAGTTGGGAACTTATTAGAAACGCAGATTTTGGGCCCCACCCAGCCCTTCTGAATGAGAAACTCTGGGGATGGAGCCCAGCAGTCTCTTTTATCAAGCCCTCCTGTGACTGTGGTACACGTTGTAGTGGGAGGATCACACGTCAGGTATGAGAAACACCCAGTTGAAGATTGGTTTACGTCAGAACACTAATTCAGAGGTGATTAGTAAACCAAGAGATGCAGTGACTTGAGCTCGTAAGGAATGTGAATTTTGAATGAAGTCACCAGCCTCCAGAGCTGTGTGGGAAACAGAATTGATAGGAATTTGTGACGAATAGTAGAAAGTTGGGAATGGGGGGGCTAATGAGGCAGTAGCCCCCATTCCCACTTTAAAAAAAAAAATACTTGGGATGATGCCCACGCTTTGCTGGGGAGATGAGAGTGCTATTCACTGAAACAGCGATGGAGGAAGAAGAGGAATGAAGATAATGACTTTGGGGTTAGGAAGCATCCAGATGTTCTTATTTCTTTCACTGGAAGCATTTAGATAGAGCATGGAGGATTTGAGGCTCAAGTGGCAACACTGCTAGAGTTCCTGAGGTTTTGCTTTGGGTTACAAGTTACATGACTTGAATTTAACTTAGGGGCTCTAGACTAGACCACTGTTCATTAGTCTAGGTTGTCCTCCATTCCTGTGAGAAGTTTGTGGGGAAGGTAAGGATGTAGCATGAGTTTTTGAAATTAACCTAGTTTTTGTCTAGGGAAATCTGTTATTTGCACTGTGTTTTGGAAGTGTTTCTTAGTAAGGGGATATAAAATTTTTGAGAGCATAAAATATATTATCTGAGCAGAATTTTAATATTGTATGAGCTCATAAGATTTTTTTACTGTTGTTCTTTATGTTAATAGGGTAACGTATTTTAAATAATACTATGTAACCAGGCTTCATTTGTGCATAGAGTATGTTCATTTATTATGTTCTTAATATGAACTCTGCACCAGTCTGTTCTTAGGTCCTCTTCTCTCACTCCCTGTCCTTTCTCCTGTGCTAAGTGAGATCAGAAACTAGGTTAACTGAGCAAATATGTCTACTTGAAAGGGCTTTTCTCATAACTGGCTATACAGAAATAATTCTCATAGTCTCCCAATCATGATGGCTTCTGTGCAGATTTGATAGGATAGCAAATGTCAATCTAGGCCAAGTTCTCAAAGTTAAGTAATTTTTGAGAAACACAAAGAACAGCGTTAGTTATTGGCACCTTTTCACGATTTTTTCCCCTCCATTTGTCTTTCTTAGTTGCAGTTGTTTCCTTCTGTTTTTCATTTTGGGAAATAACAACCTAGAAACATTCTGGTTATTTTTAAAGATTAGCTTTAATAAAAGGAAATAAAAATGGTTTTGTGAAGGTATATATTCTAATATTTAGTATTCAAGCATTGTATTAATATGTTTTACTTCTTATTTATGTAACTCATTTAGTTTGAGTGATTTTAGAACTCAGTTTTTTTCCTTACTTGAATATGATTATTTTTGAGGATCTTATGCTGTTAGGTAACTGTAAGTTTTATGTTCAAGAAAGTGTTTTTGTTTTCAATACCCCACTAATCTTTTTTTGGTTTTTCTTTTCCACAGCCTTTGTTTAGTACCAGTGACCCTTTTACTTTCCAATTGTTCCAAGGCCGACGTCGATGTAATAGTTGATCTTCGGCATAAAACAACAAGGTAAAGATTTGTTTAGGGCAGGTTTATTTTATAGTTAAAGATTGAGTTGAAAGTAGTTTAATATTTTGAAATTATGCAAATAATTATCTAATATAGATAGAGTTTACTCAGGCATACCGTTTTTTGTTTGGTATTAAGAAGTGTTAGCAAAGGGACTTGCCACCTCTGTGCTCCCAAGGCAGGCATCCCAGGTTCGATCCCTGGTCGGGCAACTGGATCCCACGTGCCACAGCTAAGATTGAAGATCCTGTGTGCTGCAACTAAGACTTGGCACAGCCAAATAAAAAAAGAAGTGTTAGAGAAGAGTTACAGAGATTTGTCTTAGCATTTCAGTAGTCGCAAATGAAAACTGGTTTCTAAAAGCAGCAATTCTGGCCAGAGGTGACAATTTTTATAAAAGCTTGTTGGTGATAAAGAACTCTAAACTTGAAAATCAGTAAGTTCATGATAGAAGTTTTTTTGGTCTTGTTTTGTGATTTATAAAATAATGCTGCTGCTGCTGCTGCTAAGTCGCTGCAGTCGTGTCCGATTCTGTGCAGCCCCATGGACTGCAGCCTACTAGGCTCCTCCGTCCCTGGGATTCTCCAGGCAAGAACACTGAAGTGGGTTGCCATTTCCTTCTCCAGCAACAGCAAAAAAAAAAAAAAAAAAATGCAGGTCTATATTGGCAGTCCTAAGAGCTATGTGCTTTTCAGAATTCAGAAAATTTGGGATCTTTAGAAAAGCAGTGTGAAGCATATGCTGATTATTAATTACAGTATAACACTGCAAACAGGATCTGGGTCAGCTCTCTGAAATCTGAACATATTTTGTGTATCATAAATTAATTAACTAATGTCTTATTGGTAGACACTGGGTTGGTCTCCATGTTTCAGTATTATAAACAGTCTAAATATTATAACCATTCTTAGATATACATTTATTTTTATGTATGGAGAACCAGGTGGTTAAAAGCTCAGGTTTGAAATCAGGTTTCCTATTTACTGGCTGCTGTTGTGAGTGTTAAATGAGATAATTCACTCTTAGCACTAAGTCTAGAACATAGTAACTGTTAATAAATGTTAGTTATAGAAATAGTAATATTAGTTATTACTATTGATGTTATTATTAATAAACAGTTGGCATCATAAATAATTTCTAGAATTAGAGTTGCTGGATGAAAGGGATGTGTTACTGGGGCTTTGGGAAAAAATTCCTGAAGAAAAAATATCCTCCAACTTACCATTTTCCTCCTCCCTTAGCCCAGAAGCTTTGGAAATCCATGGATCATTTACATGGCTGGGACAAACACAGTATAAACTTCAGCTTAAAAGCCAGGAGATTCACAGTTTGCAGCTGAAAGCATGCTTTGTCCACACGGGTGTTTATAACCTTGGAACTCCTAGGGTATTTGCCAAGTTATCGGACCAAGTCACGGTGTTTGAAACAAGTCAGCAGAGCTCCATGCCTGCCCTGATCATCATCAATAATGTGTGACACCTTACAGATTTGTACTGAAATGCACAAGAATCAGTTTTATTTTACTGGATGGGTTTTACAGCAGTATTTGAAATGCCTAACTTGTTCGGGAGGTTGGTGTCGGATCACTGCAGAATACTTTTGGTTTGTCTATTTGTTGATGATGCAAAGCACGTTGGACTGAGAATACTTAAATTCTTTTTTTGTATTTCTTTAAACCCTGGTAATAATTTACACGCTCATAATACAGCATATCCATGCACCTTATTAAGCCCCATCTTAAAACCAGTGTCTAAGTCTGCTGTTACAACTTACTGATGGTATATGAACATTAGGAGAGGATTTGAAGGAAGAAAAGGCCTTGTTGGCAATACTCCTTTTAAGCCATTAGTCTATAAATTCCAGCTTTACTATGAAGTTCTATAGAGTGTCAAATACACAGTTTCTTGTCTTACTTCACACAATTCTCTAAAATCAGTTTTGAACTTTGGTTATGAGTCTTCATACTTCAGTATCTGGTTGTTCCTATGGCTTATACATAACTTTGTAAAAAGAAAAAAATTTTTTTCTGATGCTTTGAATATAGTTTTGAAAGGAGTTGACTTCCCCCCCTCTCATTCATCTCAGCATAGAGTGCACTATTTCACAATATGAGATTTTTGTCATTTAAATTATCATATTCTTTATTATGTAACTTTAACAATTGAGTTGATCTGTTTAAAATATAAATCTACTCAAGTTAATTAAAAATAAGCTTTTCAAAAATGTATTATATTTATAACAAATGTACTGTAAATAGAATAAAGACATGCTATTCACTGTATAGATTTATTAGATGCCTTTTAAAAAAAATTCTGAGAACTTAATATATTCTTTATTCAAAATCAATGCCAACCATATTATTATAGCAGGTAGCAGATCAGTTTCCTGAAAGTGTTACCTTTGTTTCCAAAAGTGAAGAACAGTCTTTGTTCCTACAGCCCTTGCTGGCTGTGTTATAAATGAGCAAATGCATTTTGTCTTTAAATGTGTCATGTCTGATACCCAGTTACAACTTTGATAATCCTGTCATATCTTGGAAGAAAGGAAGATCAATGCTAATTGACACTGTTGTGTCAATAACCACAGTGCAGACTCTGATGCTGGTTATGGAGGACTAGCTAATGTAGCTCTCCTGCTGAAGAAAAGCAAAACGTCAGAACGAAATCAAAGAAAATGTTTTACTGCTAAAAACAAAGCGTTGTCAATATGGTTTGTTATTAGAAGACCGGAATCCAGGAGAAGTCTAGAGAGATGAGACTTGGGCCTACTTTGCCTTGGGAGGTTTGACCACGTAGGAAGAAGCAGCTGAGAAGTGGAGCCTACAGTTGACTTACTTTAAGACAAGAAGTATAGGTCAGGAGGACTATTTGAAACTGAAGGAAGGAGAGAAAAAGGATGGAAAGTAGGCCCCCAGAAGATAAGAAACCTACTGGATTCTGTAAGAAAGTCTTATATATTTATTTGGAGTCTGAGAAAGGGGAGAGGATAGGGCAGAAGCAGTATAGGATTTGAGAATTTTCCGAGATGGACAAGTTACGGCTTCAAGTAGTTCAGTAAATCCCAGACAACATAAATAAAAAGGAACCTGTATCCAGATGCATTGTAGTGAAACTTCTGGAATTTAAAGACGAGGAGAACCTGTCCTGAGTACAGAAGACAAAACTTACCATTTGCTACCATGAGCAAATGGTAGCAGTAATTCAACTGATAGCAGATTTCTGAACAAAAATAGTGAAAGCCAGAAGATAGTTCCTTTCAGTCCTTTGAAGATACTAAGCCTGAATTCTAAACGACGAGGCTACCTGTCACGGGAAGTGAAACAAAGATATTTTCAGACAAAACCAGAGAGTTTTAATTCCTTCCTGGTGACTGAGGATAATGGTGTGTGTGTGTGTGTGTGTGTGTGTGTGTTTACTTCCTTCCTGGTGACTGAGGATAATGGTGTGTGTGTGTGGGTGTACATACGTCTGTGTGTACCTGCATGCACATATGCAAAGAGTCAGACTCTTTGCAACCCCATGGACTGTATCCCACCAGGTGCCTCTGTCCATGGGATTTTCCAGGCAAGAATACTGAAGTGGGTTGCTATTTCCTCCTCCAGGGGATCTTCCCGACCCAGCCATCAAACCTGCGTCTCTTGTGACTCCTGCATTGGCAGGCAGAATTTTAACCACCGAGCCACCTAGGAAACCCTATGGTGTCTACCTAAATCTAAATCTTTGCACTCATTCTCCAAATGAAGTATACAAATCAATAAGAGCAATTGAAACCATGCGTACCTTGTGCTTTTAGCAGAACTAGACAGAATACTAACTTCAGACTATCTGCACATAATCTGCCTATCTTGAGAATCTATGGCAAGTCTTTATAGAATGGATGGATGTGGGGAAGACAGGAATCTGGAAGGACACTGTGGAAGGGAGATAAGAGAACTGGGCTTAAGAGTGAGCCAAAATCACTCAACAAAGAGAAAGTCATCCTGACTGTTAAAAGTATGAGGCATCTGGTAGACCGGAGCTCTTGTGACAGGCAAGGCACTTGAAGCTTTGCAGTGGGGCATTGTAGGAGCAGAGGGGGAACAGGGTCTGTCCATCACATGGCTAAGGAAGTGCCTCCTGATAGGAATTAGAGTGTTGAGTATTTTGAGGCTTGTGCAGCTCAAATCAAGTGAAATTGTTCCATTAAAGATTTGGACCCTTTGGCCTGAGTTCCAGAAGACTCCATTAAAACAACCTAGAGGGCTGGGATAGGATAGGGAGGGAGGTTCAAGAAGAAGGGGACCTATTTCTGATCCGTGTTGATGTATGGCAAAAATCAGCACAATATTGTAAGGCAATTACCCTTCAATTAAGTAAAATGCAAAATATTAAAAAAACGCAAATGCCTGTAGGTACCCCGAGAAGACTCTTGAGAGTCCCTTGGACTGCAAGGAGATCCAACCAGTCCATTCTAAAGGAGATCAGTCCTGGGTGTTCTTTGGAAGGAATGATGCTGAAGCTGAAACTCCAGTGCTTGCCAGGGACTCTCAAGAGTCTTCTCGGGGTACCTACAGGCATTTGCATTTTTTGAATATTTTGCATTTTACTTTTTAATTGAAGGGTAGTTGCCTTACAATATTGTGTTGAGTCATGCGAAGAGTTGATTCATTGGAAAAGACCCTGATGCTGGGAGGGATTGGGGGCAGGAGGAGAAGGGGATGACAGAGGATGAGATGGCTGGATG
>NW_011495057.1:10817168-10829660 GCF_000754665.1 Bison bison bison | reverse complement strand
ATGGCTGGATGGCATCACTGACTCGATGGATGTGAGTCTGAGTGAACTCCGGGAGTTGGTGATGGACAGGGAGGCCTGGCGTGCTGCAATTCATGGGGTCGCAAAGAGTCAGACACAACTGAGCGACTGAACTGAACTGACCCCGAAACCACCCCCCTGCCATCAGTCTTTAAAACGTAAGATTTCTCAGCCATCCTATAAGAGGGCAGTGAGACTGGACACAGAACCATGTCTAGAAGGGAGGATGTGTGGCGAGCTGGTGGGAGGAGCAGAAATTTGGGAGAGGAGGAGGAAGGGATAGGATGCTGAAAGAAAGCTTGATCTATTTCATGATTTTGCTTAGGGTCAATCCTATTTGGTGTTTCTCAGCTCAGGATAAAATTTGAGTGTCCTGTGCCATCTGTCCTTGCCTTCCTCCCCATGTTTTTGTTTTGATTTTTAATCTGATTGACATAAACTTTTCTAAAACTTGTTAGCAGTTCTCCTCAGTTCCTTACCTACTTGAATTAATTACTCTGTACTTGATGGCAGGAAAGGATACATCTGATAATTGGATGTTTGTGAAAGGCAAAAAGCAAGTGTTCCTTTTCACATGTGAATGGATAGTTCATTAGTTACCTGAACATTCTACCAGGAGGTAGTGTATAAAACCATCTGAAATCTTTGTAAGACTTAGCAACTTGCTTAGAAAGTTGGCTCTCAAAATAACTTTTTGAGACTTCCCTGGTGGTCCAGTGGTAAGGAATTTGCCTGCCAAGCCAGGGGACATGGGTGTGATCCCTGATCCAGGAACATTGCGCATGCCATGGGGCAACTAAGCCCATGAGCCGTAACTACTGAGCCCACTCCCCCTAGAATCCATGCTCCACGACAGGAGAAGCCCAGGCGTCACAACTGGAGAGTAGCCCCTGCTCACAGCAACGATCAAGCACAGCCAAAGACCAATTAAAAAAATAAATTTATAACTTTTTGAACTAGAGAAGAGGCATTTGGCTGCAAGAGGCAAACAATAGGGAATTTTAACACAAAGCGCAGAGGAAGAGGAGGAGGGTGTTTAGAAGGGAGCTTTCATCCTTGAAGGAGAAGGGCTATGGGTGAGCCAGCGTGGCTGTACTGGGGCAAGTGGACCCAACCCTGCTGCCACCAGACAGCAGTCTGTCCCAGTCTGTTTTCCAGCAGCCCTCTGGAGGAGCTGCACAGAAGTGAGGAGAGATCAATAACCACATTTTCCAAGTTCAGAAAGACCAAGCCTCCTGAAAGCAAAGCTGCTGATCCATGCCACCATCTCGTGCGGGCATCTTGTCTACCCCGCCACACCTGCCTGAATTCTAGGTGCAGGTGTGTGGCAGGGTGGAGAGGAAAGTTAACCTCTGAGGACATGTATTTCTGCAGAAAAAAGCAAATTTGAGTGTGAGAGGGAGATGTAGTGAGTAGGTGTGAAACCACACACTTAAGATGGGACTGGAACCCAGTCTTCCAACTGGCAGAAATGCTCAATTCAGATGTGATGATGGGTGACAAGATTCAGCTAACCTTCAGATTGGATGGAAACAGGTGGTAGAATCAACTGATGACTTAGTGCCTGGAACAAGAACTGAATGGGCCAAGAATGCCACTGTAATGAGAATAGGTTACTGGCCCAGCTAGATTCCTAAACCCTGGGGTGGAGGAGCTTTACGATGTTTTTAGCCAAGACACATAGCTTGAACTCCACTTACATCTCCTTTATGTTGGTTTCCAGTGCTAATGTCTGCTGGGAGAGCTGACATTAGCTCTGGCATTTGAAAGGCTTTTGGTAGCTGCTTCTGGATTTGTGTACTGACCAATTTTTCAAAGGCTAGATAACCATCCCCGAGTTAGATACTTGAAGTGTTTTTTATCTACTCGTAGGTAAGTAAAACCATTTAACATGCATATTTGTCACACTGTCTTTGGTAAAATATTTTTAAGTAAATTATACTCAATATAACATTTGATTCCCAAGGCACAGTGTTCAAGACAGAATTTCCTTTTAGGTTGATAAGAGTAATAAGATTTAAGTCTTAAATTTAAGTACAATATTATAAACTTGAATTTCCCAAATTGTCTTCCACTGAATAGGGTATTAATAGGTATTAGGTGAAAAAGTAGGGAAATACGGAATTAAATTAAAAAGTTATCTTTATTGCTAATGTGTATTTATGGGGAGTTTCCCACACATATTCATAGGGACCAGGCCTTACTAAACCAAAGCGTTTTTCAGAACTAATGATATGCTCATAGACTAGGGATTGGCAAACTTTTTCTGCAAAGTGGCAGATAGTAGTTTAGGTTTTGTGGGTCATACAGTCTGTTGCAACTACTCAGTTCTTTCCATTGTAGTGCAAAAGCAGTCAAACACAAAACGTAAATGAATGTGACTATTTTTGTACATACACACCTATTTCTGTAAATAAAGTTATTTTAGCTTTGACACTGAGGGATACTCTCGGCGTATCTTGGGGATTGGACAAAGCTAGAGGAGAAAGGAGAGAGGACTACCTTGTTGTTTAGTCGCTCAGTCGTGCCCAGCTCTTGGAACCCCATGGACTGTAACCCACCAGGTTCCTCTGTCCATGGGATTTTCCAGGCAAGAATACTGGAGTGGGTTGTCATTTCCTTCTCCAAGGCCTACCTCAGGGAGCTACGTTCCTCTGTCCATGGGATTCCCCAGGCAAGAGTACCAGAGCGTGTTGCTATGCTATCCCCCAGGGGATCTTCCAGATGGACCCAGGGATTGAACCCGAGTCTCCTGCCATTTCTGCATTGCAGGCAGGTTCTTTACTGCTGAGCCACCAGGAAAGTCCTTTTCCTAGGGCACGTTTCCTGTTAAAACATAGCAAGTGGGTCCTGAAACCAACTATCCACCAGAGGGCAGCAGGTGCGCAATTTTGCCTCAGTGCCATCCTTACTACTTGCCTTTAAAATGTTGGAATTAGCATTTTATGAGATAGCACTTCGTAGAGCTGGGTATCACATCAAACATTTTTTCCTTCTATGTAGATAATTAGACAATGATAATTCACCAACCTAAAATTACGATATTAATTCAGAAAATACTTCCTAATTAAAGCTGTTGCTGACTTTAGTAGTCTATTTCAGAAAATCAAGATAGATGGGTTTTCTTAAAACAATATTTTAAGACACTATAGTTTTATTGATCAAAAGTCATTTAATTTGTCATTGCACAATCTAAAATGGCTAAAATGGAACTTTGTTAATGAAACCTCTGATAAAATACGTGGGTGAGACTAATTCCATCCCTGTTTATTAGCTGTAGACAAACCTCTTAATGTCTTTGTTTCCTTATAACACAGGATTTTACAATATATTTAAGTGAGATAATGAGTTTTTAAAGTTCTTAGAGCTTGGTTGGTATCCAGTGCATGCTGGCTAAGTCAAATCATGCATTGGTGAGCTACTGGAAAATTCCTCCCATCAGGATATGACATTACAGGGCAAGATGACTTAAACCAGAGGAACTCCCAGGCGATGTGGAGAACAAGAAAACTTACCAGCTTGATTCAATCATTTAGGCAGTTTTTTATTTTATTTTTATTTTTAAAAGTATTTATTTGATTGTGGCAGGTCTTAGGTTGAGGCATGCAGGATCTTTAGTTGCTGCATGTGGGATCTAGTTCCCTGACCAGGAATTGAACCTTGGGCCCCCTGCATGGGGAGCTCGGAGTCTTAGTCACTGGACCGCCAGGGAAATCCCTGGGCAGATACTTTTTAAAAGTATCTCACAATTACCCAAAAGTCATAATCTGGGGCTAAGAAGAAGTTGGCATGCATAATCTTTCAAATTTTGAAATAGAAGTTACAGTATTATAAACTAAAACATTGATTTGAAAATCAACACCAAAATTGAGATATCAAGTATAATACTTAAATATTTTAGATATTTAAAGGGAAGTTGGATGGCATCACTGACTCGATGGACGTGAGTCTGAGTGAACTCCAGGAGTTGGTGATGGACAGGGAGGCCTGGCGTGCTGCAGAACTGAACTAACTGTAATATTTTCTAAGGAGTGGAAGGGACTATGATTTGGGGCATATGAGTTTACTTGTGGATAATGAACCATAATCTCTGCACAGAAGACTACCTTGGAAGAGCTAGTACAGATGACTCCTAAGTCTACATGGATTGGAAACCAAGGCATTGCTCCTTCAAACATGAGATCTTGGGAAAGTAAAAGTAACTTAACCACCCACATTAGTCTTCTCATTCATACAGTGTGACAACAATAGTTCCCCTCTCACTGGGTCATTGTGGTGATCAAATCACAAAATTTCATAAATGTATTAGTTCACTGACTGGTAGTGAACACTCAATGATCTGTTATTTTTAAACATGATTTACTTAAATCCCATTTGAGAATACCCATTGTAAGTTCCTCTAATAGATGCCATTTCAAATGACTATGAACCATAAACCCACAATCAATTCTATCTATAGCAGCCACTGCACTATTTTAAGTTTCCAATTTTGTTCATGATTATAAGCTTTATTTTGATCATAGGCTTGGGCCTCATGCTCATCGACTTGAGCCTCATGAAGGAAGCAAAAAGATTTGCTCCCTTCATATCATCCTTTCCTTAGTACTAAGAACAGTGCAGGACATATGCTAGAAATTCTTGTTGAGTTGAACCGAAGACTTGGTTAAATTACCTTTTGTCTGTGACAAGTAGAATGCATTGTGTGATTAGCAGTGCCAGTGGGCAACAGTTCTTCAATGGCTTTATTTAACGTATGTATAATGCCTTTAAAAAAAATGTTTATTTTTGGCTGTGTTGGGGGCTTTTCTCTAGTTGTGGCAAGCGAGGGCTACTCTCTAGCTGTGGTGTGCAGGCTCCTCATTGCAATAGCTTCTCGTTGCAGAGCACGGTCTCTGTGGTGCACGGGCTACAGTAGTTGTATTACGTGGGCTCAGTAGCTGTGGCTCCCAGGCTCTAGAACACAACCTCATAGTTGTGGTGCACAGGCTTAGTTGCTCCATGGCACGTGGGATCTTCCCAGATCATGGATCAAACTCATGTCTCTTACACTGACAGGCAGATTCTTTACCACTGAGCCACCAGGGAAGCCCTTTACAATGCTTTATAGATGAGAAATATTCATAATTCTGGCACTTAGTTTGATAAAAATGAGCTTTTAAAACTGAATTCACATACTTGGATTCATATGAATTCATTTTCCTGTTATGAATGGAATGGAAGAAAACAATAACTAGTCTTTTATCCATGACAAAATTTAAGAGTTGTAGGGAAGTGGAAACATTGCGTTTTCTTCTGTATTTGCCTGTTTTGCTAACATTTTCACTAAAAGTGACTTCAAGTATAGAGTTCTAATGGATCATTCATTCAACAGATATGAATGTAGTTTTGCCTTGGCCCTGTTTTAGGTGCTAGAAACCCCATCCTAGGCATTGGCTGCAGTAATAGCTAATACTGAATTAAAAGATATTAACTTTGGGGGACTTCCCTGGTGGTTAAGTGGCTAAGACTCCATGCTCCCGATGCAGGGCCCCAGGCAGGGTTCAGTCCCCGGTGGGGGAACTGGATCCCACAGACAGCAGCTAAGACCTGGTGCAGCCACATAGATGTCAGGTCAGTCGCTCAGTCCTGTCCGACTCTGCGACCCCATGGACTGTAGCATGCCAGGCTTTCCTGTCCATCACCAACTCCCAGAGCTTGCTCAAACTCACGTCCATCGAGTTGGTGATGCCATCCAACCATCTCATCGTCTATTGTCCCCTTCTCCTCCTGCCTTCAATCTTTCCCACACTCTTTTCCAATGAGTCAGTTCTTTGCATCAGGTGGCCAAAGTATTGGAGTTTCAGCTTTAGCATCAGTGGTTCCAAAGAACACCCAGGACTGATCTCCTTTAGAATGGACTGGTTGGATCTCCTTGCAGTCCAAGGGACTCTCAAGAGTCTTCTCCAACACCACAGTTCAAAAGCATCAATTCTTCGGCATTCAGCTTTCTTTATGGTCCAACCCTCACATCCATACATGACCACTGGAAAAACCACAGCTTTAACTAGACAGATGGCAAGGTAATGTCTCTGCTTTTTAATATGCTGTGTAGGTTGGTCATAGCTTTTCTTCCAAGAAGCAAGCATCTTTTAATTTCATGGCTACAGTCACCATCTGCAAGTGATTTTGGAGCCCATGAAAATTAAGTCTCTCACTGTTTCCATTGTTTCCCCATCTATTTGCCAGGAGGAGATGGGACCAGATGCCATGATCTTTATTTTTTGAATGTTGAGTTTTAATCCAGCATTTTCACTCTCCTTTTTCACTTTCATCAAGAGGCTCTTTAGTCCCTCTTCCCTTTCTGCCATAAGAGTGGTGTCATCTGCATATCTGAAGTTATTGATATTTCTCTGGGCAATCTTGATTCCAGTTTTTGCTTCATCCAGCCTGGCATTTCCCGTGATGTACTCTGCATAGAAGTTAAATAAGCAGGGTGACAATATACAGCCTTGATGTACTCCTTTCTCAATTTGGAACCAGCCGAATAGATACATACATTTTTCAAAAAATACATTAATTTTTTTACCTTAAATGTGGCACTCTTCAGACAACAACTGTGTGAGTAGTACATTTGTGAAGAATCAGAATTTCATCTTTGAAAGTTATAGGAAAATATTTTGCTATGTGAATTTACTAAACCAAGCAATGAAATCTTTTGTTTACAGTTTTCAAGTCACAACCCTCACATTTTTTGCTCACTTTATTTACATACTGTAAATGCATTCCTTTTGGTGTGTGCTTTTGATTTTTGACAAATACGTATAATCGTTTGACTGCCATCATGAGTCACTTACAGAAGAGCTCATCACCCTCCCCATATCCCTTCATGCTGCCCCTGTTGTTTCCTAGGGCTGCTGTAATAAAGACCGCAAACTGGCTGAATCGCACAACAGAAATTAATTTCACATTGGTTCTGGAGGCCAGAGTCCATGATCAAAGTTGGTAGAGCTGGTTCCGAGAGCTGTGAGCCCTGTTAGGCCCCTCTCCCCTCCCTTTGGTTGATTTGCTGGCAGTCTTCGGTGTGTGGAATCACCATCCTATCTCTGCCTTTGTCTTCTCCTGGGGTTCTCTCCGTGTGGATGGCTGTGTCCCAATTTCTCTCTCTTTTTTTTTTATAAACACACCAGTCATTTTGAAGGAAGGGCCCACCCTACTCCAGTATGACTTCATCTTGGCTTATTACATCTGCAATGACCCCATTTCCAATAAGATCACATTTTGAGATACTGGGGGATTAGGGCTTTATATGAATTGGCTTGGGGTGGGGACACTATTCAACTCATGACAGTAGCCAGCCACTACCCGAGTTGTCATCCCTGGCAGCCACCGACCTGTGTTCAGGTCCATAATCGCTCCTTTTTCAGAATGTCGTGTGAGTAGAATTACACAGTAGAGATTCTTGTCTCTGGCTTCTTTCATTTAGCATACTACATTAGAGGTTCATACAGATTGTTGCCTGTATCAGTAGCTTATATCCCTTTTTATCGCTGAGGAGTATTCCATTCAATGGATGTACCGAGTTTGCTTATCCATTCACCAGCTGCAGGATATTTGAGGTAATACCAGTTTTTGGAGATCATAAGTAAGCTTGCTATTAACATGCACATTCATGTTTTTGTATGAACGTAGTTTTGATTTTTCTTTTTTTCTGGTCAGTTCTTAGGAGTGGAATTACTGTGTCACATATACGCAGGTAGTGTATGTTTAACTGGATGAGAAATTCCCAAATTTTTTCTAAGGTGACTCTACCTGTTGCATTCTCACCAGCAATGAATGAGAACTTTTGTTTCTCTGCATTCTTGCCAGCAATTAGTATTTATTTTCAAAACATTTTAGCTATTATAATAGGTACATTAATTCTTAGTGTTTCTTTCTTTCTTTTTTTTCTTTTTCTTTTTGGCCACACCACATAGCTTGTGGTATCTTAGTTCCCTGACCGGGGCTTGAACCCATGCCCCTTGCAATGGAAGTGTGGAGTCTTAACCACCGGACTACCAGGGAATTCCCCTCTTAGTTGTCTTAATTAGCATTTCTCTAATAGATATTACTTAAAAAATTTTTTTAATATGGTGGGTATCTACTGTTCATACTGTAATTGTTATGCTATGTAAATCCTGTCCTTTCTTGATATTTGAGGACTCACTTTGTATCTTTTTTCTTAGAAGGAAAATCACTTTATTTTCACTACAGGTTGTAAACCTTGTTGTAATATATGAATTAGCATGTGACTTAATAGGCTTTCCCTGATGGCTCAGCAGGGAAAGAATCTGCCTGCAATGCAGGAGAGACAGGAGATGTGGGTTTGATCCCTGGGTTGGAAAGACCCCCTGGAAGAGGAAAATGGCAACCCACTCCAGTATTCTCGCCTGAAAAATCTCATGGACAGAGGAGCCTGGTGGGCTACAGTCCACGGGGTCACAAAGAGTTGGACGTGACTGAGCAACTGAGCAAGCAAGCAAAAGCATTGCAAGTATTACTGCCTATTAAGAAAATTAGCTTACAAACATGCTTTCTAAAATGTGAATAGATCACAACCTCCAAGCCCACAAAAGTTGATGATTGTGGCTGTTATTTAAATACGGATTTTGAAAAATGCATGATTTTTAGACTATGTTTCTGGAAGGTTACAGAAGAACCCAATCATGGTGATTGCCTCTGGACTGGAAAGTTGATAACAGTGGGACAAGAGTGGAAAGGAAACTTGTTTTTCATTCTATATTTCAAACTAGGCAAATATCTTTCTTTTCAAAATTGAAATAACTACAAACAAATAGCTTAAAAGCTAATTTCCAGCTTTTAATTAAGCAGTTCTGAATAGGGAATCATGAATTTATACATTTAACAACAAAAATGTTAACTTTTTAGGTTTCCTTAAGAATTTGTTGTTATGAATGTCATGATAGAATGTAGAATTATCTCATGAAAGAATGCATAGCATCAATATTTACCAGTTTTTGCTGGTAATTACTATAGTTTTCACATTAACTAGACTCATAATAGTCTAGTTTTTCTTTGTCTCTAAATGATGTTTTTGGATCCATTCCCCTTGATGACAAAGAACTGGCATGTTCCCACAGAGATTCTCACGAATTATTTTACATCACTCATGGGGCAAAACACGTTTCCTCACATGATGCTCAGTTTCATTCTCTAAAGAACCAGTGACCCAAATTCTGTGTTCAGGAACTTGAAGTTTTGTGGCATTGGAGGACTTTGATCTTGAAGCCAGCCCAACAGCAAATGGAAACCAGTCTTCCAAGTCGAAGTCCTTCAGTGACCCTTATCCTTGGGCATCAGTTCCCACTGACCTACTTCCCCCAGTTTCCATCTTATCATCTGGCTTCCAGACCTCACTGTCTCCCATTTGGACCACCTCTAGGCCTGCAATCGTCTGTCTTGTGCAGCTTGGAAAGAGCAGGACTCTGTAGGAGTGAAACAGAAAGACTTCTAGTCTTCTCCACCCCCCACCCACCCCAAATACACACCCCCAACCCACCCAGGCATATTGACTGAAATGTCAGTAACTCTTTCAACATCCTCCTGTCACTCTAAATCTTAACAGCCTGAATTCCATCATTAAAATTTCAAAACACTTCAACAGCCAGCCTTCTGAATGTCATAATGTTAAAGCTCTAGTTTTCTGCTGGGAAGCCTTAAATTGGGCAGGGGGGAGTGTGGCAAACTTCTCCCTTTTTCTAATGTACACTTCTCCCCTTCTGTCTTGATATGCCTGGCTGCCTCCAAATCTCCCAGAATTTGTCCTCTCTCCCTGAGGCAGTGGGAATCTGGCATTGACGTCCTCTGGGCACTTTGGTCTTGGTAGCTATTTAAATCTCATTCTCAACATCTTGTCCTTGAGATTCTGTATCTTGTGCTCTTTTTGTGTAGAGGGGTTTGGTTCATTAAGTGTTTGTTTTTTTATCTGATGGGTGTATCTTTGGTTACATATTCTGCCTGCTCTGTGTCAACATTACTCTGATAATTTCTCTCGTTCTTCCTTTTTCCTTGTAGTATTACATATATGTGTGTATGTATATATTTATATATTGTTGTTGTGAAAGTCACTCAGTCATGTCTGACTTTGCAACCCCATGGACTATAGAGTCCATGGACTTCTCCAGGCCAGAATACTGGAGTATGTAGCCGTTCCCTTCTCCAGGGGATCTTCCCAACCCAGGGATCGTACCCATGTCTCCCACATTGCAGGCAGATTCTTTACCAGCTGGGCCACCAGGGAAGCCCATATATATACACATACATACATATATGTATATACATATATACACACATACATACATACATGTATATACATATATATACATATATGGTGGTGGTGGTTTAGTCACTCAGTCATGCAGCCATGTCTGACTCTTTTGTGACCCGGTGGACTGTAGCCGGTCCATGGGATTTCCCAGGCAAGAATACTGGAGCGGGGCATTTCCTTCTCCAGAGAATCTTCCAGACCCAGGGATCGAACCCGGGTCTCTGCATTGCAGGCAGATTCCTTACCTACTGAGCCACCAGCGAAGCCCAAATATACATTTATAATACCATATTCTAGTACAGTTTCTAAACCCATCTTTAAAAGAAATGAGTTCCTTGATTTATTGTTCCTATTTGCAAGAGGTCCTTGGAGAGAGGGTTGTATGTAGTTGATAATGTTGTATCCCAGTAGTTTGTCTTATGATTGAAGGTTTTTTAGATACATATACATCTATAATTTAACCTTTGCTACTTTTTAGCCAACCAAGATTAATAGCTGTAGAAACTGCTGCTGGATATTTTGCCTCCACTCCGCCTCACGGCAAGATTTTTTTTCTCACAGAAATGGCTTGTCAGTGTAATTTCTTGCTCGGCCCTGCCTTTACTGCTTTTCTTCAGGTTCAGACTCAAACAGGAGACTGTCACCTTGACTTTTTATGACAGAACACACTTCCGGTTTTCCTCAGATACATCTGGTGCTGCTTTTGTGTCTCCTTTTTAAGCTCATTTTCCTTTCTTCAACCACCAACAGTTAGCCCGAACTGTTTGTTTTTTAATTATTTATTTTGGCTGTGCTGGATCTTCGTTCCTGTACTCGGGCTTTCTCTAGTTGCGGCGAGTGGGGGCTACTCTGGTTGTGGTGCTCAGGCTTATTGCAGTGGCTTCTCTTGTTGCTGAGTGTGGGCTCTAGGCGCTTGGGCTTCAGTAGTTGCGGCTCCCGGGCTCTGGAGCAATGGCTCAGAAGTTGTGGAGCATGGGCTTGGTTGCTCTGAGGCATTGGGATTTTCCTGGATCAGGGATCAAACCCGTGTCCCCCGAATTGGCGAATTCTTACCCACTGCATCCCCAAGGAAGTCCCTAGTTGTTTCTTAAAGAGTGAGCTGCATGGGGCACAGAGTGAAGTTTCCACTAAAAGGGGCATTTGATTCTGCTCCTAATTTCTATTTCCATATTCTCTGAGATTGGGGGTTAATAAGCTCAGGGAATCATAGGGAAAGTGACCTTCCTCCTGAATTTCTAGGGTGCCAAATTAAGCATTTAAAAATTAACAGTGCTCATGGACTAGATGAATTAATAAAAAGGACAACAGAGAAATAGCTTTATAATAGAAAAAAATTCCAGAGAGATGAGGTAAAATGAATTTTTAGAATATTCTAATATAATAAATGGTATTCTTTAGAAAGTTATTCTTTTATTATGAAAACCAGAATCATAGGCTCAAGGACAGTTAATTAAAATTTAGGGCATGTCTGCTAATCTAAAATGAATTGCAGTTTGGGGAGATCCAAACTTGTTAAGTTTAATATATTAAAAATTGGGACTATCTGCCTAGCATTTAAATTTTTTATGCTGCATGTTTCGTATTGAATCAATTAGAAAATGGGTAACTGCAAATCAGATATGATTTATGAAATAAATGATTATTGCTAATGCCATAATTAATCTAATGTAACGTAATAATTCCTTTATTTTTGTATATAGGAACTTGGAAGGGGCAGCTTTACACAAACACTCATCTGCCTATTTACAATTATTTTAAAATGTAAATTTAGGTCTACCATACAGTGTCAGACTTTATTTTGGGGGGCTCCAAAATCACTGCAGATGGTGATTGTAGCCATGAAATTAAAAGATGCTTACTCCTTGAAAGGAAAGTTATGACCAACCTAGATAGCGTATTCAAAAACAAAGATATTACTTTGCCAACAAAGGTCCGTCTAGTCAAGGTTATGGTTTTTCCAGTGGTCATGTATGGATGTGAGAGTTTGACTGTAAAGAGAGCTGAGTGCCGAAGAATTGATGCTTTTAAACTGTGGTGTTGGAGAAGGCTCTTAAGAGTTCCTTGGACTGCAAGGAGGTCCAACCAGGCCATCCTAAAAGAGATCAGTCCTGGGTGTTCATTGGAAGGACTGATGCTGAAGCTGAAACTCCAGTACTTTGGCCATCTCATGC
>NW_011495057.1:10816872-10817068 GCF_000754665.1 Bison bison bison | reverse complement strand
CTCTTCACAGTCCAACTCTCACATCCATACATGACCACTGGAAAAACTATAGCCTTGACTAGACAGACCTTAGTTGGCAAAGTAATGTCTCTGCTTTTGACTGTGCTATCTAGTTTGGTCATAACTTTCCTTCCAAGGAATAAGCGTCTTTTAATTTCATGGCTGCAGTCACTATCTGCAGTGATTTTGGAGCCCC
>NW_011495057.1:10813111-10816772 GCF_000754665.1 Bison bison bison | reverse complement strand
ATTGGGGGCAGGAGGAGAAGGGGATGACAGAGGATGAGATGGCTGGATGGCATCACTGACTCGATGGACGTGAGTCTGAGTGAACTCTGGGAGTTGGTGATGGACAGGGAGGCCTGGCGTGCTGCGATTCATGGGATCGCAAAGAGTCGGACATGACTGAGCGACTGAACTAACTGAACTGACAGAAATTGGAATTGGGTACTTTTCACAAACATATACCTTTATTTGTCAGTTATAATTCATTTAAAATTTAAGCCTAGGGACTTTCCTGGCGGTCCAGTGGTTTAGACTTCGCCTTCAAGGTAGGGGGTGTGGCTTCAATCCCTGGTTGGGAAGCTAAGATTCCACATGCCAAAACAGAAACAGAAACCATATTGTAACAAATTCAAAAAAGACTTTAAAAATGGTCCACTTAAAAAAAAACTTAAAAATGTAAACTTAGATCCACCATTTGAACATGTTGATCAATCTCAGATTTGTATCTTTAGCCAAAATTTCTCTCTGAGCCTTAGCCCCAGACATTTGACCTCAGCGTGTTCCAAGCTCCCCTACCCTCCCCAACCTGATGCCCCTATCAACTTCCTTGTCTCAAGAGATGGCATTACCATCAGCCAAACCCAAGCCGTGACACACAGACTTGTTCCCGACCTCATCCTCTCCCTCATTCTCTACATCCAATGAACTGCTGCGTCCTCTTGATACTGTCTCCTCCACGTGAATTTGTCTTCTTTCTCCTTTTGCCCTGATACTTGCAGAACTTCAGACTGCTCTGATGGCTAGTCTGGTTTACCACAAAAATGATCTCATGGGTCTAACCCTGTTCGACCTCACCTCCAATCCAGTTGCTACTCTACAGTCAGAGTTTCTATCTAAGCATTGACATATGTACACTACATTGTGTAAAATAGTGGAAAGCTGCGTAGCACAGGGAGCTCAGCTTGGTGCTCTCTGTTGACCTACATGGGGTAGGGGAGGGGAGGGAGACTCCAGAGAGAGGAGACATATGTATACATGTAGCTGATTCACTGTGTTGTACGCAGAAACTAACACAACATTGTAATTATACTCCAATTAAAAAAAATATATGTATATATTAACCAGAAGAAACTAATAGAAAAATTATCCAAAGAAAGTTCTGTCATTGATCAGAATTTTGTCAAGTCCTGATCAAAGTTGTTGTGATCTAAAGCTCGATTATCATGGACTCTCAGAAGTCGGTAAGAAGCAAAAAGCAATTAATCTTAACCCATGGGGAAATAAAAATAAGAGTAAAATGCAAAGCTGTTCAGTCATTTCCCCGTTGGCTCCTCTTTTTCCCCCAAAGAAAGTCTAAACTCCCAGCAAGCTCTTCATTCTGAATTTTATTTTAGACTCATCTCCCACCCACCTCAACCCTGCACTCTGAGCTCAGCTTTCAACAGGACCATGGGCTTCTCCAGTGCTTTGTGCTTTCTCTCACATCCGAGTCTTTATATGAACTGCCCCTCTGCCTGGAATGTCTCCTCCCACACTTGCCTTCAGGACAAGCCTAGCTGTCCTTCAGGATTCCAGCTAGCTCTCTTCCCTGAAGCCCCCCAAAGCCTGAAGTCGCTCCCGTAGCTCACAGGGCACTGCCCACTGTATTGTGTTATACAAGCTATGGGTGCAGATTGATCGCTGATTGTCTCATGATGCCCATTCTCTCCTCCTTTCACATAATAGAGCCCCACATCTTTAGCTGCCACGTGAAAGTGAAAGTGAAGTCGTGTCCGACTCTTTGTGACCCCACAGAAGTCTACCAATCTTCTCCATCCAAGGGATTTTCCAGGCAAGAGTACGGGAGTGGGTTGCCATTTCCTGCTCCAGGAGATCTTCCCAACACAAGAATCATACCTGGGTCTCCCGCATGGCAGGCGGATTCTTCACCGACTAAGCCACCAGTGAGGCCCTATGAGATTAAGAAGGACGTTTATCTCCTAAATTCAGTTCAGTTCAGTTCAGTCGCTCTGTCGTGTCCGACTCTTTGCGACCCCATGAATCTCAGCACACCAGGCCTCCCTGTCCATCACCAACTCCCGGAGTTCACTCAAACTCACATCCATTGAGTCGGTGATGCCATCCAGCCATCTCATCCTCTGTCATCCCCTTCTCCTCCTGCCCCCAATCCCTCCCAGCATCAGGGTCTTTTCCAATGAGTCAACTCTTTGCATGAGGTGGCCAAAGTATTGGAGTTTCAGCTTGTAGCATCAGTCCTTCCAATGAACACCCAGGACTGATATCGTTTAGAATGGACTGGTTGGATCTCCTTGCAGTCCAAGGGACTCTCAACAGTCTTCTCCAACACCACAGTTCAAAAGCATCAATTCTTTGGTTCTCAGCTCTCTTCACAGTCCAACTCTCACATCCATACACGACCACAGGAAAAACTATAACCTTGACTAGACAGACCTTAGTTGGCAAAGTAATGTCTCTGCTTTTGACTATGCTGTCTAGGTTGGTCATAACTTCCCTTCCAAGGAGTAAGCGTCTTTTAATTTCATGGCTGCAATCACCATCTGCAGTGATTTTGGAGCCCAAAAAAATAAAGTCGGCCACTGTTTCCACTATTTCTCCATCTATTTCCCATGAAGTGATGGGACCAGATGCCATGATCTTCGTTTTCTGAATGTTGAGTTGTTAAGCCAACTTTTTCGCTCTCCACTTTCACTTTCATCAAGAGAATTTTTAGTTCCTCTTCACTTTCTGCCATAAGGGTGGTGTCATCTGCATATCTGAGGTTATTGATATTTCTCCCGGCAATCTTGATTCCAGCTTGTGCTTCTTCCAGCCCAGCGTTTCTCATGGTGTACTCTGTACAGAAGTTAAATAAGCAGGGTGACAATATACAGCCTTGACGTACTCCTTTTCCTATTTGGAACCAGTCTGTGGTTCCATATCCAGTTCTCACTGTTGCTTCCTGACCTGCATACAAATTTCTCAAGAGGCAGGTCAGGTGGTCTGGTATTCCCATCACTTTCAGAATTTTCCACAGTTTATTGTGATCCACACAGTCAAAGGCTTTGGCATAGTCAACAAAGCAGAAATAGATGTTTTTCTGGAACTCTCTCGCTTTTTCGATAATCCAGCAGATGTTGGCAACTTGATCTCTGGTTCCTCTGCCTTTTCTAAAACCAGCTTGAACATCTGGAAGTTCACGGTTCACATATTGCTGAAGCCTAGCTTGGAAAATTTTGAGCATTACTTTACTAGCGTGTGAGATGAGTGTAACTGTGGGCAGGCTGCTTAATGCACATGTACCAGACACACTGGAGGGGAGGGAGGAGGCCTATCTGGGCAGAGAAAAATTTTATGTTAAATTTTTCTTTTCTTGCCATAAAACACGAATTTTATTTAATCATTTGTAAGATACCTTTTTATAATGGGCTATAAAGCCAACCTGCCTGCACTTCACTGCAGAGGGTGTCATTAGCTAGGTTTTCCCCAGTCCAATCTTCCAAGACCGTTTACTACACAAACATCCTGGAAAGGGTGGTCTGCTACCAAGGGCCAGAACAAAGCTTAGCTCACAAGACAAGCAGAAAAGCGGGAGCCCCGTGAAGAACTGTCTCCCAGGAGATAGCAGTATTCTGTCCCTTGAGGCTACTTGAATATTAAGAAATTTCCAGAGTAATGATAAGACTGG
>NW_011495057.1:10812073-10813011 GCF_000754665.1 Bison bison bison | reverse complement strand
TTTCTGTCCTTTATCGAGCCCATCTTTACATGAAATGTTCCCTTGGTATCTCTAATTTTCTTGAAGAGATCTCTAGTCTTTCCCATTCTGTTGTTTTCCTCTATTTCTTTGCATTGATAGCTGAAGAAAGCTTTCTTATCTCTTCTTGCTATTCTTTGGAACTCTGCATTCAAATGGGTATGTCTTTCCTTTTCTCCTTTGCTTTTCGCTTCTCTTCTTTTCACAGCCATTTGTAAGGCCTCCTCAGACAACCATTTTGCCTTTTTGCACTTCTTTTTCTTGGGGATGGTCTTGATCACTGCCTCCTGTACAATGTCACAAACCTCTGTCTGTAGTTCGTCAGGCAGTCTATCTATCAGATCTAATCCCTAGAATCTATTTGTCATTTCCACTGTATAATCATAAGGGATTTAATTTAGGTCATACTTGAATGGTCTTGGAGAAGGAAATGGTAACCCACTCCAGTACTCTTGCCTGGAGAATCTCATGGATGGAGGAGCCTGGTGGGCTACAGTCCATGGGGTCGAAAAGAGTCGGACATGATTGAGCTACTTCACTTTCCAGTGGTTTTCCCTACTTTCTTCAATTTCAGGCTGAATTTGGTAATAAGGCATTCATAATCTGAGCCACAGACAATTCCCAGTCTTGTTTGTGCTGACTGTATAGAGCTTCTCCATCTTTGGCTGCAAGAATATAATCAGTCTGATTTTGGTATTGACCATCTGGTGATGTCCACGTGTAGAGTCTTCTCTTGTGTTGTTGGAAGAGGGTATTTGCTTTGACCAGTGCATTCTCTTGGCACAACTGTTAGCCTTTGCCCTGCTTCATTCTGTACTCCAAGGCCAAATTTGCCTGTTACTCCAGGTATCTCTTGACTTTCTACTTTTGCATTCCAGTCCCCTATGATGAAAAGGACATCTTTTTTTTGGTGTTAGTTC
>NW_011495057.1:10810826-10811973 GCF_000754665.1 Bison bison bison | reverse complement strand
GGAGACCAGGGTTTGATCCCTGATTTGGGAAGATGCCCTGGAATAGGAAATGGCAACCCACTCCCTGGCAACCCACTCCAGTATTCTTGCCTGGGAAATTCCACGGACAGAGGAGACTGGTAGGCTGTAGTCCATAGGGTCACAAAGAGTTGGACACGACTGAGGGACTAACACTTTGGCTTTGATAAGTGGTTAAGACCCTGCCCTTCTAATTCAGGGAGTGTGGGTTCAATCCCTTGTTGGGGAACTAAGAGCTCATGAGCCTTGTGTCATGGCCCAAAAATGAAAGAAATTGTTGGAATTACTAGCCAAGAATCAAGGAATTTGGACAGCTTTAGAAACCATATCTATACCTTCTACTATCTGTTGTGGTCTGGGTGTGGGTTGGAAAAGAATTTCCAGACATGAGGCAGAATGAGAGAGGGAAATAAAGTTTATTATGGGAGATGCTGTTAGAACAATGGGCCAGCTCAAGGGAGAAGTGACACTGAACAGGAGTCGTTAGTCCACTTTTATACCCAGGGTACAAGGAGTGGGATAAGGGTCTTGCAGGTCATTTGCTGATTGGATGAGGCATGTATACTGGGTTGGGGTGAAGAGTAAGGCAAATACTTTCTCTCTTTGGGGTAGGAGGGGAGACAGGTTATGCTGCTCAGGAGGACCTGAAATCCATAAATGGTTATAATATGGGGGAGGCAAGGACGATAAGGGTCTGGTTTTTCTGTTCCTACATTCCAAGACCCTCCTTGGTTCTATCTGCTCTGATGTTGGGAAAGATTGACGGCAGGAGGAGAAGTGGGTGATAGAGGATGAGATGGTTGGATGTTATCACTGACTCAATGGACATGAGTTTGAGCAAACTCTGGGAGATAGTGCAGGACACAGGAGCCTGGGAAGCTACAGTCCATGGGGTTACAGAGTGAGACACGACTTGGAGACTACAACAAGAAAAGAAAGTGGAAAACCCAACAGATGTAGCAGAAGTATTCTAAGGCAATTTGCTGGGACTGGCAGAAGCTACAAATGATAGTTCAGTTCAGTTCAGTCGCTCTATCGTGTCCGACTCTTTGCGACCCCATGAATCACAGCACGCCAGGCCTCCCTGTCCATCACCAACTCCCAGAGTTCACTCAGATTCACGTCCATC
>NW_011495057.1:10807144-10810726 GCF_000754665.1 Bison bison bison | reverse complement strand
TTTGTGCTGACTGTATAGAGCTTCTCCATCTTTGGCTGCAAGAATATAATCAGTCTGATTTTGGTATTGACCATCTGGTGATGTCCACGTGTAGAGTCTTCTCTTGTGTTGTTGGAAGAGGGTATTTGCTTTGACCAGTGCATTCTCTTGGCACAACTGTTAGCCTTTGCCCTGCTTCATTCTGTACTCCAAGGCCAAATTTGCCTGTTACTCCAGGTATCTCTTGACTTTCTACTTTTGCATTCCAGTCCCCTATGATGAAAAGGACATCTTTTTTTTGGTGTTAGTTCTAGAATGTCTTGTAGGTCTTCGTAGAACTGTTCAACTTCAGCTTCTTCTTCTGGTTGGGCCATAGACTTGGATTACCGTGATATTGAATGGTTTCCCTTGGGAACAAACAGAGATTATTCTGTCATTTTTGAGATTGTACCCAAGTACTGCATTTTGGGCTCTATTGTTGACTATGAGGGCTACTCCATTTCTTCTAAGGTATTCTTGCCCACAGTAGTAGATATAATGGTCATCTCAGCATCATTTTCCGTATGCCTGTGCATGCATGCTGTATCACTTCAGTTGTGGACACTCTTTGCAATCCTATGAACTGTAGCCCACCAGACTCCTATGTTTCCCTGGGTTTCTCCAGGCAAGAATACTTGAGTAGATTGCCACGCCCTCCTCCAGGGAATCTTCCCAACCCAAGGGTTGAACCCGAGTTTCTTATGTCTCCTGCATTGGCTGATGGGTTCTTTACCCCTAGCACCACCTGGGAAGCTCTCTTGTATTCCTTCTTTACCAAAAATCAATAAAAGCTGCCATCCAGTCTCAGCTGTTAGTGGCAGCATGATCTCTGAGCTGAAGACCGAGTGGAAGCAGCGGTTTGGTTGTCACAAAGGACAGCTGACCCCACTAGGGGACGATTTCACAAGGTTTATCAGGGTTGCAGGTTAAAAAGGAACCTGGAGACCTTGGAAGTGCCCGCAAATAGCTAGGAAGGCACTTTGGAGGAAGCACGCCTGTGGGTGTCTGAGTCAAAATAAGTTGAATAAACAAAAATGTAAGCCCGCTCTGAGATCACAGGCCCATGTCACTGGTAACAGGAGTCACAGAAATGTCTTTCAGCACCCTCCACCTCCCTTTTCCCTAAAGCCACACTCAGCTGTTGACCTTCAAATAGTGATTTAGCTTCCCCAATATCTGCCAACAGGGAGAGAGTACATTGATAGTTATTGTTGTTTAGTTGCTCAGTCATGTTTGACTCTTTGCAACCCCATGGACTGTAGCCCTCCAGGCTCCTCTGTCCATGGGATTCTCCAGGCAAGAATACTGGAGTGATTTGCCATTTCCTTCTCCAGAGGATCTTCCTGACCCAGGGATGGAACTCTCGTCTCCTGCATTGCAGGTGGATTCTTTATTACTGAGCCACCAGGGAAGCCCATGTTGGTAGGATTAGTGTGTATTCCAGTTCTCCTTCAGGCTTTATTTTGCTTGTTAATCTATAGTACTCTTCTGGTCCATAAAACAGTCTTCTTTTTGAGTTTGGTACCTAGGAATCAGTCCTTGTGTGTATACGTAGTGTATACACAAACAAAATAAATTTTTTTTTTGCAGAAACAAAAATGAGATCTGGAGCCATAACTTCTTATATTAGTCTGTTCTGGTTGCCAGAGCAAAGTACCATGGACTGGGTGGCTCAAACGATGAAATTTTATTTTCTCACAGTTCTGGGGCCTGAGCGGGCAGGTTTGGTTCCCCTGAGGCCTCTCTCTCTGGCCTGCAGATGGTTGTCTTCCTACTGTGTCCTCACAAGGCCTTTTCTCTGTGTACACATCCCTGACGTCTCTTCCTCTTTTTATAAACGACACTGATCAGGAACTTCCCTCGTGGTCCAGTGGCTAAGACTCCGCTCTCCCAATGCAGGGGGCCCAGGTTTGATCCCTGGTCAGGGAACTAGATCCTGCATGCTGCAACGAAAAATCCTTCAACTAAAACACCCTGCATGCCTCGACCTTGCAAAGGTCCCGTGTACTGCAACTCCAGCCAAATAAATAAATATTTAAAAATAAAAAAAAGTAAAGGACATGATCTTACTGAATTACAGGCCCACCCTCATGATCCTAATTACCTCTTTAAAGGTTCTGTCTACAAATATAATTGCATGTGGTGATGGGGCTTCCACGTGAATTTTGTTCACAACACCCTCCCTCCTCTCCCCACCCCCCAGGAACACCACGAAGTTTTGACGCCCAAAGAATCCAGCCTCTGTCCCTCGATGACCTTCCCCAATGACACCTTCCTGTGACTGCATCTCCTTCCCATACAGTCCTTGTCACCCCTGACCGGGCATCGGGAGACTCCCCTTCACTCACCCCAGAATCCAGTCTTGCCCCCACCATTCCTCAGGCTGTCACCCTGGCTGACTCCAGCGAATGGAAGACCCAGCAGCAGAGCTCACATCTTTACAACCAGGTCGACCCATTGATGTTCCCTCCCCACTGGTCTCAATTTGAAGATCCTTCGTGGTTCCACACAGCTCACTCTGGAGGCCCTCAACCTGGGATATGTCCTAAAGTCCACTTTCTCTTCTTCAGCATCAGGTAGCTTAGCTCTTCTTGAGAAAATCTAAGCATCTTTATTTATTCATTTTTAATTAATTTTTATTGGAGCATGGTTGATTTACACTTTTGTGTTCGTTTCTGCTGTACAGCAAAGTGAAACAGTTATAGAGATACATATATCGACTCTTTTTCAGATTCGGTTCCCATATAGGTTAGAACAGAGTATTGAGTAGAATTCCCTGTGCTATACAGCAGGTTCTTATTAGTTATCTATTTTATATGTTTGCTGTTGTTCAGGTGCTAAGTCATGTTTGACTCTTTGCAACCCCATGGACTATTGTACATCAGGCTCCCCTGTCTTGGGAGGCTTCACTGTCTCCCAGAGTTTGCTCAAATTCATGTCCATTGAGTAGATGATGCCATATACATATTATATGAAGCAGGCCCAACCCCACGTCCAAGGAGCTGTGGCTGCACGGGCGCAGGAGGGCCTAGAGGAGCTATCCCACGTTGAAGGTCAGGAAGGGCGGTGGTGAGGAGATACCCCTTGTCCAAGGTAAGGAGCAATGGCTGTGCTTTGCTGGAGCAGCTGTGAAGAGATACATTTCATGCAAAGATGGGCTCAATAAAGGACAGAAATGGTATGGACCTAACAGAAGCAGAAGATATTAAGAAGCGGTGGCAAGAATACACAGAAGAACTGTACAAAAACGATCTTCACGACCCAGATGATCACAATGGTATGATCACTGACCTAGAGCCAGACATCCTGGAATGTGAAGTCAAGTGGGCCTTAGAAAGCATCACTACAAACAAAGCTAGTGGAGGTAATAGAATTCCAGTGGAGCTATTCCAAATCCTGAAAGATGATGCTGTGAAAGTGCTGCACTCAATATGCCAGCACATTTGGAAAACTCAGCAGTGGTCACAGGACTGGAAAAGGTCAGTTTTCATTCCAATCCCAAAGAAAGGCAATGCCAAAGAATGCTCAAACTACCACACAATTGCACTCCTTTCACATGCTAGT
>NW_011495057.1:10804490-10806305 GCF_000754665.1 Bison bison bison | reverse complement strand
TTGGAGAAGACTCTTGAGAGTCCCTTGGACTGCAAGGAGATCCAACCAGTCCATTCTGAAGGAGATCAGCCCTGGGATTTCTTTGGAAGGAATGATGCTAAAGCTGAAACTCCAGGTCTTTGGCTGCCTCACACGAAGAGTTGACTCATTGGAAAAGACTCTGATGCTGGGAGGGATTGGGGGCAGGAAGAGAAGGGGACGACAGAGGATGAGATGGCTGGATGGCATCACTGACTTGATGGACATGAGTCTGAGTGAACTCCGGGAGTTGGTGATGAACAGGGAGGCCTGGCGTGCTGTGATTCATGGGGTTGCAAAGAGTTGGACACGACTGAGCGACTGATCTGATCTGATCTGAATGCATATATGTCAATCCCAATCTCCCAGTTTATCCTCCCTTAACATCCTTAGTACAGCAATCAACCCATAGTCTGCAACCTCGTTTAAGCATCATTGGAATTTCATTTTACCCTCCTCTTGGTCTGCTTTCTCACTGTAGTTCTTACAAACCTAAGCTTCCAAATAATAATATACTGACAATGTGTCAGTCACTGCTCAAAGCACTTCTTAGTAAGTATTAATTCATTTACATTTAATTCTCCTAACAACCCTGGATGGTAGATACTATTATTGTTACTTCTTGCCTCATTTTATAGATGAGGAAATCAAGGCACAGAGACATTGTTGAACTTGCTCAGGGTCCCTACAGCTACTAAGTACCACAACTAGGATTTCAATGCAGGCATACTGTCCCACGTAAATCCCTCCACCTGAGCGATCCCACTTCTGAGACCTGCTTCTCTCAGTTATTTCCTGTCTTCAAATTCTTTCTTTCATTAGCTTTTCCCAGCTTTGTGATTCCCCAAAGCTTGATTATGTCAACATCTGTTACACTGAGTGAATTCCCCAGAACCCAGATACATCACACAGCCCTGAAAGGTGGCATGCTAATGTATTTATAGTGACACATATAATTTCCAAGGAAACCAAGTGTTCATTTGAGACCAAGCTTAACTCTCATCTCCAGGAGGCCCTTCATTGCTTTGTTGCTTTCCTCCAGCACTTTTCATTTGCCGCTGTGTGCTGCTATTATCTTATTTATTACCATCCTGTGACATCCAACTAGACGAAAGGTCTATCTACTGAAAACAGCAATGATACCCACTCTTGCTTTTTATGTTTGGCCCAGCATCTTGCACACAGTGATCACACATGACAAATCTTGGTTCTTTCAACATTTTTTTCATCCAACACATATGTATTGAGCTGCTACTGTGAGCCAGACATTGTTCTAGTCGGACACGACTGAGTGACTTCACTTTCACTTTTCACTTTCATGCATTGGAGAAGGTAATGGCAACCCACTCCAGTGTTCTTGTCTGGAGAATCCCAGGGACGGAGGAGCCTGGTGGGCTGCCGTCTATGGGATCGCACAGAGTCGGACACGACTGAAATGACTTAGCAGCAGCAGCAGCAGTGTATAAAACAGACAGTGAATCTGATTGCATGGAGCTAATGTTCTAGCAGAAGATGAGCAACTAGGAAATAAATATATGTCAAGTTATGATATGAACTAAAATGAAAAATAATTCAGAAGACAGCATCAGGGTTTGACAGGGGTTGTGGCATTATTTTTACAGAAGGGGTAAGAGACAGCTTTGCTGTCTAAGGTGACATTTGAGTGAAGACCCGAATGAAGTGAGGGCACAAACAAAGAACTGGCTTTATTAGCATGAATATTTATGAAGTGGTGGTTCAGGTCATCTGATACCACTAACCAGCCATGTCATTTTTTCCCTAATAAAATGTTAAACA
>NW_011495057.1:10784417-10804390 GCF_000754665.1 Bison bison bison | reverse complement strand
TGTACCACCACCTACATCCTACAGTAAACATTTTGCTTTATCACACATCTCTCTATCTCCTATTCATCCATCAAGTCATCTTTTTATTTTCCCTGATACAATTGACAGTAAATTAAAGACATTTGAATATTTTCCCCTAAATACTTCAGCATACATATCATTAGTTTAATTTTTTTTAGTTTATTTTTCCTGCATGTAAAATGAAATGTACAAATCTTAAGTACATGTTTGCTATTGTTTGTTTGTTTGTTTTTTTTCTCCTTGGAAGAAAAGTTATGACTAACCTAGACAGCATATTAAAAAGTCCAGGTTCGATGCACGATGCTGGATGCTTGGGGCTGGTGCACTGGGACGGCCCAGAGGGATGGTATGGGGAGGGAGGAGGAAGGAGGGTTTGGGATGGGGAACACATGTATACCTGTGGTGGATTCATTTTGATATTTGGCAAAACTAATACAATTATGTAAAGTTTAAAAATAAAATAAAATTAGAAAAAAAAAAAGCAGAGACATTACTTTGCCAACAAAGGTCCGTTTAGTCAAGGCTATGGTTTTTCCAGTGGTCATGTATGGATGTGAGAGTTGGACTATAAAGAAAGCTGAGCGCTGAAGAATTGATGCTTTTGAACTGTGGTGTTGGAGAAGACTCTTGAGAGTCCCTTGGACTGCAAGGAGATCCAACCAGTCCATCCTAAAGGGAATCAGTCCTGAATATTCATTGGAGGACTGATGCTAAAGCTGAAACTCCTATACTTTGGCCACCTGATGCAAAGAGTTGACTCATTGGAAAAGACTCTGATGCTGGGAGGGATTGGGGGCAGGGGGAGAAGGGGACGACAGAGGATAAGATGGTTGGATGGCATCACCGACTCAATGGACATGAGTTTGAGCAGGCTCCGGGAGTTGATGATGGACAGAGAGGCCTGGCTGCTGCAGTCCATGGGGTCACAAAGAGTTGGACATGACTGAGTGACTGGACTGAACTGAACTTTTTAAAGAAAGGAAACTTTGTTGTTAAGCCTTTTGGATTTTTAAAAATATTTATTTATTTGATCCAATTTGGTCTTAGCTGGGGCACACGGGATCTTTGATCTTTGCGTCTGCATGCTGGACCTCTAGTTGCGGCAGGTGGATCTAGTTCCCTGACCAGGGATCGAACCTGGTCTCCCTGCGTGGGGAGCATGGAGTCTTAGCCACTAGACCGTCAGGGAAGTCCCATATATTTGCTGACTTCTGACAGACGCATACACTTGTATAATCCAAATTCTGTTCAAGCTGTAGAATATTACCTTGACTGCAGAAAGTCCCCTCATGTCCTCATGTCTCACTCCATTAATCCCTGGGCCCAACTGGCAATCACTGTTTTACTTTTTACCACCATGGATTTTGCCTGTTCTAGAACTTCATATAAATGAAATTATACAATATACGTTCTTTTGGAGTGAGGCTTTTTTCACTCATAATGTTTCTGAGGTTCATTCCTGTTGTTGCATGTATCAGTAACTTTACTTCATTTAAAACTCTAGTCCAGTGGCTCTCAATCAAGGGCAGTTTTGCCCTTCCAAGGACAGTTAGCATTATCTGGAGATTTTTTTTTTCTTTTGACTGTGCTGTGAGGCTGGTGGGATCTTAGTTCCCTGGCCAGGGATTGAACTGGGGTCCCAGCAGAGTACGCGCAAAGTCCTAATCAGTGGACATCCAGGGAATTCCCTGGGGACATTTTTCGTTGTCACATGACTGGGTTGTTACTGGCAATGATTAGAGGCCAAGGACGCTGCTGAATGTTGGGTCCAGTGAGGAGAGCTCCCTCCCTCTACCTGATTACAAAGTATTATCCAGGTCCAGAAGTGGAGAAACCCTGCTCTGCATGTGTGCTCAGCCACTTCAGTCGTGTCTGACTCTTTGTGACCCCATGTACTGTAGCCCACCAGACTGCTCTGTCCATGGGATTCTCTAGGCAAGAATACTGCTGTGGGTTGCCATTTCCTCCTCCAAGGGATATTCCCTGGAGGATCTTCAGGAATCAAACCTTTGGCTCCTGCATTGGCAGGTGGAATCTTTACCACTTGAGCCATCTGGTCTAGCCAGATATAAAGCAAAACGGGTATCTTTCCATCCAATCAATATCTTCTGTCAGTTATCATTGATCAACGAAGGTATTACATCTGGATCTTTGCTTAGTGTTAGTCTTCTTGTTTTTGCTTTTTTTACATTTTAAAAAGGACAACATTTTCAGAAAAATAATTTTTCTTTCGTAGTGGAAAATCCATTTGTCAATAGCAGATTCAGGTAGGAGGAATTTTGGGTATGATTCTTTCCTGGCATTCATCAAATCCTATTGCATTCAGATTTCCTGGAAAATCCAGGTGGGGCGCAAACTTCACTGGCCTCTAGGAACCACAAAAGCAAGTGCAAGTTAGAATTTTTTATTTCCTTTCTTTTCCTTTTCTTCTTTCGTCTCTTCCCCTTTTCTTTTCCTTGTTGATATCCCAATGAGCGTGGAGAGTAACTAAAGTGGCCACTTTAGATTGAGAGAAGGTCTAAATGTTTCTTGGTTTCATATTTTTTCCCATTCAGAGCAATATTCCAAGAGCAGAAGGAAGCTGGTTGGGGGGTGGGTAGAAGCAGATGGTACTTTGAAATGTTCTGCTGTACTTTTCAAAAAAAAGTCATTGACTACAATACAGAGAACATGAGATCCTAGAAATGTATTGGAGAGCAGTTACATTAAGTGTCTTATAAATTTAATGCCTAGTGTTTAGATCTACCTGATAGATTTCTTGGTATAGATTCTGCTGTGAGGCTGAATTTCTTGTTTCAACAAGAGCTGTGATTAGCATTCACATAGCTCCCAGGCACTTCTGAAAGCGGGGTTAAAAACAGAAGGGAACATTTTCCTTAAAATTAGCTGCTGTGAAGTTCTCCTTTTATGAGGTTTTTTATTATCCTCACCCATGTTGGGTTATTATTTGAACTATTTTATCTATGGTCACTAATTATTTTAAACATTAATGAGAAAAATTAATAAAATAATGGATGTAAATGCCATATTTGTAACTTTGGACTTTATTTTCATTGTATTTCTGACTCTCCTTGTGTCATAAATATAATGTAATCTGACTTTTGATAATCAGTTTTTAATTATGATTTTTTTTTACTTGAGTATATGGTAAGTTAAACAATATACTTACAAACAAATAATTTAATGATATATAAAATGCCTAGGGAAACAAATCACACTAAAGCCTGTTGTCTAGTAGTATCTGTTATCTAATATTTACACTCACATACTTAAAAAATAACTTCCTAAAAAATACATTTCTCGGGAATCTTCCTAGACTGTTGGTGGGACTGTAAATTGGTATAGCCACTATGGAGAACAGTATGGAGTTTCTCTAAAAAAGTGAAAATGGAGCTACCGTATGACCCTGCAATCCCACTCCTGGGCATATATCTGGAGAAAAGCATGGTTTGAAAGTATATTTGAATGTTCATTGCAGCATTGTTTCACAGTAGCCAAGACATGGCAGCAACCTAAATATTCACGGACAGAGGAATGGATAAAGAAGATGTGGTACATATACACAGTGGAATATTACTCAGCCATTAAAAAGAATGAAATAATGTCATTTGCGGCTACAGGGATAGACCTAGAGATTGTCATACCAAGTGAAGTAAGTCAGACAGAGAAAGAGAAATATCACATGATATCCCTTTTATGTGGAGTCTAAAAAAAGAAATGATACAAATGAACTTATTTATAAAACAGAAACAGACTCACAAACTTAGAGAATGAATTTATGGTTGCCTGGGGAAAGGGTGGGGGGAAGAGATAGGGAGTTTGGGATGGAAATGTACACACTGGTATATTTAAAATGGATAACCAACAAGGACCTACTATATAGCACAGGACTTCCCTCATAACTCAGTCATAAAGAATCTGCCTGCATTGCAGGAGACCTGGGTTTGATTCCTGGGTCAGAAGATCCTCTGGAGAAGGAAATGGCAACCTACTCCAGTATCCTCGCCTGCAGAATCCCATGGACAGAAGAGCCTGGCAGGCTACAGTCCCTGGGATCACAAGAGTCAGACAGGACTTAGCGACTAAACCACCACCCATATAGCACAAGAAACTCTGCTCAATGTTATGCAGCAGCTTAGATGGGAGAGGTGTTGGAGGGACAATGGATACATGTATATGTATGGCTGAGTCCCTTTCTGTCCACCTGAAACTATCACGACATTGTTAATCAGCTATATTCCAATATAATAGAAAGTTTAAAAAGTACGTTTCCTCATAAGTCAAAATTGGTGGTGCCCTTCTCTTTTCATTTTCCAGAGCCTCTTTCCCTGGTAGCCCCTCAAGAAACTTCTAACAGGAACCAAATGTGATCTGTTATTGCTTACCAACAGGCTTTTCCTTGTAATTTAGTTAAGGAGTTATTAATCTCCTTAATCCAAATATATATCTTTTGGCACAATTAGCTTCTTACCCAGTGGGGTCCAAGTGATATTTTCCTCACAGGTTCTCTCAAAAATTCCATCCCTGGTCATAAATTCCAGATGAGAACATTGTCTTTCTTCTACACAAGAGTGTTACATTGGTTTGCCGGGGCTGCTGTAACAGAGTATCACAAATAGTTCGCTCAAATAACTGAATTTCATTGTCTCACAGTGCTGGAGGGTGGAAGGCTGAAATCAAGGTGTCAGCAGATTGGCTTCTTCTGAGGCTGTGAGAGCAGAATCTGTTCTAGACTTTTCTTCTTGACTTGTAGATAGCCATTTTCATGTCCATGTGGCATTCTGTCTGTAAGTGTGCTGCTGCTGCTGCTAAGTTGCTTCAGTCATGTCCGACTCTGTGCGGCCCCATAGACGGCAGCCCACCAGGCTCCCCCATCCCTGGGATTCTCCAGGCAAGAACACTGGAGTGGGTTGCCACTTCCTTCAATGTATGAAAGTGAAAAGTGAAAGTGAAGTCGCTCAATCGTGTCCGACTCTTAGTGACCCCGTGGACTGCAGCCTACCAGGGTCCTCCATCCATGGGATTTTCCAGTCAAGAGTACTGGAGTGGGGTGCCATTGATGATTCCAAATTTTCCCCTTTTATAAGGACACCAATCCTAATGGATTAGGGCCCCACCTAGTGGCATCATTTTAACGTGATGACCTTTGTAAGGCTCTGACTCCAAATAAGGTGACATTCTGGAACTTCCTTGGTGGTCCAGTGGGTAACAATCCACCTGCCAATGTAGGGGCACTGGTTCCATCTCTGGTCCAGAAAGATTCCAAATGCTGTGGAGCAACTAAGCCTGTGAGTGACAACTACTGAGCCTGTGTACTGCAGCTACTGAAGCCCAAGCACCCAGAGCCCGTGCTCCACAATGAGAGAAGCCGCTGCAATGAGAAGCCCAAGCTCCGCAACCAGAGAGTAGCTCCGGCTCACCACAGCTAGACAAACCCTGAGCAGCAACAAAGACCCAGGATAGCCCAAAGTAAATAAACAAGTAAAATTATAAAAAGTCTTTGTCTAACAGTTTTATTTACGTGTAACTGCTGCTGCTAAGTCACTTCAGTCATGTCCGACTCTGTGCGACCCCATAGACGGCAGTCCACCAGGCTCCCCCGTCCCTGGGATTCTCCAGGCAAGAACACTGGAGTGGGTTGCCATGCACATAATAAACAGTGCATGTTTTGAGTGTGTACATTTGGTAAGTTTTGACAAGTGGTACACCTGTGAAACTACCAACAGAATCAAGATAATGAATGTGATCAAGATAATGAATGTATTCGTACAATGAGTATAATGAATATACCTCTCCACCAAGACTCCGCAAGTCCCCTTTGTCATTTCTCCTTGTTCTTCACCAACTCCTCTATGCCCAAGGCAACCCACTGATCTGCTTTCTGTTATTCCACATTAGTATGCATTTCTTATGATTTTATTAGGTTGGTGCAAAAGTAATTGCGGTTTTTGCATTGTTGAAATTTGCCCGCAGGAGGGCATGGCAACCCACTCCAGTATTCTTGTCTGGAGAATCCCTATGGACAGAGCAGCCTGGCAGGCTATAGTCCATGGGATCGCAGAGTCAGACACAACTGAGTGACTATGCACAGCACGGCACTGGAATACGTTCTTAAATAAATGTGCTTATGTTATACATCATGTACATTATTTTAATGTTCATTTCTTGCTTTATTTATTTATTTATTTTTGCTAATCACTGATTACTTGCTGTGCATTTTATATTTGTTTTAAACTAGGGAAATGATGTTAGACAAAAAGCAAATTTAAGCAATTTTCTTTTTGAGTTCAAAATGGGTTGTAAAGCAGTGGAGACAGCTCA
The DNA here is from genome assembly GCF_000754665.1 of Bison bison bison. Taxonomy (NCBI): domain Eukaryota; kingdom Metazoa; phylum Chordata; class Mammalia; order Artiodactyla; family Bovidae; genus Bison; species Bison bison. The sequence goes on along the minus strand of NW_011495057.1, from coordinate 10,798,048 downwards.
CAGCATCAACAATTCATTTAGCCCAGGTGAACATACAGTGCAGTGGTGGTTCAAGAAGTTTTGCAAAGGAGACAAGAGCCTTGAAGATGAAGGCTCAGTGGCCAGTCTTCAGAAGTTGACAACACCAATTGAGAGGATTATCGAAACTGATCCTCTTACAACTACACAAGAAGTTGCCCAAGAACTCAGTGTTGACCATTTTATGGTTATTCAGCATTTGAAGCAAATTGAAAGGGTGAAAAAGCTCGATACGTGGGTGCCTTATGAGCTGACTGCAAATCAAAAAAAACATCATTTTGAAGTTTCTTCTCTTATTCTACACAAAAACAACAAACCATTTCTCAGATTCTCATCATTTCATGTGCAATGGAAAGCGGATTTTATATGACAACTGGTGATGACCAGCTCAGTAGTTGGACAGAGAAGAAACTCCAAAACACTTCCCAAAGTGTTAGTTGCTCAGTCCTGTCCAACTCTGCGACCCCATGGACAGTAACTCACCAGGCTCCTCTGTCCATGGAATTCTCCAGGCAAGAATACTGGAGTGGGTAGCCATTCCCTTCTCCAGGGGATCTTCCTGACCCAGGCATCGAACCTGGGTCTCTTGCATTGCAGGCAGATTCTTTATCATCTGAGCCACCAGGGAAACCCTTTACAAAGCCAAACTTGTACAAAAAAAAAGGTCACGGTCATTGTGTGGTGGTCTATTGCCCATCTGATCCACTACTGCTTTCTGAATCTGTTGAAACCATTTTATCCGAGACACATGCTCAGCAAATTGATGAGATGCACCAAAAACTGCAATGCTTGCAGCCGGCACTGGTCAACAGAAAGGGCCCAATTCTCTGCAACAATGCCTGACTGCACACTGCACAACCAAGGCTTCAAAAACTGAACAAACTGGGCTACAAAGTTTTGCCTCATCTGCCATATTCATCTGCCCTCTCCCCACCTCTCACTTCTTCAAGCATCTTGACAAATGTTTGCAGTGAAGACAATTCCACAACTAGCAAGAGGCAGAAAAAAATGCTTTCCAAGAGTTTGTCGAATCCCAAAGCATAGACTTTTATGCTACAGGAATAAACAAACTTATTTCTCATTGGCAAAAATGTGTTGATTGCAATGGTTCCTATTTTGATTAATAAAGATGTGTTTGAGCCTGCTTATTATAATGACTTAAAATTCATGGTCCAAAACCACAATTACATTTGCACCAACCTAATATATGAATTGAATTGTAAGAACCTAGTCTTTTAGTTTGGTTATCCATTAACCTGTAGATGGACATTTAGGTCATATCCAGATTTTGGCTATCATAATGAACTTTAGCTAACAGCTATGAACATTTGTGTATAAGTCTTTCTTTCTTTTTTTTTTTGATTTTTAAAAAATTTTTATTTTATTTTTAAACTTTACATAATTGTATTAGTTTTGCCAAATATCAAAATGAATCCGCCACAGGTATACATGTGTTCCCCATCCTGAACCCTCCCCCCTCCTCCCTCCCCATACCATCCCTCTGGGTCGTCCCAGTGCAATAGCCCCGAGCATCCAGTATCATGCATCGAACCTGGACTGGCATTTCTTTTGGTAAAATGCCAAGGACTGAAGTGTCTGGATTACAGAATAGGTGTACATTTAACCACCTCAGAAACTACCAAAATGTTTTCCAACGTGGCTAAATCACTTTATATTGCCACCAACAGTCCAGGTCATTCACAGCCTCCCCAACACTTGAGATGTTGTTCTTTTACATTTAGTCATTCTAGTAGATTTGAGATAGTAACTCATGGGGGGTTTAAGTTGTATTTCCCTGATAAATAATGTAGACTGTCTTTTCATGTAACTTTTGGTCATTAATTTAGAAGAGCTTATTGTTGAACAAAATTTCTTAGACAAATTTGATCATGATTTTACCTACAATTATTAATTTTCTAGGGTCAAGGGAACCAGTAAAGTTCAAAAGGAAGAAAGACAGAGGCAATGAAAATCAAGGTATTAACTAGCTGGGAGAAAGAATGATTACATAAGTAGCTAATGTTTTTCAGAGTAGGAAATATTATAGTTTCGTTTCATATCACGACTCTATCAGTGGTTACAAAAAAAGTCTGTGTGGGCTGGGTCCCAGGTGCCAGGTGTCCTGTCTACCCAACAGGAAAGAACTGCCGTCCAGAAGCAGATGATGCAGATATGTCTATGGTGCTCATCACTGGAATAACAAAATTTCTTCCCCCAGCTGAGGTGCTCATTAGTCCCCTCAACCTGAAAGGGTGACATGGGGTCAGGCAGAGAGCAGAAGCAGGAATGCAGCTGAACTTTAAACAGTCCATTGCCTGTCATGATGCTTTTCAGGATCCAAACAAAGATGCAGAACACACAGTTCTTTTATTTTCCAGTCTGGAGACTATATTTCCCAAGAGTGGGCTCTTTTCTAACTCAGAAATGTATTGTCTGAGAAGACACACATGCTGACAAAGCAAGAGACTTTCCTGGGAAGGGGCGCCTGGGCAGAGAGCCAGGGGGAGGGAGCCCAGCAGGACTGCTCTGCCTTGCGGCTTTAGTCTCTGGTTTTATGGTAGTTGGGTTAGTTTCCAGGTTGTCTCTGGTCAATCTTTCTGACTCAGGGTCCTTCCTGGTGATGCATATAGTTCAACCAAGATTGATTCCAGTGAGAGGAGTCTGGGAGGTTGGTAGGACATACAGACTGACATCTCCTCTCTCCTTTAGACCTCTGCTGAATTCTCTCGGTTGGTGGTAACTTGTTAATTCCACATTCCTTACCAGGACCTCCTGTTTTGGATAACTCATGCAAGTGGTTACTATTGGTCCTGGCCAGGGCAGGTGGTTTCAAGTCGGTGGTTCCCCTAACAATACTATTAAAGAGCATAGGGGACAATATAATTGTTCTAACTAATAAAGTGAGGAGAGTTAAGTTTCTACAGACTGTGTGAGAAAGGGGATCTCTGAAAAGAGGATGGTGTTGGAGGAATGGGGGCAGTTGAATAACATGATGAGGTCGTGAAAAACAGTTTAAGGACGGGCTTCGTCTAATTTTTAGGATTTGGAATTGCTGTCTCATGAATACCTCTGTCGATCTCAAATGTCAGTAAACTCTGTTATATGCGTGAATGCCTCATTTTGACTCTGTGTGAGCATATGAGTCTATGTGTGGTTAACCAAGGACAAGAAGTTGGATCTGACATCTAGGCTGGCACACAGGAGGTGACAGATCTCTGAGTTTCATGAGTCCTCTGGGAGCACAAAGCCAGAATTGCTCAGGGAAACATAAACTCTGGGGAATTTGCAGAAACCCTTGTTATTGTTGTTTAGTCGCTCAGTCGTGTCCAACTCTTTGCAACCCCATGGACTGCAGCACACCAGGCTTCCCTGTCCTTCACTATCTCATGGAGCTTGCTCAAATTCACGTCCATTGAGTCGGCAATGCCATCCAACCGTAATGCCATCCAACTGTTTCATCCTTGGTTGCCCCCTTCTCCTACCTTCAATCTTTCCCAGCATCAGGGTCTTTTCCAATGATTTGGCTCTTCGCATCAGTTCAGTTCAGTTCAGTTCAGTCCCTCAGTCATGTCCAACTCTTTTCGACCCCATGAATCGCAGCACACCAGGCCTCCCTGTCCATCACCAACTCCTGGAGTTCACTCAGACTCACGTCCATTGAGTCAGTGATGCCATCCAGCCATCTCATCCTCTGTTCTCCCCTTCTCCTCCTGCCCCCAATCTCTCCCAGCATCAGAGTCTTTTCCAATGAGGTGGCCAAAGTACTGGAGTTTCAGCTTTAGCATCATTCCTTCCAAAGAATACCCAGGGCTGATCTCCTTCAGAATGGACTGGTTGGATCTCCTTGCAGTCCAAGGGACTCTCAAGAGTCTTTTCCAACACCACAGTTCAAAAGCATCAATTCTTCGGCGCTCAGCCTTCTTCACAGTCCAACTCTCACGTCCATACATGACCACTGGAAAGGTAGCCAAATCATTACAGCTTCAGCATCAGTCCTTCCGATGAATATTCAGGATTGATTTCCTTTAGGATTGACTGGTTGGATCTCCTTGGAGAGTCTCCAAGGGACTCTCAAGTGTCTTCTCCAACACCGTAGTTTGAAAGCATTCATTCTTCAGGGCTCAGCCAACTCTCATATCCATACATGATAACTGGAAAAAAAAAAAAACATGGCTTGACTATATGGACCTTTGTCAGCAAAGTAATGTCTGCTTTTTAATATGCTGTCTAGGTTTGTCATAGCTTTTATTCCAAGGAAACACTTGGAGACCATTAAAAGTTCTAATCTGTTGTATATTAGACCTCTCACAAGTGTGGGCAAGTAGATTCATCTAATTTAGCTTAAATTTTCAAAAACAGAATGACATTTACAAGAATTCAGCCAACAAGAAGCTGTCACAACTCAGTCAATGAAAAGTTACTAAACTTTGAACTCTCAGTGCTTCCAAGTTTGTTTTCCACAGCCCCCCAACTTCCTTCCTCCTCTTTAAAACCGCCCCTCTCCTTGCTGCAGGGAACTTACATGTGGCTCGCTATGGTTGCAGACCCTGAATTGTGATTCTTTGTTGATCCTGAATAACAGGTTTTTTTTTTTTTTTTTTGCTAGAGATATAATAGGTTGTCTATTTGTTTTAGGTGAACAGGTGTTACGAGTAATGGACTATTTACCCCTACAGTTAGTGTTAGTCGCTATAGTCATGTCCAACTCTTTGTGATCCATGAACTGTAGCCTACCAAGCTACTCTCTCCATGCGATTTCCTGGCAAGAATACTGGAGTGGGTTGCCATTCCCTTCTCCAGGGGACCTTCTTGACACAGGGGTCAAACCCAGGTCTCTTGCATTGCAGGTGGATCCTTTATTGTCTGAGCCACTAGGGAAGCAACTCTACAGCAACCTCTACAGTAAAGAGACCTAATATAAAAAGATGATAAATTGGTGTAACTGAGAGTGGGAAATGATGATGTGGGAAACAGGAAAATATTTTTAGAGTCAAGAAGAGCACTGCAGACTAGGATGGAAAATGACCATTTTCCTAGACCCAGGGCTCCGAGTCTTCATGATAAGGACTTGGAAGTTGGTTTCAGAAAGAGCTGCATTTCATGAAGATGAAAATTAGGGTCTTTCCCACACTTTGGGGACCTGAGGTTGATAGATGCCCATCCAGTGTTCTTCATCTTACGAACTGACCCAAAAAATTGCATGAGGATTTGACATCACCCTCCAAAGCAGAAAAATTAAAAAAAAACACAGCTGAATTTAAGAATGCTCATTACTAGATGCTTTGCTTATGAATACACTCCCAAGGCAGGAAAAAGCACACAGAACAAGCATCCAGATGAAAAAGCATATGGGTGCATACTGTGAATCAGTGTTTGTCCTCATGAGCATTGTGTGTGTGTGTGTGTGTGTGTGTGTGTGAAAGAGATCTATTTACTATTGATAGTGACCTGTTGGAAGGTCTGGAAGGACTGAAAGTAGAATCTGTGTCTAACACTGGCATAGAGACCACAAAGGGGACCAGACTTGAAGCAACCAAGCCCTCAACTGATGATTCTATGGGGCTGAGAGTTGCAAAGTATATTTTGGCTTATGCTGCCTGTCCACATGGGAAGACTTGAGTCCAGGGTGAAAATATATGGACCATGACTTAACCATATTTGTATCCATGAGATGGAGAATGTTGTATGAAATCCATTTGCCAAACCTCAAATGGTCTGTCAGGCAGTTTAAAATGCCCAGGAACTATACAAACAGGCTTCCTTTGGTCGTACTTTGAACAAATGGAATAAGTGAAGTAGGCACTTTTTGTGGCCTTGCTGATGTTTCCCCACTGATACTGATCCATGAATGCTACAATTTTTTCAGTAGACCAATGGTTTAAACCATGTACAGTGGAGAGGAGTGGGAATTTTAGAATCTCCAGTAGGACCAGGTTGTTATTTGGTACAAACCAGAGTTTCTTTTTTTTTTTACAAGCCAACAGTTGCTAAATTTTCAATCTTGTTTTCCCTTTTCTGAGGCCAGTTGTCACACTTTTCTAACAAGTTTTCCTAAATTATCATTTAGGGAAGTATCTGTTAGGACAATGGCAGAGACTTGGCTGCTATTGGTTTCTTTAAGAGCAGCATTTAAAAAATCTATTTATTTATTTTGCTGTACAGGGTCTTGGTTGTGACACACTGGGTCTTGGATATTCATTGTAGCATGTGGGATCTAGTTCCCTGACCAGGGATGGAACCCAGGCCCCCTGCATTGGGAGTGCGGAGTCTTAGCCACTGGACCACAGTTCAGTTCGGTTCAGTTCAGTCGCTCAGTGTCCGACTCTTTGAGACCCCATGAATCGTGGCACACCAGGCCTCCCTGTCCATCACCAACTCCCGGAGTTCACTCAGACTCAAGTCCATCGAGTCAGTGATGCCATCCAGCCATCTCATCCTCTGTCGTCCCCTTCTCCTCCTGCCCCCAATCCCTCCCAGCATCAGAGACTTTTCCAATGAGTCAACTCTTCCCATGAGGTGGCCAAAGTACTGGAGTTTCAGCTTCAGCATCATTCCCTCCAAAGAAATCCCAGGGCTGATATCCTTCAGAATGGACTGGTTGGATCTCCTTGCAGTCCAAGGGACTCTCAAGAGTCTTCTCCAACACCACAGTTCAAAAGCATCAATTCTTTGGTGCTCAGCCTTCTTCACAGTCCAACTCTCACATCCAAACATGACTGCTGGAAAAACCATAGCCTTGACTAGACGGACCTTTGTTGGCAGAGTAATGTCTCTGCTTTTTAATACGCTATCTAGGTTGGTCATAACTTCCCTTCCAAGGAGTAAGGGTCTTTTAAATTCATTGCTGCAATCACCATCTGCAGTGATTTTGGAGCCCAGAAAAATAAAGTCGGCCACTATTTCCACCTAAAACAGCAGGTCAAACCGTTATATCCAATAATTCCTGATATAGGGGTCATTTAAAATTCTATTTCCACTGGGAGTAAGGAAGTCACATTACTTTTTTACTTTACATTCCAAAATCATAAGCTATTTCAAAAGCCTACTCACTACCAGTTATAAGTGTTGGCAGTTTTGCCCTTGCCCTCATGTAAAAGCATATAATTCAGCATGTTGGGTTGAAGTAGCCATTGCTAAAGACGCTGCCTCAACAATATCAAAAGGAGTAGCAATAGCATATCCAGTGCATCACTGGCCATTGTCACTTTTAAGTAAGAACCACCAGTAAACCATAAGAAGTCAGCATTACCCAGCAGAATTTCCTGCAGATCTTTGCAAGGAGTCAGATGACAGGTCAGTGTTAAGCAGGCATGAGGGACTTGGTCAGTGACAGAGGGAAGAAGAGTAGGCAGGTTAAGGTTGTGAGAATGGAAAGGAGTGATGGAAGAAGCACTTAACAAGAGACTTCATAGGAGGTGAGACATCCGACTGAAAAATACTGAATGTGATGAGAATTCAGGAGGGCTTCTATTGTGCGAGGTACAGAAGTGGTTAAAGAGGATCCCACAGTGATTTTTCTGGTGGCTTTAACCAAAAAGGCAGTGGCTGTAATGGCTCTAAGACAAGGTAGGTATTACCCACAAGGCCCAGGGTCCAGTTGCCGGCTCTAATACCCTATGGGTCATTGGTGGCCCCATGTTTGGGGGTGAGTACCCCCAGGGCTTCCCTGGTGGCTCAGATGGTAAAGAATCCACCAGCATTGTGGGAGACCTGGGTTTGATCCCTGGGATGGGGAGATCCGCTAGAGGAGGGCATGGCTACCCACTCCGGTATTCTTGCCTGGAGAATTCCTGTGGACAGAGAAGCCTGGTGGGCTACCGTCCATGGGGTTGCAAAGAGTTGGACATGACTTAGCAACTAGGCACTACTGCTACACCCCAAGGGCATTCCCTTCCTTTTCGTATACAAAAAGGAAAAAGGGAATCAATAATGGGATGTCCAAGGGTGGAGTCATCAAACTCTCCTTTAAGGCCTTGAACTTCCCATGGTTCTCCCCATGAACTTGGGTCTGGGGTTGTTACTGTTGAGTAAAACAGTGGTTTGACCATAGAGAGACATTCAGAATTGATCTTCAGCAATAACCCACTAGCCTGAAAAAATGTCACAGTTGCTTCTTAGTTTTGGGTAACTCAGGACACCATGAAGCCTAGCTAGATCCAGATGCTGTCCTTGTCCTGATGGCAGATGCCCTAGATAGTGAACCTGGGTTTGGGCAAACTGTAATTTTCCTTGGCAATCTTATATCCCTTTAAGGCTGAATGCTTTAGCAAGTGGGTTCTGGCTTCTTGTGATGAGGCCTGAGTAAAAGAGCAAAGAAACAAATCATCCACTATTGACTGCAACCAAGGAGACCCTCTTGGGAACTTTATATCAAACAGATTAGCTTTTAGGATTTGCAAAAATATAAGAAGGATTCTCAGTAAAACCCTGAAGCATTGCTGTCCAAGTGAACTGTTTTCCTCCCCAGCTGAAGGCAGTGAAGTATTGACGAGCTTCATCAACTGAAATACTAAAGACTACACAGCATAAATCAACTACAGTAGTGGGGACGGATGTTAGTCGTGTATGAGAACTAGGGGCAGCTGGGTGTCGATAACAAGGCTGTTTATTGTGGGAGGCCCTGGATAAACTGCCACCCTCACCCGCTAGGTTTTCGCACCAGTAATTACACAGACTAATACAAGGGATCATGAGGTCTTAAGTCTTGTAATCTTCTATTATAGTCTTTATGCCTTGAAGGGCTTCTTTACTTACAGAATATTGATTCATTCTGGGAAGAGATTTCAATAGATCTATTGAATCTTGATGGGAGTTGTACTGTGAAGTTTTCTAATATCAGCTGATGATTTTGCCCATAAAAACGGTGGTAGCTGATTTAATAGGGACAAATGATAGGTATTTTCAGATTTGCGCTAAGACTGTTAGAGATGGAACAAATAAAATACATCACAGTTAGGTTGACTGCTTTGATCACTTATTTCCAAGTTCTAAAATTATTTTCCCATTTTTGGGAGAAAGGAATCCCAGCAAACTCCTACTGTAAGAAGTCTTGCCCTAACAAATAGGGCAGAGGAACTAAGGAGAAAGGGATGTGTATCTCTCAAAGAGCCCAAACAGGGACTTCCTGACAGTCCAGTGGTTAAGACTCTGAACTTCCAATGCAGTTGATGTGGGTTTGATCCCTGGTCTGGGAACTCATTGGAAGGACTAATGCTGAAGCTGAAGCTGAAACTCCAGTACTTTGGCCACCTGATGCATTGAGCCAATTCATTAAAAAAGACCCTGATGCTGGGAAAGATTGAAGGCAGGAGAAGAAGGGGATGACAGAGGATGAGATGCTTGAATGGCATCACCGATTCAACACGAGTTTGAGCAAGCTCCGGGGGGTGGTGAAGGACAGGGAAGCCTGGCGTGCTGCAATCATGGGGTTGCAAAGAGTTGGATACAATTGAGTGACTGAACAATAACTGGGAACTAAGATCCCACATGTTGCCTGGCACTGCTGGGGTTGAGGGTGTGGGGGAAGAGCCTAAACAAAAGGGAATAGGTTCGGAACTTCTCGAAGTTCATTATAGAGATCCCCATAATTTGAACAGGGGCTGCTTAATAGTCATGGGGTTGAAGAATAAGAATGTGGCTCCAGTGTGAGTTAGGACCAGAAGAGATTCATCCCCAATGTGGAGAAATGTCTCTCCAAGCTAACTTCAAGAGAGGAATGGGAAGAACCTCTACAGTTCCTTCAGGTCTTGTTACTGAGAATCGCGAGGATGTTGAAAAGGCTGATTAGAAAGCTAGGTGACTGACGTGTTTTGATTTTAAAAAATTTTTAATTTATTTATTACTTGGGCTGCACGAGGTCTCTCTCTCTCTCTTCTTTAGGAGTTATTCGTTTTTGGCTGCTCCGGGTCTTTGTTGCTGCGTGAGGGCTTTCTCTAGTAGAGTGCGGGCTACTCTTCACTGTGGTGCTTGAGCTCCTTATTATGGTGCCTTCCTTTTCAAAATTTGAAACGTTCTGAAGTCTGAAACACAACTGTTCTCAAAGAAGAGATTGTGGATTTGTATTTGCAGACAATTCTTTGCTTTGACATCTGCAAATATCAACATTTATTACTACTTTAGGAATTGAATCTTTATCTCAGTTATACCAAGAAGTCTTTGCTTCTCTCCAATATTCTTTTCAAAATTCTGGTTATCTGCTTCTATAACTACTCAAGGAACGGCTGCTCAAGGTTACAGTCTTCTCATGTCTGTGCTACCTCTCTGTTCTAAGTCTAGTCATTATCATTGTTTTTTGTGGAGGGGGAGGAGTCATTTCTGTGGGGCCTGTGTTATGACCATTGTTGTTGTTTAGTCGCCAAGTCCTATCTGTAGTCGCCAAGACACCATGGATTATAACCCATCAGGCTCCTCTGTCCATGGGATTTCTGAGGCAAGATACTGGAGTGGGTTGCCATTTCCTTCTCCAGGGGATCTTACCCAGGGATCGAACCCCAGTCTCCTGGATTGGCAGGCGGATCTTTTACCACAGGTCCTGGATGTGTCCCTGAAATGCCATTAACCCATTCTCTTAGAGCAGGATCTCTAGGAGAGATCCTCCTTCACGTCCATTACAGTAAACATGCCTTCATGTTCACTACAGTGCCAGTTTCCCAAACAGGGCTTCTATTAAATATGCAAATATTGACAATTGTAAGGAAGGAGGATCTGGAGTTTGAGAGAGTCATTTCCTAGGCAGGTTGATAAGGAGTCTAGGGGTCCCCAAGGAGAGAGGGGTCTGGAATTCTCAAGGAGGAAGAAAGGACAAACTTTTTTTTCTTTCTCCACATTCCTTAGGATTATATACCAATAAAGTATCCTGCCTAAGGACAGTCTTTGGATTCAACCTTCTGTTATCTTAAAATGTTAATTATGGGAGTAGACCTGGTCTTTACAAGGATGTATCTTGCCTGAGGACAGTGTTATCTTAAAATGTAAATTATGGGGGTAGGTCTGATGAGGTCTTTACAACCTCCAGACATTCTTTGGATTATATAACCTCATTGTTAACACTAGCAAGCGGGTACTCTTTCTACCCCCTTCTGATGCCTAGGTCAGAAGCTTTCTCTATCTCCTTTATACTTTAATAAAACTTTATTACACAAAAGCTCTGAGCAATCAAGCCTCGTCTCTGGCCCCAGATTGAATTCTTCTCCTCCGGGGGCCAAGAATCCCAGTGTATTCGCGTGATTCAACAACAACCTTTCAAGTTCTGGCTTGAAATAGAGTGTTAGTTCTTCAGAAAAAACATTGCATCATTGTTGACTTTGTTTAGTGCTAGAATTCATTAAAAGCATATTTCTAATTAAATCCTTGCCAAGCTGAAGCCGTACTGGTGAACTCCACCTACTCTATTTGGTACATTCGTTTAGTTGCTTCGATTAGACAACTTGCTCCATTTTGGCAGGATATTAAATTATTTGCTGTAATTAAATGGTCATGCAATATTGGTTAAAAATACTGTTAGTGCACTGTTAGCACTCTAACTTTTTCTCCATTTTTGAAATAACTTTAGAATGGAAACTTTGATCCAAATATTTACCCACTAAAGATTATTGATGGTCTATGATGTGACAGGCCTTCCCACTGGGAGTCATAAGGGTGAATGAGACACAGTGCCTGCTTTTAAGATACTCATATGCTGATCAGAGCAAGAAATGTTCAAAATTCATCTGATTGATATTAAAACCGGAATATGTTGTATAAGAAACAGAAACCAGTGGGGCAGGGAAGGTGGTACTTGCCTTTTGGGTGTGCCCCATACTGGAATGCAAAAGTAAGAAGTCAAACTGGAGTAACAGGCAAATTGGCCTTGGAATACTGAATGAAGCAGGGCAAAGACTAATAGAGTTTTGCCAAGAAAATGCACTGGTCATAGCAAACACCCTCTCCCAACAACACAAGAGAAGACTCTACACATGGACATCACCAGATGGTCAACACTGAAATCAGATTGATTATATTCTTTGCAGCCAAAGATGGAGAAGCTCTATACAGTCAACAAAAACAAGACCAGGAGCTGACTGTGGTTCAGATCATGAACTCCTTATTACCAACTTCAGACTTAAATTGAAGAAAGTAGGGAAAACCACTAGACCATTCAGGTATGACCTAAATCAAATCCCTTATGATTATACAGTGGAAGTGAGAAATAGATTTAAGGGCCTAGATCTGATAGATAAGAGTGCCTGATCAACTATGGACTGAGGTTCGTGACATTGTACAGGAGACAGGGATCAAGACCATCCCCATGGAAAAGAAATGCAAAAAAGCAAAATGGCTGTCTGGGGAGGGCTTACAAATAGCTGTGAAAAGAAGAGAAGTGAAAAGCAAAGGAGAAAAGGAAAGATGTAAGCATCTGAATACAGAGTTCCAAAGAATAGCAAGAAGAGATAAGAAAGCCTTCTTCAGCTATCAATGCAAAGAGAGGAAAACAACAGAATGGGAAAGACTAGAGATCTCTTCAAGAAAATTAGAGATACCAAGGGAACATTTCATGCAAAGATAGGCTCTATAAAGGACAGAAATGGTATGGACCTAACAGAAGCAGAAGATATCAAGAAGAGGTGGCAAGAATACACAGAAGAACTGTACAAAAAAGATCTTCACGACCCAGATAATCACGATGGTGTGATCACTGACCTAGAGCCAGACATCCTGGAATGTGAAGTCAAGTGGGCCTTAGAAAGCATCACTACGAACAAAGCTAGAGGAGGTGATGGAATTCCAGTGGAGCTATTTCAAATCCTGAAAGATGATGCTGTGAAAGTGCTGCACTCAATATGCCAGCACATTTGGAAAACTCAGCAGTGGCCACAGGACTGGAAAAGGTCAGTTTTCATTCCAATCCCAAAGGAAGGCAATGCCAAAGAATGCTCAAACTACCGCACAATTGCACTCATCTCACATGCTAGTAAAGTAATGCTCAAAATTCTCCAAGCCAGGCTTCAGCAATACGTGAACCATGAACTTCCTGATGTTCAAGCTGGTTTTAGAAAAGGCAGAGGAACCAGAGATCAAATTGCCAACATCCGCTGGATCATAGAAAAAGCAAGAGAGTTCCAGAAAAACATCTATTTCTGCTTTATTGACTATGTCAAAGCCTTTGACTATGTGGATCACAATAAACTGTGGAAAATTCTGAAAGAGATGGGAATACCAGACCACCTGACCTGCTTCTTGAGAAATCTGTATGCAGGTCAGGAAGCAACAGTTAGAACTGGACCTGGAACAACAGACTGGTTCCAAATAGGAAAAGGAGTATGTCAAGGCTGTATATTGTCACCCTGTTTATTTAACTTCTATGCAGAGTACATCACGAGAAATGCTGGACTGGAAGAAACACAAGCTGGAATCAAGATTGCTGGGAGAAATATCAATAATATCAATATCAAAATATCAATATCTCAGATATGCAGATGACACCACCCTTATGGCAGAAAGTGAAGAGGAACTCAAAAGCCTCTTGATGAAAGTGAAAGTGGAGAGTAAAAAAGTTGGCTTAAAGCTCAACATTCAGAAAACGAAGATCATGGCATCCGGTCCCGTCACTTCATGGGAAATAGATGGGGAAACAG
>NW_011495057.1:10752441-10784317 GCF_000754665.1 Bison bison bison | reverse complement strand
TTTGGGGCTCCAAAATCACTACAGATGGTGACTGCAGCCATGAAATTAAAAGACGCTTACTCCTTGGAAGGAAAGTTATGTCCAACCTAGATAGCATATTCAAAAGCAGAGACATTACTTTTCCAACAAAGGTCCATCTAGTCAAGGCTATGGTTTTTCCTGTGGTCATGTATGAATGTGAGAGTTGGACTGTGAAGAAGGCTGAGTGCTGAAGAATTGATGCTTTTGAACTGTGCTGTTGGAGAAGACTCTTGAGAGTCCCTTGGACTATAAGGAGATCCAACCAGTCCATTCTGAAGGAGATCAGTCCTGGGATTTCTTTGGAAGGATTGATGATAAAGCTGAAACTCCAGTACTTGGCCACCTCATGCGAAGAGTTGACTCATTGGAAAAGTCTCTGATGCTGGGAGGGATTGGGGGCAGGAGGAGAAGGGGACGACAGAGGATGAGATGGCTGGATGGCATCACTGACTTGATGGACATGAATCTGAGTGAACTCCGGGAGTTGGTGATGGACAGGGAGGCCTGGTGTGCTGCAATTCATGGGGTCGCAAAGAGTCGGACACGACTGAGCGACTGAACTGAACTGAACATACAGAGTTCCGTTGTAGAGTTTCACTCAGAATCAAAATCCCTGTCTTATATTCACATCTAACCTCTAAATTAGCAGACAGTGTGGAGATCACAAAACATCATTCAGGATTTCAGTCCAGTTCTGCCACTAACTTTTTGACTTATAGGATCCCCATCAGTCATCTGGGCAGGCTTATTACAAAGGCACATCCTAGATAACACTGCATTGTATAATTGAAATTTGGATGAGAGTAGAACTTAAGTATTTTTACCACACACACACAAATATCAACATTCTTCAGCAGGTGAAGACCTAAGCACGTGCTGAGACCTTGGGGAATGCATGGTGGCATGAGAGTGGATTGTGTTTTCACGAAGCTGAGCATAGTCACCGGTGGGTGCAGTAAAGGGTGCCAAGGGCCTCGCTGTGCTTGTATGGGGAGAAGGGGTCTGTGTTTAGATTGAGGATTTAGGAAAGACTCCCAAAAGCTAAGTAGGAGATAGAAGGAAGGACAGTTTAGGCAGAGGGGATAACAATATAAAGGCAAAGAAGTGTCAGCCAACACGTTATGCTTTTTTTCTGGAGACCACAAGTCGTTTGATATGGGGCTGGTGCAAAGAATGCCTTTTGAAGTGTGTTGGCAGATAGGGCCCAGGGTAGGAAGACATCCGATCACGAGGGACCTTTATCTTTCAGATATTGTTTAATGATTTATGCAGGGAGAAAACGATTTACACAGGGAGATATATTAGGAAGATGATCACCTCAGCTCTAGTGTGGGGGGCGCATTGAGAAGGGGCAAGGTTCTCTCACCCAGGAGACTCTGAGCATCTCTCTTTAGTTCTCTTTCTACTGCATTCTGATTGCCAACATCTTGACAAAAAAAGTGAGAACTCACTATCGATGTCAGAGAAAAGCAAACCAAACCAAAGAAAACAAAACAAACAGAAAAAAGAAAAAGTATATCCTTCCAGCCTCCAGCAGTGCTAATATTTAATACCCAGCAATTAAATTTGTAATGAAAATCATTGCTACAAAAATCAGTCTGAGTCTGAATGTTGGTGTCTCCTTTCTCCTTCTATGAGAAGGTTTTATTTCTTTTCACTAAAGTTTAAAGAGGACTCAGGGGTTTGTAGGATTCATTCAGGAGCAATTCACTACAGGAATCTGTTACTGGGATGGGCAGGGAAGCGCCATCATTTGATCCCAAAAAAGCCTGTCATTTGACTCTGTTTACAGTGGGCAGCGTGCATCAGAGGGCGGTGTAGCCGGGTGCTATGACCTACTTTGTGGCTAAAGTCTTTCACTGTTCCTGGGAGGGAGGTTATTTTTGTTTCTGCTCATCTATCATACACACACATGAAACCCAAACATCTGATGCTCCCTGAACACACACCAAGAGTTGTAGGGCAAAATGGGCTTCAAGGTTATTTCATTTATGCCTCTTCAGCCTGATACTTCTTTTTCTCCCAAGCGAATTCCATGCAGCATATAGAACTTTTAACCTTTTACTCATCTTTTCCTTACCATCATCTTTTCCTTTCTTTTTAAAAGAATATTCCAAGGCTTAACTGGCGGGCTATGAATTCCCAGCTTTTGTGCTTCTGGATATAAAGCTTGTTTTGTCTTCCTGAAAAATTACACTAAAATCTTCTTACCTCACTTAGGATGTTCCAACTTAAAAAAATAGTAATTTTTAAAAGTTTCAGTAACATTTCCTTAGGAAAATGACTGGGAATGTATCTTCATGGTACCCTTAGAGGAGGTTGGCGACAGAAGAAACACAAGTAGTGTCTATGTCTTTTAATATCTAGGGATTCTAGTATCTTTGGACTAGTCTGGCTTTCATTTTATCCAGCTCATTTAGAAAGATATTGCCATGCTCGTTCAAAAGGAATCCTTCTCACATATTAGACAGTCATTGTGTGGAAGTTTATTCAGACTCCTTTCATGGTTTTTTTTTTTCTTTCTTTTTTTAGTTTATTTGGCTGTGCTAGGTCTTCGTTGCTGCATAAGGGCTTTCTCCAGTTGCATCAAGGGGGCTTCTCTCTAGTTGCAGTGTGCAGCCTTCTCTTCTTGTGGAGCACAGGCATTAAGCACCTGGACTCCAGCAGTTAGGGTGCACATGCTTAGCTGCCCAGCAGCATGTGGAATCTTCCAAGACCATGGATGGAATCAGTGTCCCCTGCATTCACAGGTGGATTCTAAACCACTGGACCACCAGGGAAATCCCAGACTACTTTTATGTTTTGATTTGATGAGACAAATCAAATTGTTCATGTAGAATCAGGAAGCTTAGTTAACCTTCTGTCTAGAATGGTGCCTGGTATTTGTGAGCTTGGGAAAATCTTTTCCTTCCCCCATCAGAATTTGTAGTTCATAGCAATAAACCTTACTCAGAAATTTCGATAACAAGACACCAAAATAACAGTACAGACCATAAGAAGTAAAGAACATAAGCTTTAAAATAAGACTCATCTGTGTTCAAATCCTAACTTCACTATTAAAAAGCTGTAATGATATCAGGGAAGCGACCCTTGTGTTTTTCATCTGGAAAATGGTGTAATATTTACTGTAAGTGGTTGTTTTGAGTTATTAATGAAATAAATGCCAAGGAAGGCAGCCAATACAGCATCTGCTAATGACATAGTTTCAAATTATGAAACTTGTTGTCATTCTCTTCTCTTTTTCTCTCACCCTTTGTATTTCTCCCAGTATCTTTCTAGTATGGAAATGGAGTCTATCCAACATTTACAGTGTTGATTCTATTTTGATATGTTGGCTACTACTAATACTTCCTTTCATATATCTAGTTCTTCTTTTCTGGTCTTGATCTATTATTTGGGTTTTTCTCCAGTGGTTTCACTGTCTGGATATAATGTGTGTGTGTGCACACGTGCACACGCACATGCGCGTGCTCAATTGTGTCTGACTCTTGGTGACACTGTGGACTGTAGCTCGCCAGGCTCCTCTGTACTGGAGTGGGTTACCATTTCCTCCTCCAGGGGATCTTTCTCACACAAGGATCGACCCCTTATCTCTTGCACCTCCAGCACTGGCAGGTCGATTCTTTGCCGCCAAGTCACCTGGGGAGCCTTTTAAAGGACAACCACCATGTAAACATTTCCTGGCATCTGAATACTGCAGTCCAGTCAATGGGACCTAAATGTGCCCACCCTTCACGAGACCAGTCTCTGAATGGTTACATAAAGGAAACACAGATTGGACTCCACACAGGTCTTTACCAAACATCTCTTAAGAATTTGGAAACTGGATTTATACTACATTTTTGTATAATTGAATTTAACTTTAATACAATTGTATTTAAATGCTACTACAAGTATTTAACTCCTGCTGCCCACAGTTCCAGCCTCCACATAACCTCTCATATCCAGTCCCTCTGCCATCTTTCTTTCTATTTCACATGCTGCTCGCTGCCACCATACTAGCTCTCTTCTTGACTCCCAGCCTCCAGTTTGTCAAGATCTTCCTATTCTCTGTTTCCCAAGTTTCATCTCCATGGGCACCTCCATGCTCTTTCTCATGTGGAAGAATTTAGCTACTCTTAGATTCTACACGTCTCTTTTCTAAGTTGTTCACCCACTAATTCTAACAAAGGCAGATACTTAAAAGGAATTATTTTTAAGGGACTTTCCTGGTGGTCCAGTGGTTAAGAATCCACCTCACAATGCAGGAGACATGGATTCAATTCCTGGTTGGGGAACTAAGATCCCATGAGCAACTAAACCCAGGCAGTGCAACTAGAGAAAGCCCGTGTGCCACAAAAAAAGACCCAGTGTAGCCAAAGTAAAATAATTTTTAAAATTGAGGTATGATTGGCATACAAAAAGTTGTACCTACTTAATATATATATCTCGATGAGTTTGCAGGTAAACCTGTGAAACCATGACCATAAACAATGCCATAAGCAAAGCCATCACTTCTAAAAATTTCCTCCCCTCCCTCTTAAGAAATTCTTGTTACAAGTATATCAGTGGGATTTACCTAAAACTGTAGCATTCCTATGTCAACATGACTTCCTAGTTCATTCCTAAGAATTTGTTCAAAACAGATACAGTTGCAAACCAATAAATAACTTCAGTGTTTACTTCAGGAAATTCCCACAAAGCAAATCATTAGGGATAATAAGTTGCTTACCTGGGCAAAATCTTGTTCATTAACCACAGGTTTCTTATTCAAGACCCTTGGTTTGCTGTGCTGACCAACCTAGATATAAATAAGTAAGTAATAAAATAATTTTAACATATTATATGTAAAAATAAACTCTATATTTATGTACAATAGAAATAAATTTTCCTGCCTTGAAGACCCAACTTAAACCCATCTTGAGCTCAGACCCCAGAGCTGAATTAATATCTCACTTCTGAGTTCCCTCTTTGAAATGCTGCTAAGATTGTCAAAGTTGTCTTCTCTCTTTGGGAGAAACTTATAAATTTAGCTTTGTTTTATTAAAAGGTGGTATTTTGGAGAGATGAACAGAGCAAATAAATATTTTCTAACTTATCTTATGTTCTTGGTAACTATGTGTTTAAAAAACACACAGAAAGAACTGCCTGTATTTATAATTTGCTTTTTTTCCAGAGAATCCTTTTATTTTATTTATTTATATTTTAAATTGAAGTATAGTTGATTTACAAGGTTGTGCTAATCTCTGCTATACAGCAAACTGTACACACATATATATATACCTTCTTTTTCAAATATTCTTTTCTACTATGGTTTATCCTAGGAGATTTTATATAGTTCCCTGTGCTATACAGTAGGACTATGGTATTTATCTATTGCAAATGTAATGGTTTGCATCTACCAACCCCAATTTCCCAGTCCTTCCCTTCCCCCCATCCTTCCCCCCTCCTCCTTGGAAACCACAAGTCTGATCTCTGTGTCTGTGAGTCTGTTTCTGAAGAATCCTATTTTTAATTAGAAGAAATACTTAGATCAAGCTCATGAAATAGCTTTATTTCTGAAAGTGAAAGTGTTAGTTGCTCAGCTGTGTCCTGTTCTTTGTGATCCCATGGATTGTAGCTCGCCAGGCTCCTCTGTCCACAGAATTCTCCAGGCAAGAAGACTGGAGTGGGTTGCCATCTCCTACTCTAGGGGATCTTCCTGACCCAGGGATCAAACTCAGGTCTCCCGCACTGCAGGCAGATTCTTTACCCTCTGAGCCATCAGGGCTCGTATCTTTATTTCTGGCATGTGCTTAACTTCTAGTGGACAGGACTACAGCTGGCCTTAGGCAAAATTGTGAAGTAGGTTAAAATGAATTTCAGTATAATCAGTTTGCTTTGTCTCCTATTCCTCACTGAATCTTTTACAGACCTACCTGCGTTAACCCAGATTCTCCTGCTGTCCTGGGACCTGTACTCAGTTCAGTCAACTTGCTCCCCAAGTTCTCCCCTGTCCCCTCCCCCTTCCTCTCAGCCACATGTACCCCTCCCACCATCACCCTGAGACAGGCTGAGCCCTGGGACCCTTTGCTGTAATGCTGCAATGCTTGCACCTGGACACACCTCTCCTAGAACAACAAAATACAAAGAAACTATACGGGACTAAAAATAACCGTGTGCATTCTCACTCAGGGCAAATTCTGGACAAAAGATGCAAAGAGACCAAAAGAACCAATTGTTACTTCTGAAGCTCCTGGAGCAAAAGCAAGTTACTGAGCAAGCTCCCTTGCACAGGACACCACCTAAGGGCAAAGGACCCAGCCACCCCTCCAGCTCGACTCCTCAACACATCCCTATCCCCACCCCATGTAAGGAACAAGCTTGTCCCCACCTTGGGGAGTGAGCAAGCAAGGGAACCGGTTGTTTGTTATCACTGCCCCCTACTGCAGCAGGGACCCCAATATAGCCTTGCCTGAATTTCTTCTCTGGCCTCTGATCAATTTCTGTTGATTAAGGAGGTCAAGAATCTCATTAACAATTTTCTCACTCCTTGGTATGTTCTTGATTTTTAACAGGTTTATAGCCCTAGGTGGCTCAGATGGTAAAGCGTCTGCCTACAATGCAGGAGACTTGGGTTCAATCCCTGGGTCGGGAAGATCTGGGGAAGGAAATGGCAACCCACTCCAGTATTCTTGCCTGGAAAATTCCATGGACAGAGGAGCCTGGTAGGCTAGAGTCCATGGGATTGCAAAGAGCTGGACACGACTGAGCAACTTCACTCACTCACTCATAGCTCTAGGAATCAGAGACGAATTCCCATCTCTGAGCTCATGTCCAGGACCAAGGGCCCCTGAAAGCCTGCATTGCTAGCAATATATTCAGAATTTAGCTTTATCCATTTTGGGCTGAGTGTTGAAGAATTGATGCTTTTGAACTGTGGTGTTGGAGAAGACTCTTGAGGGTCCCTTGGACTCCAAGGAGATCAAACCAGTCAATCCTAAAGGAAATCAGTCTTGAATATTCATTGGAAGAACTGACACTGAAGCTGAAGCTCCAATACTTTGGCCACGTGATGCAAAGAGCTGACTCATTTGAAAAGACCCTGATGCTGGGAAAGATTGAAGGCAGAAGGAGAAGGGGATGACAGAGGATGAGACGGTTGGATGGCATCACCTACTTAATGGACATGAGTTTGAGCAAGCTCTGGGAGATGGTGAAGGACAGGGAAGCCTGACATGCTGCAGTCCACGGAGTCACAAAGAGTCAGACACGACTGAGTGACTGAACAACGACAACATTTTGGGGTGTGAGCAGGTGGGAAGAGACGGCATAAGGATGAAGGGGAGGACGGGGAGGGAAGAGGTACAGAGGACCAAGAAGATAGATAAGATTGGCATCTCCTGGCATGTGACCCTGGCAGTCTCAGAAAATAACATACATTAGCATGTTGAAGCTTGGAGTTGCGGCCTTCCAGTGAACCTTCTTATTTAATCTGTGATGCCCAGAAAGTAGCTTAAAGTTCTATAATGACAGGCAGAACTCAAAAGACAATTTATCTATGATCACTCAACATCTAAAGAGGAGAGTTAACTGGGAAAAAAAAGTAGGTAATCCGCTGGCCCTGATAAGTAAGGTTTTAGTCTCCAAAAGAGGAGGCTTATATTACTATTCTAGGGAGAATGGAAAGACACAAAGGCAAGTCTCAGGCTTCAAGACTTTTTGTAATAAGGGACATCCCTGCTGGTTCAGCAGCTAAGACTCTGCTGTCCCAATGCAGGGCCCAGGGCTCGATCCCTCATTAGGGAAATGACCCCACACGCTGCAACTAAGACTTGTGCAGACAAATAAATAAATAAACAGAAATAAATACATAAAAAATACTTTCTGTGATAAATAATTATTGAGTGACTGCTGTGTGCCAGGTACCAACAATGGAATATGTTTTACTCTTTTTTCCTCAAAATTCACTAAGAAGTGAACATTGTTAGGGATATTTATACTTTTTTAAGAAATTTGCCAACTGTTTTTAACCGCCTGTCAATTTTAGTTTTTAGATGTGAAATTAACAGTGGTGTGCATAAGAAAGAATTTAAATCTAACATGCTGACTCCATCTTCTCCTCCCTTGTTCCACTTAATTATAAAACATCATAAAGTAATTACTGTGGCCTCTAATAATGAGCTTCATTTGTAATGGAGAAATTTCTTAATGATTGTTATGTTGCAGTCAATCTTGCTGATGATTTTGGGGGTTGATAAGTGTTGAAAATGACTTGGGAAGTAGCACTGACTTAATCTAGATAAAAATATGCTTCTCCTTGCCTGTGCTCACAGGATTTATGCTGTATTCGCAAAACTGAACTATGGTAAGAAATGCTCTATGTCTTAATTGCAAGAGAACAGACTGTTTATTCTTCTCAATCATTTACTGACAGAGTTTTTGTTGTGTCAGCAAGTGATGTGAGACTGATAAGAAGTGCTTCAATCATATGACCCGAATTTGTGTAAAAAAGGACTATTAGATGTATCTTTTTTTATTACACAGATTACTTAGCTATGAGGAAGTAAAGTATTGAGGAAATTTGGCTAAGAATGCAGACCAGAATATATTAATTTGAGGACACATTTGTGAGGCTCTATAGGGGAAATAAGGGGAACAGATGAATAAGAGGACCAAAAAACATAAGAAATCATGCAAATTGGGGAAATTCCCTGTGTTAAAGGAAATAAGTGAAGAAGAGGCAGAGGAGACTGCTACCCAAGGGCAATAAGACAATGTGTCCTAATGGGGGTTTGCATGGAATGGAGGGTTGGTCCGAGAAGTAGAGACAGTCACCAAAATCATTAGGAGAGAGCCAGGGCTATTGAGATGGAGGAGCCTCCTTGGGGGCACCAGGAAGCTGGTGGACCAGAGGATGAGCCCGCTGGAACACAGGGCTCCTCATGACGAAGCTCGTGGGCAGTGAGCAGACCTAAGCTCCCAGCTACACAGCTTCTGTAGTCACAGCCATTGTCAATGCCAGCTTGAATTCTCATGCTCCACCAGACTCTTCTCCCTTGAAAATATCCCTTGAAAATGTCTGATCCCTGTGATCAGATATACCTAATACTGTGCCTCAATTGCCCCCCAAAGAGTGGCAGATAATCTGTAATTATTCCTTGAGCTACAGATGGCTTTGATAGAGGGTGTGGAGTCCAAACCTTGGAGGGGGAAAGGGTGAAAAGATTTTGGTGTGATGTAGTGGGGGAAACGTCAGTAAACTCCCAAGCTTTTAGGTCACCAGGTAATCTGCAGAACATTAATCCTCGCCCTAGCCCTGAGCCTCAAATCTTTGCTGATTTGTATCCCTGGGGAGACAAAGAGTGGCGGGGTGAGGAGTGAGGGGGCTCCTGGAGGAAGTAGGGGAGGTGTTACAGATACTGATGATTTGAAAGCCCAGCTGGGATGTGACTCTATTTTAAAGAATCTTTTTTTTTTCATGTGGACCGTTTTTAATATCTCTAATTAAATTTATTATAATATTGTTTCTATGTATATATGTATGTGTGTGTGTGTGTGTGTGTGTATATATATATATATATTTTTTTTTTTTTTTTTTTGGTACGTGAGGCATGTGGGATCTTAGCCCTGTGACCAGAGATCAAACCTGTACTTCCTGCATTGGAAGGCAGAGTCTTAACCACTGGACCACCAGGGAAGTCCCTAGGATGTGACTCTGATGCCAACTGGTTGAAGGTTGGGAACAGACTCGGGTCAGAAATGTTTGGGAAAATTCTGTACCTGGCATGAAGCTGTTCTTTAGAGAAGTGATCTTATGCTTTGACAGGAACTTTTCATTTGGCAAAGTGTCTCCTCTGTCAAACTATCTCCAGCAATGTTCCATTTTAGGAGCAAATCTTGTGCAGTTTCAAGGGAAATTGAAGATGGGGAAAAGACAGAATAGTTATGAAGTTCAGAGACGGCGATGGCACCCCATTCCAGTACTCTTGCTTGGAAAATCCCATGGACAGAGGAGCCTTGTAGGCTGCAGTCCATGGGGTTGCTAAGAGTTGGACACGACTGAGCAACTTCATTTTCACTTTTCACTTTCCTGCATTGGAGAAGGAAATGGCAACCCACTCCAGTGTTCTTGCCTGGAGAATCCCAGGGATGGGGGAGCCTGGTGGGCTGCCGTCTATGGGGTCACATAGAATCGGACACGACTGAAGCGACTTAGCAACAGCAGCAGCTATGAAGTTACTGGGGCTTGGGTTGGAGACCCAGCAGATGGCATGATAACAGCTTATCTGAACATGGAGGATATATGAGATGAGAAATGGAAATCCATTCTGGTGCCTCCCAGATGCTGGTCCAGGGCTCAGCTGGATCATAGAACAATACAGATTCCTGGGCTTCAGACCAGACTTTCTGATTTGAAAGGTCTGTGAGGGTCCTTGGGGGTGATTCTGAGGCAGACTGAAGGTCAGTCAGTCAGTTCAGTCACAAAGTCATGTCAGACTCTACATGACCCCATGGATGCAGCATGCCAGGCCTCCTTGTCCATCACCAACTCCAGGAGCTTGCTCAAACTCATGTCCATCAAGTCAGTGATGCCATCCAACCCCCTCATCCTTTGTCATCCCCTTTGAAGGTAAGAGCCATTTACCACAGTTCAGAGGGCTCAGCCTTGGCTTCTGATTACAATCACCCGGTGAACTTGAAACAGGTGCTGCTGTTCACACCCCACCCTGTACCATTTACATGAGTCTTCAGGAGGAGCTCACACATACTAGCAAAAAGAAATCTCCCAGGTGATTTTATTGTGCAACCAAGTTTGAGAATCATGGCTGTAGACCGTAATGGTTGTTAGACTTCAGACTTGATGTTCTCAGAGCTTAGGAAAGTAGCAGGGAGAAGCACCTCCCACAAAATGCTCCCCACCCTCCCGCCACCGACAAAAATCATGTGGCAGATGATAAGCTAGGCTGAAATATTTGGCATTTGTTACTTTCATTTTTAGGAAGCACATGAAACTGATTGGGGGGGAAATGGTTGAATACCTAATTCAAAATATCAGGATAGTGATATCTAGTGTCAAATTTAGATGCTTACTCAGAATTTCAGTATTTTCTTCCCTCTCCCACCCCTTTTGGTGAATGTTATTTAAAGCAAAATGCAGAGAGATAATTTTCAGTAGCCTTTCAATAATTTCCAGAGTCTTCAGAGCTATAAATTGGGTGATTTGGTGATGGCGTAGAGGAGCTGGTGAGCAGGAGGTGTGCCAACTCAAGAAATAGAATTCTTCCTCCTCTTGCTTTCTAGTAGATTTGGAAAAAAAAACAAAAACTCAAAACATGACCCTGCAAATAATTGAGCCTTTCAGAACGATGTGAAATAATTATCCCAATTACCCGTGTGCTGAGTTGAAGCAGATCTTTTTATATTCCTGTCTGACCTCAAATCTAGAGCTTTTTCACCCACTTCCCTGATCAGAGGTGTAGACATTCAACTTTCCAGGAAGACGGAGAATCTCAGCCTGGCTCAGACCCAGACACACAGACCAGAGTGTTTTGAGTCCTCAGACTTCCCTTTCTTCCTGGCACGTTCATGGCTCACCGTGAACTGAAGGAGAAGGGGAAAGCCTGCAGGAAGACTGAGAAAGAACCACACGGGAGCCCAATCTTTGCCTCCACTGTCTCCACACAGGTGAGTCCATCCTTGTTTCAAGGCTAGCAGGTAGGTAAGAGGGATAGGGAAAGCCTTCGATACACTTCTTCCTCTCTATAGAAATGATGAATTCTTTACTGTCTGAGCCACCAGGGAAGCCCGATAGATATGAGAGCAGCAAGAAAATAAGCCCTGGTGGCTCAGATGGTAAAGCGTCTGCCTGCAATGCAGGAGACTCAGGTTCGATCCCTGGATTGGGAAGATCCCCTGGAGCGGGAAAGGGCAACCCACTCCAGTATTCTTGCCTGGAGAATTCCATGGACTGAGGAGCCTGGTAGGCTACAGTCCATGGGGTCTCAAAGAGTTGGACACCACTGAGCGACTTCACTTCACTTCACCCCAATTGCAGGGCTTCCCAGGTGGCGCCAATGGTAAAGAACCTATTCGTCAATGCAGGAGACGTAAGAGACACAGGTTTAATCCCTGGGTCAGGAAGATCCCCTGGAGAAGGGAATGGCAACCCACTCCAGTAGTCTTACCTGGAGAATCCCATGGACAGAGGAGCCTGGCAGGTTACAGTCCATAGGGTCACACAGAGTTGGACACAACTAAAGTAACTTACCATGCCCGCTCCCCAACTGCGCACAGACATTCTTCTGAGTAAAAGGTGTCATTTTCTGCAAATGAATCCCCTTAAATTTAAATAATGAAAAGATAAACCTAAAGTCTCTTCAGTGTTTTCCTAGAATCTCAAAAAGCTAATGCAATAAGTGAAAATGTGTATAGAGAATATTTAATATAAAGTCTTAATGAAAATGTAACCTGTTAAACCTAAGAGGGAGTTCCCTGGTGGTCTAGTGGTTAAGACTTCACCTTTCGGTGGAGGGAGTACAGGTTGATCCCTGGTTGGAGAGCTAAGATCCCATATGCCTCGGTGCCAAAAAACCAAAACAAAACAGAAGCAATAAAAAAAAAAAAAAGGTTCTTAGAATGAGGGGAAGGCAACCTCAAAATAGAGTGCTATGAAGGACCAGGACCGTTTCAAATTAAGACATGGACCCCGCATTAGAGACCGAGCCTGAGGGCCACATGGAAATCATAGCTTGCAGTTTCAAACTGTGTCCCAGTGGTCTTTATTTTTGACAATGATCTTTTAGTTTGTGATCAGTAGATTCTCCATTTCATTTCACTCATCACTGAGATAAGCCATCATAAAATAATTTGGATCTTAATCTTTCATACCGAGGAATAGGCCATTTTGCTAATTCCATAATCGTATCAACAAATGAGTGTTTATTCAATTTGTTAGAAAATTTTGAATCTCACTTGATATTTGGCTGTCTTTGCTTGCCAAATGAATTGTAGTGAATGACCTAATTTAAGTAAATGAATTTGAAAACAATCTCAGATCAAATAAGTCTGTGACTGAGAGGTAGAATTATTAGGTTACCCTGATCCCAGTACCCTCGAAATCCCATTTTTGGGCTTGTGTGCTGTACTAAGTCGCTTCAGTCATGTCCAACTCTGTGGTACTATGGACTGTAGCCCATCAGGCTCCTCTGTCCGTGGGATTCTCCAGGCAAGAATGCTGGAGTGGGTTGCCCTTTGCTTCTCCAGGAGATCTTCCTGACCCTGGGATCGGACCCACGTCTCTTACGTCTCCTTCATTGACAGGCAGGTTCTTCACCACTAGCGCCACCTGGGAAGCCGCATTTTGGGGCTTGGAGCTCTATTAACAAAGGTCACCTTCTAACGAGACCTTCGTTGGTCCTCAGTCAGCTCCCCAAATTAGCTAGATGAAGCAATTTGAGAATAATACAGCGGTGTGAATTTGAAGGCCAATGTTTGATAAGGAAACATGGGACTGGATGTTCAGTTCCTATTTTTAAAGGACTGGAAAGTTAGACACGTCCATCCTGGCAGTTTCGGCCCTACATGCCTGCCCTTTCTGTTTGTGATCACATCCGACTGTCCCTGTAAATAACGAAAGCGCAGGGGCCGGTCTATTTGGGGCAGCCTGTGGTAATGAACATGGCCCTAGTACATGCTGCCTTCAGATCTCCCCTGCTGAGGAACCTGAGCCTACTTATAAACAAAAAAGATAACAAAAAGGCTATTAAAAAATTTTTATTGGAGTATAGTTGCTGTACAATGTTGTGTTCGTTTCTGCTGCACAGCAAAGTAAATCACTATATGGTTGTTTATTTGTTCTTTGTTCAGTTGTTCAGTTGTGTCCAACTCTTTGCAACCCCATGGACTGCAGCACATCAGGCTTCCCTGTCCTTCACCATCTCCCGGCTGCTGCTGCTGCTAAGTCGCTTCAGTCGTGTCCGACTCTGTGTGACCCCATAGACGGCAGCCCACCAGGCTCCCCCATCCCTGGGATTCTCCAGGCAAGAACACTGGAGTGGGTTGCCATTTCCTTCTCCAATGCAGGAAAGTGGAAAGTGAAAGTGAAGTCGCTCAGTCGTGTCTGACTCGTAGTGACCCCATGGACTGCAGCCTACCAGGTTCCTCCGTCCATGGGATTTTCCAGGCAGGAGTACTGGAGTGGGGTGCCATTGCCTTCTCTGCCATCTCCCGGAGTTTGCTCAAATTCATGTCCGTTAAGTCGATGATGCCATCCACTGTTGTCTCCTTCTCCTCCTGCCCTCCATCTTTCCCAGCCTCAAGGTCTTTCCAAAGTGTTGCCTCTTCGCATCAGGTGGCCAAAGTATCGGAGCTTCAGCTTCAGCATCAGTCCTTCCGATGAATATTCAGGGTTGATTTCCTTTAGGATTGACTGGTTTGATCTCCTTGCAGTCCAAGGGACTCTCCAGGGTCTTCTCCAGCACCACAGTTCAAAAGCATCAGTTCTTTGTCACTCAGCCTTCTTTATGGTCCAGTTCTCAGATCCATACATGACTGCTGGAAAAACCATAGATTTGACTATATGGACCTTTGTCAGCAAAGTAATGTCTCTGCTTTTTAATACACTGTCTAGGTTTGTCATGGGCTTCCCAGGGGACTCCAGTCATAAAGAACCCACCTGCCAATGCAAGAGACATAAGAGTCTGAGGTTCGATCCCTGGGGAGATCCCTTCAGGGGATCTCCCAGATCCTCCCTCCAAGGGAGATCCCCTGGAGGAGGGCATGGCAACCCATTCCAGTATTCTTGCCTGGAGAATCCCATGGACAGAGTCTGGCAGACTATACTCCATAGGGTTGCAAAGAGTTAGAAACAACTGAAGCAACTTAGCACATAGGTTTGTCACAGCTTTTCTTCTAAGGAGCAAGTGTCTTTTAATTTCATGGCTGCAGTCACCTTCTTCAGTGCTTTTGGAGCTCAAGAAAATAAAGTCTTTCACTGTTTCCATTGTTTCCCCATCTATTTGCCATGAAGTGATGGGACCGGATACCAAGATCTTAGTGTTTTGAATGTCGAGTTTTAAGCCAGCTTTTTCACTCTCCTCTTTCACCTTCATCAAGAGGCATAACATTCAGAATGGCGAATGAATTCATTCGTTCTTTAAAATTGTGTGTTTCTTCTGCTGTGTCTCCTATGCACCTACCGTGTGTTGCACTGCCTCCTGGGGTGTCATCAGGGGAGACCGCGAACAAACTCCTTGCCCCCACGAGTCTTACATTCTAGTTGAAGAAGCAGAAAAGGAGCAGACAGAGATATCTTTCAGGTAAATATGCATTTTAAAGAAAAATAAAGCAGAGTAAGGTTGCTGGATGGGAGGCTATTTGAAATGGTGTTCTCAGCTACGGTGTCTTTGGGGAGAGGACACATGTAGGTGTGGGGAGAGTCGAGCAAAAATCTTGGGAAGTGTGTTCTGAGCAACAAGAGCACTAAAAGGTGGACTGGACCTTGGTGTTTTCAAGAAATGCAGTCAGACTGGAGCAGAGGGGCAGGAGGAATAACATTAAGAACTGACTCTGGATATGTATTGGAGAAGGCGACGGCACCCCACTCCAGTACTCTTGCCTGGAAAATCCCATGGACGGATGAGCCTGGTAGGCTGCAGTCTATGGGGCTGTGAAGAGTCGGACATGACTGAAGTGACTTAGCAGCAGCAGCAGCAGCTGGATATGTATCTTTGTGTCTATATTCAGTCGTTCAGTTGTATCTGACTCTTTGTGACCCCATGGACTGCAGCACGCCTGGGGTTGGAATGAAAACTGATCATCTAGAGTCCTGTAGCCATTGCTGAGTTTTCCAAATGTGCTGGCATATTGAGTGCGGCACTTTAACAGCATCAGCTTTTAGGATTTGAAATAGCTCAGCTGGAATTCCATCACCTCCACTAGTTTTGTTCTAGTAATGCTTCCTAAGGCCCACTTGACTTCATATTCCAGGATGTCTGCACTACTCCAAAAAAATATTCTAAGTCTGACCCCAGTGTGCCTAATTTCAGGAAAATGGCCACTCTTGTAAACAACTGCTCTGGGTACTGGAGAAAACCCCTGAAATACACTTATTAATGAAGATGGCTATTATAGTTCATGTGTGCATTGCCTCAGATGGATTTTTAAACATTAACATGATTCTAAGATCATGTTAATGTTTAAATATCAGTTGATTACAAGTGTTCTTTTGGGACTTGTAATCAGTTGATTACAAGTGTTCTTTTGTTCTTTGGGACATGTTAATGTCCCAAATATCAGTTGATTACAAGTTTCTCTTTTTACAAAAGTATTATCTATTTGGCTGTTCCAGGTCTTTGTTGCACCATGCAGTTTCTTTTAGATGCTGCATATGAGATCTAGTTCCCTGAACAGGGGTTGAACCCAGGCCCCCTGCATTAGGAATGCAGAGTTTTATCCACTGGATCATCAGGGAAGTTCTCAAGCGTTCCTTTCTAAGTCAGTTCCGAATGCATTTTCCAACAACTGTAGTGCTTATGCATGAGGGGTGCTAAGTCGCTGCAGTTGTATCTGACTCTTTGCAACCCCATGAACTGTGGCCCTCCAGGCTCCTCTGTCCGTGGATTCGCCAGGCAAGAATACTGGAGTGGGTTGCTATGCCCTCCTTCAGGGGATCTTTCTGACCCAGGGATCGAAGCTGCATCTCTTATGTCTCCTGCACTGGCAGGCAGGTTCTTTACCACTAGCACCAATTTTCCAGAATGACCTTCAAAGTCCTATTTGGCACCTCTGTGCTTGATGGTATTAATAATAGTACATAGCCAGGATGATAGCATTATTTCTATGAGGAAGTCAATTCTGGGTTC
This sequence comes from Bison bison bison, assembly GCF_000754665.1. Lineage (NCBI taxonomy): Eukaryota > Metazoa > Chordata > Mammalia > Artiodactyla > Bovidae > Bison > Bison bison. The sequence continues at coordinate 10,767,473 of NW_011495057.1, read as the reverse complement.
CACTCAGTGGGGTCAGTTCACACCCTCCTCTCTCCTGTTCGGCATTCAGCTCATTCTGGTTCTGCTGCTTTGTAGCCTCAGAAGCAGCATCCAACAGCGAGGTTTCCAGGGTTCTTGTGGTATCAGAGAGAGCCCTGAGCCATCAAACAGGGCTCTGATAATCAAAGTGGCAGTAGGGAATCACACACGTACTTCCCCAGAACCATCAGGAAAGGACACGTGTCCTCAGCTGTGCAAGGAAATGGGATGTACTGTAAGTCCCCTACATGTGAACAAGTTCTGTTCTGAAAGTGCATTCGTTAAGTCCAACAAAGTTAGCTTAGGTACCCGATGAACATAATCGGCTAACTACTGCTGTTTTATGCTTGCTTCCTGACCTCCTGGGCTTGAAATAAAGATACGGTACTTCTGTACTCTATTCAGTACTGCACAGTAAAGTACACAAAAGCACAACCATTTGTAGAGAATGCACCCACATGACAATGTACACCAGACACGGGAACTAACGTATGTGACATTTGAGCACACATTCACATCTTTGAGAGTTCGCAACTTGAAGGTTCATATGTAGAGAACTTACTATAAAGGTGATGGGGAAGCAAGCAGCAGAGAAGGGGAATCACCGATGACTGCAGCGCTGTAGGGGGAAGTCATCCAGTTAGTACTTCTCTGCGGCCAACACTACGGGGCACCATTGTAGCTGAAGGTGTGCCCCTCGCTGGGACTTCAATGTCCTTCGAGTTGTACAAGTGGAGGCTCTGCAGGAAATCGGAGGAAGAGACTCTTAATGAGACACCTATGTCCAGGTAAGAGATGTTTATATATCAGGCATTTTTAAGTTGTAAACGACCTTGCAAACTTTTATTAATGGTTTATAACATTATCCATGTGTTAAAAAAGTCTACATTTAATAAACCAGGAGAAACAGTAGGATTATCTGGCTTCATGCTTTTTCATAGACCAGGTTTTATGACCTCAAGTGATATTTTCTCTCCAGAAGTGCATTTTGAACACAACCTTCTGGTTGCGTTGAGGATGAATACAGAGAAAGCTAAGCCTGGATACAGAAAGGATAATTAGGAAGTGATTGAAACAATGCAGGTAAGAGATATTCAGAGCCTGATCTTGGGCAGGAAAATTGACAATGCTTAGGTTGTAAAATTGAACAGGCTCGAGAAATCTGACATGAAGGCAAGGAAGAAGAATAGCAAAGAGTGCTCACTGGCTCTTGGCTGAATAAGCAGGTGACAGCGAACACTGATGAAGGAACAGTTGGGGTTGGTGGGGGGGAGATGGTGAGTTCACTTCTAGACCTGTTGAGTTAGATGCATCCAGGGAATTTGTGTATGGAAAGATGCAGCAAGCTTGGAGCTCAGTGAGGAGTCTGGAGTTGCAGACAGTGATCCAGGTATCACATGCAGGTGACAGCTAAGCCAGGAGAATGCAAGGAACCTGCACTATGAGTTTATAGAGGACAGGATGTCTAGGAAAGAATCTCGAGGCTCAGCAACATTTAATTGTCAGAGAGAGGAGAGGTACTGGCAAGAGTTTATATACTGGAAAATCAAAGGGTGTGTCTTTAACTGGGTTTCAGTTCATTTCAGTCGCTCAGTCGTGTCCGACTCTTTGCGACCCCATGAATCGTAGCACGCCAGGCCTCCCTGTCCATCACCAACTCCCGGAGTTCACCCAAACTCACGTCCATTGAGTCAGTGATGCCATCCAGCCATCTCATCCTCTGTCCTCCCCTTCTCCCCCAATCCCTCCCAGCATCAGAGTCTTTTCCAAAGAGTCAACTCTTCACATGAGATGGCCAAAGTACTGGAGTTTCAGCTTCAGCATCATTCCCAAAGACCCAAACCAGTCTATCTGCTTCCCAACTACTTAAGATGGCTCAGTGATGACTGCTGAGACTACTCACAATGAACAGGGAAGCCTGGTGTGCTGCAGTCCATGGGGTCACAAAGAGTCGCACGTGACTTTCGACAGAACAACCACAACAAAACAATTAACATAAAATAAGTTGCTTCTCTTCCTTTAAACTATTACTGAAATATATCCTTATGTAATAGTGTGCAAAGAACTTAGCACAAAACAAGATTAAATAGTCTTTGGTGATCTTTTAGAAGAGACTTTTAAAAGTTATGAATATGTGCATTGACTTGAAAATTCTTGTTGCAGAAACAATAGACTTATTTCTGTCAATTTCATATTGTTCTAATTACTCCTGATAACAGTGTTAAAATTTCCATATTTTTGATATTGTCAATAATGAATTTGTCATCATTTTCTAATTGGAAAATATATCTTAGTTTTTTAGGAAGAAATTAGTTGGAAGCCAATATGAAAAATATTATCAATGACTGTGTGATGATGGAAATATATTATTATTAAGTTTAAAATTATGTAAATTTTTTTAAAATTAAGTATTTTAAAAAACTCTATTTCCGGCTGTAGTTTTCAGTAAGAACATGTGATTGTAAAATTCTTTCTATATATTTTGTGTGTTCCAGGATTTAAGATCTGGCATCCATGATTTATTATGTAAGTCATTTTTATGTCAAAGGCTACACTCATAAATAGAAAAATCATTCTACAATTTTATTTTCTAGTTTCTATTTTTGACCATAATAAAATATCATCAGTATTTCATTCATGACTAAAGACCTAGGCTCAGTTCTGTTTTAACATGTGTGATTCTAAGATTTCAACAGAGCTATGGTTTTTCAAGTTCTGATTCCTCTTGCTTTAGCAGTCGTTGACACCACCATTACAGGAACCACTGGCTTGTAGGCAGGGGAAAACCATCTTGTAAGCAACCACTGCGTGCCTGTACTCCCAGACTAACTGGAGGCTGGATGGTGAGGGGTCCACAGTAAGCGTATTTCAGGGTCTTCTCAAGGCACCCTCTAGAGGGCAGAGAAATCACAAACTTGTTAGCAATTCTGTACAATTCAGGATTCTACATCCTTTCTTTAATAATATTCTGCTTTTCAATTTCACTTCATTTCAAATTGATATTTTCATGATTTATTTTTACCAAATTTCAAAGTTACAAAAGAATATTCTTATTCCCCAGAAACAACTAACACTACCCTACCCAACAACCCAACATCACCAATTCCTCAATATCTTTCCAGAGGCGGTGGTGTGTGTGTGTGTGTGTATGTGTGTGTGTGTGTATCACCCTGTCTTCTCCCTTGAAGTGAAAGTGTTAATCACTCAGTCGTGTCCGACTCTTTGAGACCCCATGGACTGTAGGCTCCTCTGTCCATGGAATTCTCCAGGCAAGAATATGGGAGTGGGTTGCCATTTCCTCCTCCAGGGGATCGCCCCAACTCAGGGATCGAACCCAGGTCTTTTGCATTGACATGTGGATTCTTTACCATCTGAACCATCAGGGAAGCCCTATCTTCTCCCTTAGTTTTATACAAACGTTAACCTCCATATATGTTATTCTGTATCTTGCCTTTTCCGCTTAATATTGCTTTGGATAAAATTCAGTGCAAGGGTAGAGAGCTTTCTTGTTTATGACTGAAAATTCTAGCTACAGGGTGCATAATTTTCCAACTAATACGTCAGTGCAGGGCACTTAATTGTTTCTGCAGTGCTACTGGGCCTTAGACATGTAAAATTTCACTAGCAATAGCAATAGCTCCACCTGAGTCATATCTTACAGTGTTCTGGAGGCTGTTCTTAATTTTGCTGGGGAAGGAGGGGAAAATGATACTCAACTTGATAAACATCTCCTTCAAACTTTACATTCCCTCTGTAAACAAAGTCTTTCCCAAGAAAGCCTCTCCATTCCCCTCCCAGCCCCCCTACCCCACCAACCCCCACCCACCAAGCCACTGCTTTCTCTGTAGGCAAGAAGAGGGCTGAGAATTGTTCTCTTGTTTGCCTCTTCCAGGTCATTTCATCTCCTCCCCAAACACCTATTCTTGAATCTCAAGTCACTGGGCTTTTCAACCACTTCTCTTCATTGCTGGTATTCTCCACCAACCCCCAGATCATATTCCTTCATTTCTCTCTATTTCTTTAAGTTCCTGAATGACTGCTATTCTCTTCAACTCTATTTCTGTTCCAGTGATTGGCTATTTTAATATCTACACAGGTGAAAATTTCACATTCTGCTCTGGTTGGACTGGATTTCTAAGGACAAGTAAAGATCTAGGCAAACAAGGTGAGAATGGGCTAAAATTAAGGTTTTGTGACTAGGAAAGCACGGTGTGAAATTTTAGTTAAATTGGGAGAAGATCTTGGCCAAATATAACTTTCTTTTTTTCTTCTTTCCTTCCTTCTTTTCTTTCTATTGAAGATTATTGATGTGTGTGTGTGCGCGCGTGTGCGCACGTGTGTGCTTAAGTCGCTTCAGTCGTGTTTGACTCTTTCGAGATCCTGTGGGCAGTAGCCCACTAGGCTTCTCTGTTGATGGGATTCTCCAGGCAAGAATACTGGAGTGGGTTGCCGTTTCCTCCTCCAGGGGATCTTCCTGACGCAGGGATTGAACTGACTTATGTCTCCTGCATTGGCAGGCAGGTTCTTTACCACTAGCACCACTGGGAAGCCCAGGATTGACATACATTATACTGAATATTAGATTGCAGTGCACAACATAATGATTCGATGTTTGTATACATTGCAAAATAACAATTTTATTTAGACTCTGTTGGGTAGATGATCAAAGTCTCAAATATTTTCATTGTAGGAGTAACAGGGTAAAATTTGTGTTTATGAACATAACTCTGATTGTATTGTAGAAGATCGATTGGAGAGAATTGTTGTCATGGATTCTACCCAGCTAAAGAGGTGTATTTCTTGGTGGCACATTATTATTTAGATGATGCATTTGTTCATCATGCCACATCCTGGATTTTGGAGAGCAAGGTAAACATATCCTGATTGGCACTGTCACCCCTCACCCAGGCTGGAGTTGTGCTCACTGGTGAAATATTTTCAGGGCATCCAAGATAAATTAGGTAGGTGGGATACCGTAGCCCTGTGGGCTCCCTCCCCTAAGCAGAGTAGAACTAGGGGGAATTTAACTTTAATTTCTCTGAAGATGGATGGGAGTAGGAACTGTAATGTAGTAGATAAATGTGTGTAGTTTTGAAGCCAGGAAGCTTGGGGTCAACTCTGAGATCTGTCTTCCAGTTGGCTATGTGATCTTGACTTCCCTGGTGGCTCAGTGGTAAAGAATCCACCTGCCAATGCAGGAGATGTGGGTTCCATCCCTGGGTGGGGAAGATCCCTTGGAAAAGGAAATGGCAACTCACTCCAGTATTCTTGACTGAAAAATCCCATGGACAGAGGAGCCTGGCGGGCTACCATCCATGGGGTTACAAAGAGTCGGACATGGCTGAGCAGGTGCACATATATGCACACACGTGCGTGCACACACACACACACACAGGTCACCTGACAGACCAGATTCAAGCTTCTAGAAGAAGTAACAGTAGGAGAAAAAACGATTACAGCCAACCGCAACATAGATTTTCTTCTTCATCAGCATGGAGTTGGCATCACGACAGTAGACACAATCACACTGATTTTTGTAAAGAGAGAAACAAGTATTAAAGCTTGGGAGAAAATAAGTAAGCATGAGTTGTGCCAGCCTAAAGGCTAGCATTTATCTCCAGCAAATCCTGGGGCATTCGTGCCCAGAGATTTCTAGAAGCCCTCCCTCCTTGCCCTCTTGCTTCAGTTCCTGATGCCCTATCTCCCACAGTGGCTATGCCCTCTGTCATCCTGGAGGTCTGCCCTCTCACTTGCCTATGCGCATGCTCTTCGTTACCTAGCAACTTCAACTGTCAAGCCTGAGCCTAGCTGGTGACCAGTTGTCAGCATCGTTATTATTCTTGGTGCAATATCAGAATGGACCTAGTGGGAAATTTTCCTCAAAAGAAATAACACACTGGCTATTTTCTTTTGTTTCCCATTTATGCTGGTTTAGGGGCAGGAACGCATATTTGCTGTTTAAACGAAGTGTGCATTTGCTCACGTAATATGGGTCTGGAAATGAGTCTGGAAATAACTTCTAAAGCTCTCTGATCTCTAACCTTTTTATTTCCATGGAGGATTATTGTTAAACCAACCAGCACATAAACTCATGGACCCTATTTTTACCAACTCTGATGTCTTATTAAAAGCAAGAGCATGATGTTTTAAGCCTCAGTCAGAAGAAATTCCTTGGGAAAATAATTTTTAGGTTGTTTTCCCTGGTTTTTGGAGGAGGTCATCGAGAGGACACGACCGTCGGTTCAACTTCAAGCTGGACCTGAGTGATCAGAGTCTCCTCACCCCTGCCCCTGACCTTGAAATCAATGTTCTGCCCACTGTTCCCAAAGGGGTAACTGTTCCGAGGACACAGTCATGAGGGAGGAAGATGTTGTTGAGACCATGTGCGTGGTATACATCATAGAACCCCATGAAAACTGCTACATAAACTTGTAAGATTCTGGTGGGCAGGTGTAGAGATCTACTTGTCTTGCAGTGCCCCAGACAAGCCGCATCAGTAAGTTCCCTTGCTTATTGGACCTGCCACCTGCCAGTCTGGATGGTTTACATCTTCCTTCCATCTCTCCTTGCCTTCTGTGCACGGGGGCCAGTTTGCAAACCAATACTGGTCAGGTGCAGGAAACAATGCTTTAGGCTTCTTGTGCCTCAGGCTCTTGGCAAGCTTAGAAATTCTCAATCTCATTACTGTGAAAGAGTGAAGGAGAAAGCTGACTGCAAATCTAAGTATTTGGTGCATTTTGCGTGCAAAGTACCAATAGTATTATCTATTATTCAGGAGCACTATTCGAGTGCTTTGGAGGTTAATAGAGAAAGAGACTTCCAAAATGATTCTATGTCTGAGCTTTTCTCATGAGGGTCACATGTCTATCATAATAACTCGTTCACTCTGCTACAACCTAATAAGGGTGCATTGTTTAGTTATTAAGAACATTAATGAGGAACAACAGGATGCTGAGTGTGTGTTCTCCTCCCATGCTTGATGTGCTGGTGGAGCATGACATCCAGGCTTACGTGTCTGTAGTGGGGACCTCTCAATCAAGTGTCAGAATTCAGGGATATTTCAAGATTCAGTGGGCTTCCCCAGTGGTGCTCAGTGGTAAAGAATCTGCCTGCAGTACAGGAGCCACGGGAGATGTGGGTTCAATCCCTGGGTCAGGAGGATCTCCTGGAAGAGGGCATGGCATCCCACTCCAGTATTCTTGCCTGGAGAATCCTCATGGACAGAGGAGCCTGGTGGGCTATAGCCCATAGAGTTTCAAAGAGTCAGACACGACCAAATCGACTTAGCATGCACATATGCCCAAGATTCGGTATATTAATAGCTCAGAGAAAAGGTTAAACAAGAGATGTACTAAAATGGATAGATGCTGCTTCAACTCCTCTAAATCTTTTGGAAATTCACTTTACTAATTGTATTTCTTGGAACTGAATAGATCTCTTCTGGTAGCACATTAATGTTCAATATAATTGTGGATATGTGATGACTTGAGGCACCTCCAGTAAATCGCTCTCAACAGCAAAGAGCTCAAGGATATGAGTTCTGGAGGCAGCTCCGCTTCTGACATCCCCTCTGGGCATTCATTTGATTGAAGCCGTTTTCTCTCCTCTGATGCCTAAAAGCAGTTTACCAGGTCTCTCTATTTCCCCTTCTTCCCAGTGGTAACCCCTCTCTGACCCTGTTTACGGCAAGGCAGCCCAGAGGGTCAGTTCAGGTGCAGAGCTATTCATTATGTTCCTGCGAGGAAATTCCAGGGTATGAACGAGGTGGTTGAGGTAAATTACAGGCAGAGTATCTCATTACTCAGTTTAACAACTGTTCTGAGCACAAAACATTCTTTCAGGTATTCTCTGTCATCATTCTCATTACTAGTCCCAAAGCCAATTTCTAGACTGTTTTTGTATTACCTAGTCCTGAGTTTTCTCTGAGACCCCGAGATTCCTGGGGACTTGGGACCTTTTGAATTCTGGGTCCCTAGTCTGCCCCTTCAGCCTCTTAGTTCACTGGTGGGTAAGAGAGCTGTGAGTTTGGACTTCCCTACTGGCCCAGTGGCTAAGATTCTGCACTCCCAATGCCGGGGGTCTGGGTTCAATCCCTGGTCAGAGAACTAGATCCCACATGCAGCAACTAAGACTCAGCAGTCAAATAAATTTAAAAAAGAGAGAGCAAGAACTGTGAGTTAACAGAATGGAAAGAACCCGCCTGCCAAGTAGGAGACGCAGGTTTGATCCCTGGGTCCAGAAGATCCAGAGAGGGAAATGGCAACCCCCTCCAGTATTCTTGTCTGGAGAATCCCATGGACAAAGGAGCCTGGCGGGCTACAGTCCATGGGGTCACCAAAGTGTCGAACACAACTTAGTGACTGAACAGCAACAACAAGAATTGGTTAGTTAGTCAAACTTTTGATGAAACATTCTCTAATTCAGTTTCTCTCTTTCCTGATATTAATCTGATCCCCTTTCACTTTCATCCTGATGAGTTGAATGAGCACTGGAATTGGAACCCAGAAGACTTGGGTGTGAGTCCTAGATTTGCTACTTACTAGTGGTCGTGCCTGGGCAATTTCTTTAATTCTCTGAGCCTCAGTTTTCTCATTGACAACATGGAGAGACTGTTGCCTTTCTTACTTTACAGGGTTGTTGTGAAGATCATAAAGGCCACAGACATGTTTAGCTTCATATTTCACCATAGGAGACTGTGATTCCATGAAAAAGACAACTCTAAATGTGATAGAGATTTGGCTAAGAAATGAAACGTGGCTGAAAGGCGTGTGAATTGACTATGGTCCATCATGCCTAAATCTGAGTGACTTAGAATTAGTAGGGTCAGAAAAACAGTATTTTTATAAAAGCACCACAGGATTTCCAGATCAAACACATTTTGCACAGCATGTGGGGCCTCTTTATACTAAAAAGTTACTCATTATTTAGCTGAAACTCAATTTAACCTGGGTTTCCCTGATAGCTCAGTTGGTAAAGAATCTGCCTGCAATGCAGGAGACCCCAGTTCAATTCCTGGGTTGGGAAGATTCGCTGGAGAAGGGCCTGGGACAAGGGATAGGCTACCCACTCCAGTATTCTTGGGCTTCCCTTGTGGCTCAGCTGGTAAAGAATCTGCCTGGGAATCTTGTATTTTACTTGCTCAAGCTGGTGATCCTACACAGGTATCCTCACGAGTGAGCTGCTTTTGAAACTTCTGACCTGGATCCTGAGTAGGGCCTGATTGAGAGCCAGGGAAATGGGGTGACTGACTCTGCGGCAGGACTTCAGATGCCGAGGTGAGGAGATCATGATGTCTTCCTATGAGAATAGAAAGTCCTGCCTCACCACCCGCAGGTGTGACATTTTCTTCTTAGAATTGTATATACTGCAAATGTAAATATCCAAGGGAAAGATAGAGAAGCGTCAGGCAAGTATCCATTATTTACATTTGACTGTACTCAGACAACCTAGAAATAAGTTAAAAATTTTTTTTATTGGAGTGCAATTGCTTTATAATATTGTGTTAATTTCTGCTGTATGACACAGTGGATCAGCTATATGTATACACATATCCCCTCTTCCTTGGATTTCCTTCCCATTTAGGTCACCACAGAGTGCTGAGTAGAGTTCCTTGGGCTATATAGTAGGTTCTCATTAGTGATCTATTTTATACACAGTATCAATAGTGTATATGTGTCAGTCCCAATCTCCCCAACCATCCCATCCTCCTTTTCCCTCCTTGGTGTCTATACATTTGTTTTCTGTGTCTGTTTCTCTAAAAAATAAGTTTTTGAGAGTAAATAAAGAATATGAAGGCTTCCCTGGTGGTTCCGGCAGTCAAGAATCTGCCTGCAATGCAGGACATGCAGGTTTGATTCCCGGGTCAGGGAAGGGCAACCCACAGCAGTATTCTTGCCTGGGAAATCCCATGGACAGAGGAGCCAGGTGGGCTACAGTCTGTGGAATCGCAAAGAGTCAGACAGGACTGAGCCACTAACACTTTGACACTTTGAAGAATTATGAGGCCCTGAATCTCTATAGAAAGGGGAGAATGGTTGCCTGACTTTTAATCCCAGAGCCAGGATATGGGAAAGACTAAAGACTCACATTGCTGCTCTCCAGGCTTGCCCTGGATCTGTTTGTGTGTCTCTCTGTTTTTCAGGCTGCCCCAAGCAGCCGGCAGGATGTTAGTTCCCTGACAGTGGGAGCTCAGAGTCTTAACCACTGGACTGCCAGGAGAGTCTCCTGCCCTGGATCTGACTTGTTCTCAGTTACAGTGAAGCCCAGGCTGGCAGGTGACCTTTTGACCTCTGTTCAGGTGGAAGAGAAGTGGCAGGAATGGGCTTAGAGGAGTGGTATCTTAAGCACTGTAGTACCAGTGGGAAGTAAATGACACCCCAGTCCAGTATTCTTGCCTGGGAAATCCCACTGACAGAGGAACCTGGCAGGCTATAGTCCATGGAGTTGCAAAGAGTTGAACACAACTGAGCAACTGTGTAACAACAAAAATAACAAAAGAGTGGGAAGATTCTCACAGAAGACACAAAAACAGCCAGGGTTTTCTTGTTGCTCTAGTTCAGAGCTGTCCAACAAAGCTTTCTGCAATGACAGAAATGTTCTGCACTGCCCATTACCATAGCCACAAGCCACAGGTTGCTACCGATCACCAAAATGTCACTAGTGTCACTAAAGAACTGCATTTCAAACTTTATTTCATTACCATTAAAACAGTCACAGGTGGCTCAGTTCAGTTCAGTTCAGTTGCTCAGTCATGTCCAACTCTTTGCGACCCCATGAATCGCAGCACGCCAGGCCTCCCTGTCCATCACCGACTCCTGGAGTTCACTCAAACTCATGTCCATCAAGTCGGTGATGCCATCCAGCCATCTCATCCTCTGTCGTCCCCTTCTCCTCCTGCCCCCAATCCCTCCCAGCATCAGAGTCTTTTCCAATGAGTCAACTCTTTGCATGAGGTGGACCAAGTATTGGAGTTTCAGCTTCAGCATCAGTCCTTCCAATGAACACCCAGGACTGATCTCCTTTAGAATGGACTGGTTGGATCTCCTTGCAGTCCAAGGGACTCTCAAGAGTCTTCTCCAACACCACAGTTCAAAAGCATCAGTTCTTCAGTGCTCAGCTTTCTTCACAGTCCAACTCTCACATCCATACATGACCACTGGAAAAACCATAGCCTTGACTTGATGGACCTTAGTGGCTACCATATTGGATATGTGGTTTATGGGCCAACATCAGTCTCCACCAGAGTCACTGGCTGGCTGGCAGCTTGTGGGTTGTTGTAGTCACACTTAGTTTGCACAGTTAGAAAAACTAACCTGATTTTAGTTGCTAACATTTAATAATTGGATTATTTCCAATGACAATTTGAATTTCTGGCTTCTTTGGAAAATGTCTGGCAACACTAAACCAACAGTCCTCCAAGGTACCCATTACCTTGACTTTATATGCAGTTGTTTTGCTTTTGATTTATTTTACACCCCGCCTGCTTTCCTCATTTATTTTATCTGCCTGGCTGCCATGGGCATTGATTTGGGGATCCCTGTTTAAGGAGCAACATTTTGGTTTCACCTTTATGAAACAAGTGAATTAAAGACTAACTTTGAGGTGCTTTTTATAAATATCAATTAGAAGCTGCCTCTCTCACACTGACTAAAAAAGGGGACCTATGTACAGGAAAGGAGCAGCAGCAAGCTCTGTCAGAGCAGGATAGAAAGCTGGGTGACTCGTGTCCCATGTGGACAACTTCGGAACAGTCCTTTTGCCTCTCAGAAACTCAGTTTCTCCACCTATAAAATGAAGCCAATAATGGTAGCTACCTCTTGGTGTTGTTACGAAGTTGTTCTACAGTGAGGCATATAAAGAACTTTATAGCCACGCTCAATAATAAGCTCAAAATTTAGAAAGTAACATTTTCATTTGTCATAGTTTTTATATTTCAATAACATCAATTTTGAAAGAAACTGGTGAGAACTAAGTGCCTGGAAAAAACTTTCTTCATTAATAAAGGAAGAAATAAAGTGCTGCAACCACATAGAGGAAATTTTTAGAAAAGGTTGTTTTCATATGTTTCCTGGGTTAAACTCACTGCCATAATCTAATATACCCCACAAAAAGTAACTGCATTTTGAGCCTGTCAAGATGAAATTAGCTCATGAACATACTTTTCCTTGCTTAGTGGCATTGCTAATTTTGGGATTTGAAGGAAACCAAAAGTTGAAAAAGAAATAAAATTCAGATGGAATTCAACATCACCAAAAGCCCTTAAACAGGGGGCAATAAATATAAATGTGAGCACAACAAAGCAAATCACAAAGGAAGGAGTAAAAACATTCTTCCTGAAAGATACTATGTGAGGAAAGCAAAATTAAAGACTATGTATCAATGGAGGAACAAAAAGCAGTGGCAACCACAAACTGTTGCAGAAACCCAATGGTAAATAAGAAAAGGACTTTATGTTATAGACTTCTCATCACCAGGAGAAGGGATGGCAGGAAAACTTGTCAAGCTTGAAAAATGCTGAGAGTCTAAACTTGAGTGACTATAATCCTTCTAAGATATTTGGTAATGACAGAATATTCAGGAAACAAATATTTGAGCATAAACTAAGTGCAGGGAAATGGGAGCAACCAGTCAGGGCTCTGCTCTCAAAGAATTATCATCAAGCTGAGAGAGGTAGGAGTGAAGAGAGGATAATATGTAAAAGATAGATGATGACTGGTGAATTCAGAGAGGCATTGCCTAATCTTCACTTTTTATTCATCCCATTTCTTTCATTTATAAATGGGGTTTGAAAGATGAATAGGTAAATAAGAGTTGGTGGACAAGGGGAGAAAGTGATTCCAAGCATAGGAACCAGCATGTTCAAAGGCTCAGAGATGTAAAATAGTGAATAAAAGATGGAGAAAATTTTATCCTCCAGAGTATGGTGCACAGAGAAGATTGGTGGGATGGCTTATACTAGGAGCAGAAGTGTGTGTAAGGATTTTGGGCTTTTGAAAAGGAGAGGGTAACATGAGGGGAAAGCTGAGCACGATGTTGAAATTGTACGGCATGTGATTTGTTTTCCTCTATGCTACCCCCACCCAACTGGGTAATTCTAATAGTCTCAAGAGATGCTTGATGTTTGGGAATTATTTGTGGGTACCAGTCTTGGGAAAGAGCTAAGATCATGAGACCAGGGGCAAGAGGACAGACATAAAAACCACCAAGACCACGGCTGATGTTACGTCATTTTTGTACAAATTTTACAAAGAAACCTCTTTGGGACTGGGTGGCGGCTTTGTGCCAAAAAGAGGCATTTGCAGCCGTACAGTAAAGGCACAGCTTTGAGGGCAAAGTACTCTCACCCCACTGGCTGCACACCCTTCTGCAGTGCACAGCCTGAGCAACCCGATGTGGCAAACCCTCAATGGCGAGAAAGTATGCGCGGAGGAGGGTCTGGGACCATGAGAGGTCACGGAAGTGGCGTTTAGGCCAGCATCACTTATCCCTAAAGGACTCAGAGATTATATCTCATGTGCCTGTGTACAGTGTGTTCAGGGAACTCTGAGCAGATCAGTATTTTTGGAAACTATATTTCTAAGGGAGTGTGTTTGTTTCCTAGGGCTGCTGTGACATATTAGTACAGACTGGATGGTTTAAAATAGCAAAAATGAATTCTGTCACTGTTATGGAGGCCAGAAATCCAGAAGTCTGAAATCAAGGTTATCAGCAGGGTCGGTTACTCCTGTGGCTCTAGACGGGGTTTTCATCTTACATCTCTCTCCTGGCTCTGGTGGCCGTGGGCAATCCTTGGCTTCTAGACACCACTGAATCTCTGCCTCTGTCTTCACATCATCTCTTCCTCTTTTATGAGCACACTTATCACGGGATTTAGGGTGGCTCAGTGGTAAAGACGGAGAAGGCAATGGCACCCCACTCCAGTACTCTTGCCTGGAAAATACCATGGGTGGAGGAGCCTGGTAGGCTGCAGCCCATGGGGTCGCTAAGAGTCGGACATGACTGAGCAACTTCAGTTTCACTTCTCACTTTCATGCATTGGAGAAGGAAATGGCAACCCACTCCAGTGTTCTTGCCTGGAGAGTCCCAGTGACGGTGGAGCCTAGTGGGCTGCCATCTACAGGGTCGCACAGAGTCGTACACAACTGAAGCGACTTAGCAGTGGTAAAGAATCTGCCTGCAATGCAGGAGAAGTGGGTTTCATCCCTGGGTTGGGAAGATCCCCTGGAGAAGGAAATAGCAACCCACTCTGGTATTCTCACCTGGAAAGTCCCATGGACAGAGGAGCCTGGTGGGCTACATTCCATGGGGTCGCAAAGAATTGGACACGACTGAATGACTGAGCACAGCACAGCAGCACATATTACATTTGCAAAGACCTTATAGCAAGTTAGTCCACCATAAGTCCTGGGTGGACATATCTTTTGGGGGCCACCATTCAGAAGAGATAAGAAAGCCTTCTTCAGCGATCAATGCAAAGAAATACAGGAAAACAACAGAATGGGAAAGACTAGGGATCTCTTCAAGAAAATCAGAGATACCAAAGGAACATTTCATGCAAAGATGAGCTTGATAAAGGACAGAAATGGTATGGACCTAACAGAAGCAGAAGATATTAAGAAGAGATGGCAAGAATACACAGAAGAACTGTACAAAAAAGATCTTCATGACCCAGATAATCATGATGGTGTGATCACTGACCTAGAGCCAGACATCCTGGAATGTGAAGTCAAGTGGGCCTTGAAAAGCATCACTACGAACAAAGCTAGTGGAGGTGATGGAATTCCAGTTGAGCTATTCCAAATCCTGAAAGATGATGCTGTGAAAGTGCTGCACTCAATATGCAAATTTGGAAAACTTAGCAGTGGCCACAGGCCTGGAAAAGGTCAGTTTTCATTCCAATCCCAAAGGAAGGCAATGCCAAAGAATGCTCAAACTACCGCACAATTGCACTCATCTCACATGCTAGTAAAGTAATGCTCTAAATTCTCCAAGCCAGGCTTCAGCAATATGTGAAC
>NW_011495057.1:10751801-10752341 GCF_000754665.1 Bison bison bison | reverse complement strand
TGAAAGAGATGGGAATACCAGACCACCTGATCTGCCTCTTGAGAAATTTGTATGCAGGTCAGGAAGCAACAGTTAGAACTGGACCTGGAACAACAGACTGGTTCCAAATAGGAAAAGGAGTTCGTCAAGGCTGTATATTGTCACCCTGTTTATTTAACTTCTATGCAGAGTACATCATGAGAAACGCTGGACTGGAAGAAACACAAACTAGAATCAAGATTGCCAGGAGAAATATCAATAACCTCAGATATGCAGATGACACCACCCTTATGGCAGAAAGTGAAGAGGAACTCAAAAGCCTCTTGATGAAAGTGAAAGAGGAGAGTGGAAAAGTTGGCTTAAAGCTCAACATTCAGAAAACGAAGATCATGGCATCTGGTCCCACCACTTCATGGGAAATAGATGGGAAACAGTGGAAACAGTGTCAGACTTTATTTTTCTGGGCTCCAAAATCACTACAGATGGTGACTGCAGCCATGAAATTGAAAGACGCTTACTCCTTGGAAGGAAAGTTATGACCAACCTAGATAGCATATTCAA
>NW_011495057.1:10742301-10751701 GCF_000754665.1 Bison bison bison | reverse complement strand
GATAGCATATTCAAAAGCAGAGACATTACTTTGCCAACAAAGGTTTGTCTAGTCAAGGCTATGGTTTTTCCTGTAGTCATGTATGGATGTGAGAGTTGGACTGTGAAGAAGGCTGAGTGCTGAAGAATTGATGCTTTTGAACTGTGGTGTTGGAGAAGACTCTTGAGAGTCCCTTGGACTGCAAGGAGATCCAACCAGTCCATTCTGAAGGAGATTGGCACTGGGATTTCTTTGGAAGGAATGATGCTAAAGCTGAAACTCCAGTACTTTGGCCACCTCATGCAAAGAGTTGACTCATTGGAAAAGACTCTGATGCTGGGAGGGATTGGGGGCAGGAGGAGAAGGGGAAGACAGAGGATGAGATTGCTGGATGGCCTCACTGACTCAATGGACATGAGTCTGGGTGAACTCCGGGAGTTGGTGATGGACAGGGAGGCCTGGCGTGCTGCGGTTCATGGGGTTGCAAAGAGTCAGACACCACTGAGCCACTGATCTGATCTGATTCAACCCACCACAAGAGGAGTCATGGTATCCATTGGGCCAACAAGCAAGCAGGAACCTCCAGTCTGATACTGTGTGATCAACATATGGTATTGGCTTATGGTTCACTGATGCTGAACTATTTGTCACTTACTTGGTGTTTATTTCAGCCTAAGCACTCTTTCTTCATTTTATACTGTGTAGATTTGGTCTTATCCTGACAAGGCAATTGCTTTAATCAGAAAAGTTCAGTTTTGGACTTCCCTAGTGGCTCAGTGGTAAAGAATCCATTTGGCAATGAAGGAGAAATGGGTTTGATTCCTGATCCGGGAAGATCCCATATGCTGTGGAGCAACTAAGCCCGTGTGCCACAACTATTGAGCTTGTGCTCTGGAGCCCAGGAGCCACAACTACTGAGCCTGTGTGCCATAACTGCTCAAGCCTGAACACCATAGAGCCCATGCTCTACAACAAGTGAAGCCACCCCAACGAGAAGCCCTTACCCCACAACTAGAGCGTAGCCCCAGCTTGCTGCAACTAGAGAAAAGCCCATGCAGCAGTGAAGACCCAGCACAGCCCAAAATAATTACTTTTTTAAGAAAAGCACAGTTTTCATTGGTGCATTTCTTATTGCTGAAAGATGAAAAGTCCCAGAGTTGTCACTTGGTAATCTTTGAGTTTGAGCCTAAAGTTTCCATTTGCCTAGAATTTGTTTCAAATTGTTCCTATCCTAGAGATCTCATTTCGCCACTTGTAACTCTTTGTGGATTGATTTCCACTGAACTATTAAAACCTTGCCACAGTCGAGGAGTTCTCTTTGGGCCTCTGTGTTGCAGAATAACGTACGGTATCTGATGCTTCTTGAATGAGAAAGGTTACAGAAGGATGTACCTTTATGGCTGCAGAATGTTCATAGTCACATACCCCAAGGCCCATGGGTTTTAAAATTAGAATAAAGAAAAGGAAAAGGCTCTTTTTCTTTGTCTTCTTAATTGGAGAAAAAGTGCTTTACAATGTTGTATTGGTTTCTGCCGTACAACAAGGCAAATCCGTCATAATTATACATATGTCACCTCCCTCTTGAGCCTCTCTCCCCTCGCTCCATCTCCATCTCCTGTAGGTCATTGCCAAGGGCCAGGCTGGCCTCCCTGTGCTATACACTAACTTCTCACCTGCTCCCTATTGTATGCATGGTAGTGTATATATGTCAGTGCTGCTTTCTTCATTCATCCCACTGTGTCAAGTCTGTTCTGTATATCTGCATCTCTATTAAGAAAAGGCTATTTTTTTCTGAAATGGGGTTAATTACAAAATAAAATAAATTGCTGTCTCATAGAATTAAAGAATATTGGAGGCAAATGATGCTTGTAGATTAATCTAGCTCACACATTTGACAGAGAAACTGATGCAAGAGAGATGGGCTTGCTGAACATTACACAGCTAGCAAGTGAAAGAGAACTCACTTGCTTTTACTGCTTACATTTGCAACAGTTGTGAAAATTAAATGCATGAGGTGGATGTCCTGATGAAACGAAAACTGGCTTGAAACGAGAATTTCTATTTCACAAGGAAACATCTAAAATAACCCACCTGGTCTCATGTTTCTTCAGTCACTTAATTCCAAAGCCTGAGGATAGCCTCTCTCCCTCATTACATCACCATTTTGCATCTTTCTATTTAAATGCGTCAGTTAAATTAATGAATGCTTTGCCTTTTTGACAACATTATTTTCTTCCCTTCTACCAGTATCTCCCACTATTATCTGTTGAACTCCTTTTTTGGTCCAAGCTTCCTTTAGCACTTTGTTTCTCCTAAATCTATCTAATCTTTCACTATGGAGAAAGTGGGAAAGTCAGAGACAAGGGGTAGGGCAGAAACAAGGAGGAAAGCTGGAAAGGAATAAAGGGAGGGAGAGAGAAACTAGATTCTTCCTAACTTTCTACTTCCAAGCATATTAAAAAGCAGAGACATTACTTTGCCAACAAAAGTCCATCTAGTCAAAGCTGTGGTTTTTCCAGTAGTCATGTATGGATGTGAGAGTTGCACTGTGAAGAAGGCTAAGCACCAAAAAACTGATGCTTTAGAATTGTGGTGTTGGAGAAGACTCCTGAGAGTCCCTTGGACACCAAGGAGATCAAACCAGTCAATCCTAAAGGAAATCAATCCTGAATATTCACTGGAAGGACTGATGCTGAAACTGAAGCTCCAATATTTTGGCTACCTGATGTAAAGATCTGACTCACTAGAAACGACCCTGATGCTGGGAAAGATTGAGGGAAGGAGAAGGGGCAACAGAGGATGAGATGGTTGGATGGCATCATTGACTCAATAGACATGCATTTGAGCAAGCTCTGGGAGATGGTAAAGGATAGGGAAGCCTGGTGTGCTGCAATGCTTGGGGTTACAAAGAGGGGTTACTGAAAAACAATTTTCTGCTTCTGTTTTCAGATGTCAATATTCTTACAGTATTGTAAATTAAAAAAAAAATAGAAACTAAATATCCACTAACAAGATAGTTGTTAACCAAGTGGTTCACAAATTTTGGCCTGTATTAGAATCTCTTCTGAACACTCTTAAAAATGTGGATATTTGAGCCAAACACTAGACCTTCTGAATCTAAATATGTGTAAGTTTGGACACTGGCAGCATGATAATCACCAAACCTCATAGGTGATCTAATGTAAATAGCAATTTATTAATTAGTACATTAAATTACTTCATGATACAGTCATACAAAGGAATATTATGCAGCCACCAAAAAGGACAGTGTAGGTCCATATGAATTGACACTGATAAATGTCTATAGTGAGTGAAAAGATCAGGTTAAAGAATAATAGATTTAAGATGATTTCATTTATTTTTCAGAGAAGGCAATGGCACCCTACTCCAGTACTCTTGCCTGGAAAATCCCATGGACAGAGGAGCCTGGTAGGCTGCAGTCCATGGGGTCGATAGAGTCGGACACAACTGAGCGACTTCACTTTCACTTTTCACTTTCACATATTGGAGAAGGAAATGGCAACCCACTCCAGTGTTCTTGCCTGGAGAATCCCAGGGACAGGGGAGCCTGGTGGGCTGCCCTCTATGGGGTCGCATAGAGTTGGACACAACTGAAGTGACTTTGCAGCAGCAGCATTTATTTTTGTAATATATATCATATGTATAATACATGCAATACATAGTATATTAGGTGATATTGTTGTGGCTCAGTGGTAAAGAATCTGCCTGCAATGCAGGAGGTGTGGGTTCAATTGGTGGGCTGGGAAGATCCCCTGGAGAAGGAAATGGCAACCCACTCCAGTATTCTTGCCTGGGAAATCCCGTGGACGGAGAGCCTGGCAGGCTACAGTCCAGGGGGTCACAAAAGAGTCAGTCACGACTTAGTGATTAAAACAACAAGAAGAAGCATAATATAAAAAGAAAATATAGATGGATTCTATAGAGGTATTAATACAGTTTTGCTCTTGTTCAATATCTCTGTTTTCACGTTTTTGTAATGAGTCTATTATGAACCATGTATAACTGGGGGGAAATATTAAAATCAGTAACTGCCTAGAAGCCATTGTCCTTAAACGACAATGCCAGGGAAGCTTCTTCAGAGGATTAAGTTAGTTAATACCATTTAAATAATTTACTACTGTGAAAAATGTTTTATTCATCTCTTTCCTGACCTTAGTCTTTACAAATGTTCTAAATTACAGATAGCGCGTGTTTAACTTGTCCTGTAAATTAACCTTTTCAACTAGAACAGGGAAGAATACAAAATTTCCCTCCCACCTTATTCATTGTGGTGAAAGTGAAAACTCTTAATGACGTCAGTTGATTAGCTTCCGTGAGTGAAGAAGCAATAAAATAATCATCTTTCAAGGCAGATACATTGGGTCACAGGCACTACTGAAATATTTTACCATGTACTAAGTCCATGGGGCTGCAAAGAGTCAGACAGGGCTGAGTGACTGAACTGACCTGAACACTACAGAATCTTGGAATATAAGTGGCTATTAAAAAAAATTTTTTTTTTAATTGGAGGATAATTGTTTTACAAGGTTGGGTTGGTTTCTGACAGGTGACTACTTTATTGACGAGGAAGAAACAGATTCTGTTTTCCTCTTGTTGTTGTTGCTCAGTCACCAGGTTGCATCTCTTTGCTACTCCACGGACCCCTCCAGGCTCCCCCGTGCATGGAATCTCCCAGGCAAGAATACAGTGGTGTGTTGCCATTTCCTTCTCCAGGGGATCTTCACGACCCAGGGATGGAACCCATGTCTCCTGCCTTGCAGGTGGATTCTTTACCACTGAGCCACCAGGGAAGTTCCTCTGTTTCCCTAGGTGAGATTAAATGTCTAACAAATTTTTTAAAATAAATTGATTGACTGTTTCTCATAGTTAGAGGTATAGTTAATCATTTTGGGTCCCTCCCTGAGTAAAAAGTTTTAGGATAAGTCTTCCTTCATGTTTTTATTTGCAAGGCACTGGGTTGGCCGAAATGTTCATTCAGTCCTAAGATGCTATGAGGACCCAAACGAGCTTTTTGGCCAACCCAATAAATAGTTTCCCAGACACTCTGTGGTCACTTTTACCAAGAGAGAAGTACAGACAAGTAGTGCTTATTTATCTTTTTTTGTGCTGTTTCCTCCTGCCTTTTACCCACCTCCCCTACACACACCTTGGCCACATGAGTGTCTGTTCAAATGGATGTTCATAAATGAGTGATTCTTGTGATTTAGGCATGTCACGTGGTTAGCATTTCTCAAGAAGTCTGTAACTGTAAGTCACTTCAGTTGTGTCCGACTCTGTGCGACCCCATAGATGGCAGCCCACTTGGCTCTCCCATCCCTGGGATTCTCCAGGCAAGAACACTGGAGTGGGTTGCCATTTCCTTCTCCAGTGCATGAAAGTGAAAAGTGCAAGTGAAGTCGCTCAGTCGCATCCGACTCTTAGCGACCTCATGGACTGCAGCCTACCAGGCTCCTCTGTCCATGGGGTTTTTCAGGCAAGAGTACTGGAGTGGGGTGCCATTGCCTTCTCCACAAGAAGTCTGTAAGTGCCTCTTATTGAATTAGTACAGTTCTCAGAGTTAACTTTATGGTACTGCTATTTTTTCTGCTTTGATCTGTTTAAGCACTTTCAGCTCAGAGATATAAAGCCAAAATCAGACTTGAGTGTATCAGTATGGTTATTAATATTAATATTTTCTATAAAATATTAAAGTCAATTGTAGGAATATGCAAATATGGAGGTTTCTTAGAAATTATCTAAGATTCCTATAGTAAATGTTTTATGTATATGATACCTATAACAGTATAATAGATATAGTATGTATGTATATATACATATTAAACAGTTTTATATACCATATGTTTATATATTTATTCCCTCTGTGAATAGTGTTACATTTTTCTTTTATAGAGCATGAAACTTAATAAAATCTAATATTGATTGAGCATTTATTATGTTCTAGGTATATTATTTTATATAACCATCATAACTACCTGTCTAAATAAAATTTTCAAGAAGCTAAAAACATGATTATCATTTCAAAATTGTATGAACACATGCTAAAATGTTTATTAACTCATTAGTGAGAGAATCAGCAGGATAAAAAAGCTGTTCAAGAAGTAGGTTTTTATAGGCATTGAAGAGGACATGCCTTAGTGACTAAATGTCAACAAGAGAGAAATGTTAATATAAGATTGATCAGTACAGCAATTTAAAAAATTACTTTTGGGGCTATCTTTTCTACCCAACAGAAATTACTTGTGGTTCCACTGTAGCTACCTTCAAGTTAGCACTTATCTCCAAAGAGTCTAAGATCTTAATTCATGTACTCATACCAAAACTTCTGTACAAATGTCAAACAAAGGAAAGTTACAACCAGATAATAAAATAATCCATGAGTGGGCTGATTAAACAGTGTTCCCGTATGACACTGAAAACTCACGCTGGGACTTCCGTAGTGGTAAGGCAGGGGACGTGGGTTTGATCCCTGGTCTGGGAACTAAGATCCCACATGCTGAGGGACAACTAAACCCGTGTTCCTTTGTTGCCTTATAGTCAAGTTTTAGATCATATCTTTTAACACACCCTGTCGTGTAAGTGGGGGCCTCCTTGGTGTGACCCAGTGGTACAGAATCCACCTGCTAATGCAGAAGATGTGGGTTTGATCCCTGAGTCAGGAAGACCACCTGGAGAAGGAAATGGTAACCCACTCCAGTATTCTTCAAAGGAAATCCCATGGACAGAGGAGTCTGGCCAGCTACAGTCTGTGGGGTTGCAAAAGAGCTGGACATGACTTAGCAACTAAAACAACAAAAAAATTGTGTAAGTAATTTTATTATCCTCATTAATTTGGTAGAGATAAATCAGATTCAAATAAGCAAATTCACATATATTTTATAAGGTAATGAAATGATCTGAGTTAGAGCAGATCTATTCCACTCTACATTCCCATCTATAAATAGAAAATAGCTATTATTACCATTAATATCTATAAATAGAGAATAACCAAATCCATAGAGTTTCATATTTATTACCTAGCTTTTGTCTTATTTGAGTGATTTGGCATTGTTGTATCTGTGATTTTTAAATGACAGGCTATGCCAAATTCTTTTGATGGGTAAACAGAATTTTAATATAGAGTTTTATCTATAAAGATTTAACTTTGTATGCCTATTGTAAATTAATTACTAATCACATGACGCTTTCCTCTTTGTCAAAACCCAGAGACACTTAGCCCAGCTGATTATTGTATGTATTGTCAGCAAATGAGGTCAATATGGGTTGCTTGACTCTAATATAAAAAACTCTTCAATAACCATTGTCTGCATTCCTAAACCAATTGGTTAATTCACAAATATGTATAAGTGGTGAGGAGAGAGCAAAAACCTGCATATTATGTCCTCTAAAGATGCAATCCATCATCACTCTTAGAAAATTAAGTCCAAATACTTGATTTTATCAGATTTTATATATTTGGGACAAGTCATGTAAAAAACTTCAGTAAGGAAGGATGCAGGCCTTTTTGATATGAATAAGCTCTTTTATTCCCCTTTATAAGTTATCTTGGTTTTGCTCATCCAGTTCTATTTTTTCTATGTATCTTAAAGTCCTCTAAGTTCTACGGATTATTAACTAATTGTAAAATTATTATTAATGTTTTGTATTTGATGTTCTGATTTATCATTTACTGCAAAACTTGTAGGGCTAGTTTTTCACATTCAGTTTTTGTCATTGTCATTAACATCATCATTTTTGTTGAAAATAAAGATAACAAAGAAGGATTAAAGTCCCAGGGCCTAAGTACATGATTTATTATGACAGAAAAGTTTTGGTAGTTCGTTATCTTGAGTCATGAAGCACTGACTCTCAGCCCCCAGAATAATATTTAAATCTCTTAACCCTACTGCTATGCAAAAAAAAAAGTGTATTAGTCTCTCAGTTATGTCTGACTCTTTGTGACCCCATGGACTGTAGCCCAGCAGGCTCCTCTGTCCGTGGATTTCTCTGGGCAAGAACACTGGAGTGGGGTTGCCATTCCCTTCTCCAGGGGAATCTTCCCGACCCAGGGATCAAGCTCAGGTCTCCTGCATTGCAGATGGATTCTTTACAGTCTGAGCCACCAGGGAAGCCCAATATGCAAAAGAGCCAGTGCAAATTAGCTGCTCAGAGCTTTACATATTTCTCCATATGGATTCTTAGACATTTACGAAATATACCCGAGTCAGGTCTGTCCTTGAATACACTTATTTGGCTCTCACCTGATTCTATTTATATCACACAGCTTCCCCAGGTGTTCTCAGAGCTCCAGCTGTATAGGCTCCCTCTTAATACTGGTGTGATCTCTGACCTTAAATGTGATACTGATGAAGACTTTTTAGGGGCTTATGTTTTTCAAAGTCTCGTCCTGTATCTGGTTTAGGATGAAATTTGTTTTTACTGTCTGTCCATATGTAATTCTTTTTCACTCTTATCCTAAAGCAGCCAGAACAGCAAACAGAATTCCCGTTCCTTTAATCTCTCCCACCTACCCTATCCACACAGCATAAACACAGGGTTTTTCTGAAGGATTGGGGTAACACAAAATGGCGTGTACAGATCCCGTTCTTTAATTCTGGTTCGTCCTGGTCTTCTTTCTCCTTGGGCTCAGCCACCCAGCGTTTTCTGGGCCCCTGTATTTCTCTTCGAATTTTTCACTTCTCCCTATTGTCTACCTATTTTTGGATTCCCTTGCCCTCTCCAAATGATTCTTATTTTGTTATGAAAATAATCTTTCTTTTGTTTTTAATTCTTTGTCTTTCTTTTTTGCCTTCCTGATACCCTTTTCTTCAGCCAGGATAACCTACCAACAGTTTTATATATATACACACACACACACATATATATGTATACATATAGTTACCAGAAATTCAACAATAAATAAATATAAAATTATAAATAAAATGAGTTTATAAATAAAAATAATAAATAAAAATAGAATACATGAAAATGAAAATAAAAAGAATGCAGAGAAAGTATGGTTTTCTTTTTTTTAAATTTTTTAATTGAAGGATAATTGCTTTATAGAATTTTGTGGTTTTCTGTCATATACCAATAAGAATTAGCCATCAGATCAGATCAGATCAGTTGCTCAGTTGTGTCCGACTCTTTTTGACCCCATGAATTGCAGCACCCCAGGCCTCCCTGTCCATCACCAACTCCTGGAGTTCACTCAGACTCACGTCCATCGAGTCAGTGATGCCACCCAGCCATCTCATCTTCTGTCGTCCCCTTCTCCTCCTGCCCCCAATCCCTCCCAGCATCAGAGTCTTTTCCAATGAGTCAACTCTTCACATGAGGTGGCCAAAGTACTGGAGTTTCAGCTTTAGCATCATTCCTTCCAAAGAAATCCCAGGGCTGATCTCCTTCAGAATGGACTTGTTGG
>NW_011495057.1:10724605-10741220 GCF_000754665.1 Bison bison bison | reverse complement strand
CCCAGAGCCGTGGCTGCACGGGCGCAGGAGGGCCTAGAGGCGCTATCCCACATTGAAGGTCAGGAAGGGCGGCGGTGAGGAGATACCCCTCGTCCAAGGTAAGGAGCAATGGCTGCGCTTTGCTGGAGCAGCTGTGAAGAAATACCCGACGCCCAAGGTAAGAGAAACCCAAGTAAGACGGTAGGTGTTGCACGAGGGCATCAGAGGGCAAACACACTGAAACCATACTCACAGAAAACTAGTCAATCTAATCACACTAGGACCACAGCCTTGTCTAACTCAGTGAAACTAAGCCATGCCCGTGGGGCAACCCAAGATGGGCGGGTCATTGTGGAGAGATTTGACAGATTGTGGTCCACTGGAGAAGGGAATGGCAAACCACTTCAGTATTTTTGCCTTGAGAACCCCATGAACAGTATGCAAAGGCAAAATGATAGGATACTGAAAGAGAAACTCCCCAGGTCAGTAGGTGCCCAATATGCTACTGGAGATCAGTGGAGAAATAACTCCAGAAAGAATGAAGGGATGGAGCCAAAGCAAAAACAATACCCAGCTGTGGGTGTGACTGGTGATAGAAGCAAGGTCCGATGCTGTAAAGAGCAATATTGCATAGGAAGCTGGAATGTCAGGTCCATGAATCAAGGCAAATTGGAAGTGGTCAAACAAGAGATGGCAAGAGTGAATGTCGACATTCTAGGAATCAGCGAACTCAAATGGACTGGAATGGGTGAATTTAACTCAGATGACCATTATATCTACTACTGCGGGCAGGAATCCCTCAGAAGAAATGAAGTGGCCATCATGGTCAACAAAAGAGTCTGAAATGCAGTACTTGGATGCAATCTCAAAAACGACAGAATGATCTCTGTTCGTTTCCAAGGCAAACCATTCAATATCACAGTAATCCAAGCCTATGTCTCAACCAGTAACACTGAAGAAGCTGAAGTTGAACGGTTCTATGAAGACCTACAAGACCTTTTAGAACTAACACCCAAAAAAGATGTCCTTTTCATTATAGGGACTGGAATGCAAAAGTAGGAAGTCAAGAAACACCTGGAGTAACAGGCAAATTTGGCCTTGGAATACGGAATGAAGCAGGGCAAAGACTAATAGAGTTTTGCCAAGAATTAGCCATAGGTACACCCATAAATAAAAAATACATAAAAATGAAAATAAGAATGCAGAAAAAGTATGATTTTCTTTTATACTTCAACAGCTCCTATTCTTTTTTAAATTTTTATTTGTTTATTTTTATGTTTGGCTGAGCTGGCACTCCGTAGCTGTTTGTAGGATTTCTCTAGTTGTGGTGCCAGGACTTCTCATTGCAGTGGGTTCTCTTGCTGTGGAGTACAGTCTCTAGGGTGTACAGGCTCAGTCGTTGTGATGAGCAGGCTTAGTTGCTCCTTGGCATGTGGGATCTTCCCAGACCAGGGATCAAACCTGTTCCCCTGTACTGGCAGGTGCCTTCTTAACCGCTCAACCACTAAGGAAGACCAAAGACTCTTATTTTTATATGATTCTCCTTCCCAAAGGCCCCTCATGCCAGATTTTTGGGTGCTTAAGTATGTGTATAACTCTACTTTCCAGAAAACAGAGCTCTGCGTATCTCCCATTTCCCCCTCCAGATCTACTCTGGACTTTTCATTCACTCATTAGAGCTCTGTAATGGATTCATCCTCAGACTTCCTCACCTCTGGCCCCTCATGCCAGATTTTTGGGTGCTTAAGTATGTGTATAACTCTACTTTCCAGAAAACAGAGCTCTGCGTATCTCCCATTTCCCCCTCCAGATCTACTCTGGACTTTTCATTCACTCATTAGAGCTCTGTAATGGATTCATCCTCAGACTTCCTCACCTCTGGCCCCTCATGCCAGATTTTTGGGTGCTTAAGTATGTGTATAACTCTACTTTCCAGAAAACAGAGCTCTGCGTATCTCCCATTTCCCCCTCCAGATCTACTCTGGACTTTTCGTTCACTCATTAGAGCTCTGTAATGGATTCATCCTCAGACTTCCTCACCTCTGGCTTCCGGCTGAAAGATCTAAGTGAGAGAGAGGAGAGAGAGACGGGGCCTTGGCCTGGCTTCCTAAGGTCCCCTGGTGGCTCTCTCCAACCACTCTCTCCTTCCAGTTCACGTAACTGGGCCTTTCCTTCCCCTCTTCAGGCCTATTTTGTGGTCATACTGTGCCTTGTAGTACTACCTCTAGGGGTTTCTAGAGAACCCCCCATCCAGAATGTATAAGCAGTTTCCTTTGAAAACTCCTTATTCAGTTTGAGTGTTGCCTGCTAGAATCCTGAAGATGTAAATGGGAGCACCAAATGCATGAGTTTTAGGAGCTTTGATGTCAGGCTGTATTGACTCATATGAAATTGATCTTAGGCCTTTACAAGCGTAATTTTCAATTGCACTGATATAATTTGTCCACCCAATCCATTATTGTTGGCAGGTTATTTCCAGTCATCCTACGCTTATGACGTTGCTACAAATATATATCCTTGTGTTCATTTCTTTGCACATATGTACAAGTAGGATTGGAGGATACTTTTCAAAATTAGTAATTGCTGTACCAAAAACTATATGCATTTAAGACATTAATATAATGCTGACATTTGCCCTGTAGAGGTTTGCACTAGTTTATATTGCCACTTGCTAATACGGTTGATTCTTTCTCAAACTAGTAATTGGAATATGGTATCTCATTGCCATTTTAATTTGCATTTTTAAAATTTTGAGTAAAAGACAACAACTTTCTGGTTATTTAAAACTTTTTTTTTTCCCGTGAGAACTTCCTTTCCTTATATCGGTTATTGATATGTAAGTGATTTTTTAATACACTAATTAATACTTTATCTCTTTTATGTGTTTCAAATATTTATTTTCAGATTGTCCTTGAGTTTTAAAAATTCTTTATTTCATTTATTTCTCTTTGGCTGTGCCAGGTCTTTAATACTGTGAGCAAGGGCTGCTCTCTAGTTGCGGTGTGCAGGCTCCTCCTTGCAGTGGCTTCTCTTGTTGCAGAGCACAGGCTCTAGGGCTCGTGGGCTTCAGTAGCTGTGGCACATGAGCTCAGCAGTTGCAACTTCAGGGCTCCACAGCCCACAGGCTCAATGGTTGTGGTGCACAGGCTCAGTTGCTCCGAGGTGTGTGGAATCATCCCAGATTGGGGATCAAACCTGTGTCTCCTGCACTGGCAGGCGAATTATTTACCACTGAGCCACCAGGAAAGCCCTGTCCTTGATTTTTATCTTTGCTTAAGGGATATTTGAAATTTTGTTTAGTAACACTTCTTAATCATCTCTTTTAATGTCTCAGTTACAAAGACCTTGCTCATTCTATAACAAAGATTCACCTTTCTTTCTTCCAGTATTTTTACCATCTCACTTTTTATATTTTTGTGTTTAAAACTTTAAACTCTCTGGGTATAAAATTAGTGCAGGGTATTTTCTTTCCCTGGTGACTTCTGAAAATTATTGAAGAGGTCAGTGTCCCTAAGGAGAAGCCTGGAATCATTCTTTGGACTCTTATTTCTTTCTCTATTTATATTCCAGATGTGTGTATGAACATTCTTTTTAATTAAAAAAAAATCTATACTGTTCTCATTCACAGTATAATCTTTTATGATATAATCTTGCACACTTCTGTTTTTTCCCCCCTTCCTGTTTTTCTTGTGTTTTATACTGGCCCATTCTTGATCAATCCTCTTTTGTCTGGAGTTACTCCAAGTCTGTGGAAGGCATGGCAACCCATTCCAGTAGTCTTTCCTGGAGAATCCCATGGACAGAGGAGCCTGGTGGGTTACAGTCCATACGATTGCAGAGAGCAGGACACGACTGAGGGGACTTAGTAGGCACACACTCTCAGCCTAGTAGGGGTGAGGGTCAAGGAGTGCACCTGAGGAGGAGCTACATGACCAAGTGTTCCCTACAAAAACTTTCATGAGGCATTTTGCCCTGTGGCATGATTCTAACCCAGGTTAGGAGATGTTGCATTGCTTTTTCATGAATTTCTGTATAATCTAAGTTCCTAGTATGCTTATGTGTAGCTTAGCGTTTACCAATCTTCAGATTGCCTTTGACTTTGACTGTGTGGATCATAACAAACTGTGGAAAACTCTTCAAGAAATGGGAATACCAGACCACCTGACCTGCCTCCTGAGAAATCTGTATGCAGGTCAAGAAGCAACAGTTAGAACTGGATATGGAACAACAGACTGGTTCCAAATTGGGAAAGGAGTACGTCAAGGTTGTATATTGTCACTCTACTTATTTAGCTTATATGTGGACTATATCATGTGAAATGCTGGGCTGGATGAAACACAAGCTGAACTCAAGATTGCCAGGAGAAATATCAACAACCTCAGATATGCAGATAACACCACCCTTATGGCAGAAAGTGAAGAAGAGCTAAAGAGCCTCTTGATGAAAGTGAAAGAGGAGAGTGAGAAAGTTGGCTTAAAACTCAGCATTCAGAAAATGAAGATCATGGCATCCAGTCCCATCAATTAATGGCAAATAGATGGGGAAACAATGGAAACAGTGACAGACTTTATTTTGGGGGGCTCCAAAATCACTGCAGATGGTGACTGCAGCCATGAAATTATAAGACACTTGCTCCTTGGAAGAAAAGCTATGACCAACCTAGACAGCATATTAAAAAGCAGAGATATTACAGCCAACAAATGTCCATCTAGTCAAAGCTATGTTTTTTCCAGTAGTCATGTATGGATGTGAAAGTTGGGCTATAAAGAAAGCTGAGCGCTGAAGAATTGATGCTTTTGAACTGTGGTGTTGGAGAAGACTCTTGAGAGTCCCTTGGACTTCAAGGAGATCATACAATTCAATCCTAAAGGAAATCAGAATATTCATTGGAAGGACTGATGCTGAAGCTGAAGCTCCAATAGTTTGGCCACCTGATGTGAAGAGCTGACCCACTGGAAAAGACCCTGATGCTAGGAAAGATTGAAGGCAGGAGGATAAGGGGATGACAGAGGATGAGATGGTTGGATGGCATGACCGACTTGATGGACATGAGTTTGAGTAGGCTCTGGGAGTTGGTGATGGACAGGGAGGCCTGGCGTGCTGCAGTCCATGGGGTTGCAAAGAGTCGGACATGACTGAGTGACTGAACTGAACTGAACTCTTCAGATTATAAAATATTGGCAGCTCAGGATGACAAGTCATCCAAGGTTTTGTCTCCACAGGCCACACCGACAGCCTGCTTCTTAGAGAAATGGTGTGGCTGTACTTTGCTGTTGAACACTTCCCCTGCCATGTTGTGAGAAGAGGTCAGAGAGACTGTGTCTGTGTCCTGGCACCAGCTTGCCTTCCACGGATGCAGTGTTGGTTTTGCCTCTCAGGGCTCCACGCCTCAGACAACTCCGAGCTCTGACACCTCTGTCTCAAACGTTCCGAGCAGGAAGCCTTTGCCAGCATTCTCTCTGATGGGGCATCGTCTTCCCAGACTTTATTCCTATAGGCTTGTTCAGGGTTTTAGGTGTTTTTCCAGCATCAGTGAAGATTTTTCTTGTACTCCTTGTTATTTTTGGTTGATTTCAGGCTGGAGAGGTGGCAGACTGTTTTCATTTTATTGGTTTACACTGGAAACTTCTTTCTGCCAGCCTGGCCTTTAGTAACAAGCTTTCTTCCTGCTACATGTATAATATTTTTATTGCTTCAGCCCCTTTTCTCTGTGGCAGTGGAGAAGGGTTGACCAGAATTTTTTTCTCAAAGATAGGAAAAAAGTCAAGGCCATCTTATTTTAATGAAATTTAAATTTCATGGTATTGATATTCCCTCTCCACATACTGCACTGTTCTTGAGACTTGCCGTACACAATAAAGGCTCCTAGGGGATTTTAATGTTATTTTAAATAGGATTGAGTCAGGAATTCAATGAGAGTGTTTAAAATTAAGTGTCTTTATTAACCGCCATGAAATTCATATTGATAAAATTCTTCTACCATTTACAGTTTAAAGATATGTGAGGTGTGGGGATGCCTGGATGTGAAATGTGGAAAGGTACATTTCAGTTCTTTCATGTCATCCTATCAGTTTCACAGTTCTGCATATTATTGTGGTAATGTAGGATTTGGGGTTAAGCCAAAATAGGGAGTTTTTCTTTCCACTGAAACAAGTTATTCTAAAAAAAAACTTATATCAGGACCAGAACCTAAATCAACAATAACTCAGTAATAATGGCCGGTTGTTGTGAATATCCATGTGAACAAAAACCCTGCAGATGATGACTTCCCTGGAAGTGCAATGGTTAAGACTTTGCCTTCCAATGCAGGGGGTGCAGGTTTGATCCCTGGTCAGGGAACTAAGATCCCACATGCCTCATGGCTAAAAAACCCAAAACATAAAACAGAAGTTATTTGGCAACAAATTCAATAAAGACTTTAAAAATGGGTCCACATCAAAAATATCTTAAAAAACAAAACAAAACACTATGGATGCTTATTTGCCTAGGGAAGATCTTACAGTAAAGGACTCTGAACTCACGTAGGTACTTTCCTTGGTACTTTGTCTCTTTTAACCCACTGGAAAGTCTGGAGAGACTATGAGCAATCATTCTCTATCCTCTGGCCTCCTGAAAAGGTTGATGTGTTTAAAGATGTCCAGTCTTGCTGGGGATGTATCTGTGCTCTGGATAATGAGCAAAGGGGTATTATGTTTAGTGCAAGCAATAATGCTTCCACCTAGAAAGGCAAAGTGTTGTTTACAAGTGCTGACCTTCTCCATCTCAGACACCTGAGCTGATTAGCTGGGAAATGCTTCCTCTTCACCTTGCTGCTGCTAAGTCGCTTCAGTCGTGTCAGACTCTGTGCGACCCCATAGATGGCAGCCCACTAGGCTCCCCCATCCCTGGGATTCTCCAGGCAAGAATACTGGAGTGGTTTGCCATTTCCTTCTCCAATGCATGAAAGTGAAAAGTGAAAGGGAAGTCGCTAAGTCGTGTCCAACTCTTAGTGACCCCATGGACTACAGCCTACCAGGCTCTGCTCTCCATGGGATTTTCCAGGCAAGAGTACTGGAGTGGGGTGCCATCGCCTTTTCCATCCTCTTCACCTTACAGCTTCCTGAAGGAGCAACTCCACTTATTTAAAGATAGATCAATCCTCTTTCTCACCCTCACAATAACCATATCATTCCTGTCTTGTCAGATGAATAACACAAGAAACATAATTGGTCGTGATTATGAATATTGTTGGGCTTCCCAGGTGGCGCTAGTGCTAAAGAACCCACCTACCAATGCAGCAGACAGAAGAGATGTGGGTTCAATCCCTGGGTCAGGAAAATCCCACGGAGGAGGGATGGCAACCCACTCCAGTATTCTTGCCTGGAGAATCCCATGGACAGAGGAGCCTGGTGGGCTGCAGTCCATGGGATTGCAAATAGTCGGACATGACTGAAGCAACTTAGCATGCTCGCATGCATGAACGCATGAATATTGTTACATTACATCTTGAGAGTTGTCTATTGATTTGGAGGCCTGCTTATTTCTGTGTGTCCTGTCTTACAGCATCTATTTTGGGAGAAGTGACTGTAACTCTCTAACCTGGTTATTCTCTAACATTCATCATCACATTTAAGGAGATCTGTATCTTTATCATATTGAATTTCCCACCCTTTCCATTTTCAAACCTTATATTTGATCTCCATTTGGGGGGAAGCAAATTAACTTAAAAAAAATCTGATTTCAACATGAATTAAACTTATTTTTATTTATTTGGCTGTGCCACTTCTTAGCTGTAGCATGAGGGATCTTTGACCTTCATTGCAGCATGTGGGCTCCAGTTCCCTGATCAGGGATCCCCTGCATTAGAAGGGCAAAGTCTCAGTCATGGGACCACTAGGGAAGTCCCTAAACTGATTTTTAAATTGGCCCCTTATTTTAAGAGATTGGCCTTTTTAAATTGCTTTTCAAGTGCAGTTTCAGGATTGCAGACAAGTTGAGAGGGAGGTACAAAGATTTCTCCATGTACTCTCAGCTTCCACTTATTCATGTCTCCCCAACCTCCTCCATCATCAACATCCTCCACCAGAAGTGGTGCATTTGCTACAATCGATGAACCTCCAATGACACATCATTATCACCCAAAGTCCATCGTTTATATTAGGGTTTACTCTTGGTGTTGTACAGTCTATTGGTTTGAACAAATGTATAATAACATGTGGGCTTCCCAGATGGCCCTAGTGGTAAAGAACCCACTTGCCAATGTACAGACATAAAGAGACGCGGGTTCGATCTCTGGATTGGGAAGATCCCCTGGAGGAGGGCATGGCAACCCACTCCAGTATCTTGCCTGGAGAATCCCATGGACAGAGGAGCCTGGCATGCTACAGTCCTTAGGGTTGAAAAGAGTGGGACACGACTGAAGGAACTTAGCAGGCATGCATAATGACATATATTCATCATTACTAGAGAAGGAAATAGCAACCAAGTCCAGTATTCTTGCCTGGGAAATCCCATGGACAGAGGATCTGAATGGGCTACAGTCCACGGGGTTCCAAAGAGTTGGACACGACTGAGCGAGCATGCACACACACACACTCATTCATCACTGCAGTATAATAGAGTATTTTTCACTGCCCTAAAAACTCTCTGTGCTCTGCCTATTCATTCATTCGCCTCTCTTCAACCCTGGCAAGCACTGGGCTTTTCACTGTCTTCAGAGTTTTGGAATCATACAGTATGTAGCCTTTTCAGATTGACTTCTTTCATCTAGTAATATGCACTTAAGTTTCTTCCATGCCTTTTCATGGTTTGATAACTCACTTCCTTTTAGCCTAGAATAATATTCCATTGTCTGGATGGATCACAGCTTATGTATCCATTCACCTACTGAAGGACATCTTGGTTGCCTCTAAGTTTTGACAGTTATAAATAGAAAGCTGCTGTAAGTAGCTGTGTGCTGATTTTTGTGTTGACCTAAGTTTTCAGCTTCTTTTAAATATCAAGGAGTGTGATTGCTGTGTCATATGGTTAAAGTGTGTTTAGTTTTGCAAAAAACTGCCCAACTGCCTTCCAAAGAGGCTGGACCATTTTGCATTCTCGCCAACAGTGAATTTGAGTTCCAGTTGCTCCATATCTTCATCAGCATTTGGCATTGTCAGTGTTCTGGATTTTGGACATTCTTATAGGTTTGTAGAGTTATGACCAACCTAGATAGCATATTCAGAAGCAGAGACATTACTTTGCCAACAAAAGTCCGTCTAGTCAAGGCTATGGTTTTTCCTGTGGTCATGAACGGATGTGAGAGTTGAACTGTGAAGAAGGCTGAGTGCCGAAGAATTGATGCTTTTGAACTGTGGTGTTGGAGAAGACTCCTGAGCTTGGACTGCAAGGAGATCCTACCAATCCATTCTGAAGGAGATCAGTCCTGGGATTACTTTGGAAGGAATGATGCTAAGGCTGAAACTCCAGTACTTTGGCCACCTCATGTGAAGTGTTGACTCATTGGAAAAGACCCTGATGCTGGGAGGGATTGGGGGCAGGAGGAGAAGGGGATGACAGAGGATGAGATGGCTGGATGGCATCACTGACTTGATGGACGTGAGTCTGAGTGAACTCCGGGAGTTGGTGATGGACAGGGAGGCCTGGCGTGCTGCAATTCATGGGGTCGAGAAGAGTCGGACATGACTGAGCGACTGAACTGAACTGACTGATAGGTTTGTAGTAGTATCTTGCTGATAGGTTTGTAGTAGTATCTTGTTGCTTTTTGTTTTTCAATTTGCATTTCCTAATGATACCTGATGTAGAGCATCTTTGCATATCCTTATTTGCTATCTATAATCTTTGGAGAGATGTCCATTAAGGTCTTTGCCCTATTTTTAATTGAGTTGTTTGTTTTCTTAGCATTGAGCTCTAAGAGTCCCTTGTATATTCTGTTTTGTTTTCTTGGCTGCACTGTGTCTTGCTGCAGCTCACGGGCTTAGTTGCCCTGAAGCATGTGGGATCTCAGTTCCCTAACTAGGGATCAAACCCGTGTCCTCTGCATTGGAAATTGGATTCTCAGTCAAGGGACCACCAGGTAAGCACCAAGTGTTCCTTGCGTATTTTGTATAATGGTCATTATACATCTGATAGATGTATTTTTGGCAAATATTTCCTCACAGACTGTGGCTTGTTTTCTCATCCTTTTGACATTGTCTTTTGCAGAGAAGATTTTTTTTTAAGTCTAGCTTATTATGTCTTTTATGGGTCATACTTTTGGTGTTGTATCTAAAAAGTCATCACCAAATTCAAGGGATTCTAGTTTTTCTCATATGTTTTCTTCTAGGAGTTTCATAGTTTTGCATATTACATTTAGGTCTCTGGTCCATTTTGAGTTAATTTTTGTGAAGAGTATAAGCTTAATTTTTTTTCATGTGGATGTCTAGTTATTCCAGTATCATTTGTTGGAAAGACTGTCTTTGCTTTATTTTATTGCTTTGCTCCTTTTCAAATTTCAGTTGATTAAATTTATGTGAGCCTACTTGTCTGTTCTTTGGCAATTTCAAACTAGCTTGATTATCACAGCTTTATAATAAGTTTTGAAGTAGGGGAGTATCAGTTCTCTAACTTTGTTCTTCTCCTTCCATATTGTGTTGGCAATTCTGGGTCTTTTGCCTTTTCATTTGAGAGTCAGTTTGTTGATATCTACAAAATAACCTGCTGGGATTTTAATTGGTGTTACATTGAGTCTGTATGTCAATTTGGGAATAACTGATATCTTCACGATATTGAGTTTTCCAATCCATGAAGAAGAAATATCTCTCCATTTAGCTTTTATATTTCATTCATCAGTGTTTTGTAGTTTTCCTCATATAGACCTTGTACGTTGTTTGTTAAATTTTACACCTAAGTATTTAAATTTTTGAGATGCTAATGTAAATGGTATTATGTATTTAATTGCAAATCCCACTTGCTCATTGTTGGTATACAGGAAAGTGATTTTAAAAAAGAATTTATTTTTATTTTTGGTTGTGTGAGTCTTTGTTGCTGTGCATGGACTTTCTCTAGTTGTGGTGAGCAAGGGTTATTCTTCACTGTGGTGCATGGGCTTTTCATTGTGGTGGCTTCTCTTGTAGCAGAGCACAAGGGCACACGGGCTTCGTAGTTGTAGCACACAGGTTCAGTAGTTGTGGCTCATGGGTTTTAGTTGCTCCATGGCAAGTGGAATCTTCCTGGAGCAGGGATCTAACCTGTGTCCTTTTCTTTGGCAGGCAGATTTACCGCCAGGAAAGTCCAGTAATTGGCTTTTTTATATGAACCCTGTACCTCATAAACTTGTTATAATTGCTGATTAGTTTCAAATGTTTGTTTGCTTGCTTTTTGTAGATTCTTTTGGATTTTTTTTACATTGATCATGTCATCTGTAAAAGACAGTTATATTTCTTCCTTCCCAATCTGTATATCGTTTATATCATTTTTTTTCTGCCTTGTTGCATTAGTTAGAACTTCCAGTATGATGCTGAAAATGCGTGGTGAGAAGGAACACCCTTGCCTTGCTTCTGATCTTAGTGGGAAGCTTTGAGTTTCTCAACATTAGATGTGATGCTAGATGTAGGGTTTTTTTTTTTGTTGTTGTAGCTAACCTTTATCAAGTTGAGGAAGTTTTCCTCTATTCTTAGTTTACTGAGAGGTGTTTTTTTTTTTTAATTAATTTTTACCATTAGTGGGTGTTAGTGTTGGATTTTGTCAAATGTTTTTTCTGTATCTATTGATATAATCTGTAATTTTGATTTTTTAGCCCACTGATGTGATGGATTACATTAGTTATAAATATTGAACTAGTTTTGCATACCTGGGATAAATCTATCTTGGTCATAGCACATGATTCATTTTAGACATTGTTGGATTTGATTTGGTAATACTTTGTTGAGGATTTTTGCATCTATGGACATGAAAGATATTGGTCTGTAATTTTCTTGTCTTGTAATGTCTTTGGTTTTGGAGTTAGGATAATGCTGGGCACATTGTATGGATTAAGAAGTATTTCCTATGCTTCTACCTCTTGGACGAAAATGTACAAAATTGGTGCAATTTCTCCCTTGGAAGTTTGGCATAATTCACCAGTGAACCTATCTGGGCCTCATACTTTTTGTTTTGGAAGGTTATTAATTATTGATTTAATTTCTTTAATAGATATAAGCTTATTCAGATGCTCTATGTCTTCTTGTGTGTGTTTTGGTAGCTAGTATCTTTCAAGAACTATATCACTCCACTCTCTTCTTGATTTCTGAGCAGAAATCAAAGATGATTCTTATCTTTGTTCATCTGTAGTTAAGGTACTTTTTCCCTCTGGCTCTTTTAAGATTTTTTTCCTTTGATTTTCTGCAGTTTGAAAATGATATCTCTAGGTTAGTTTCCTTAGGCATTTATCTTGCTTGGTGTTCTCTGAGCTTCCTGGATCTGTGGTTTGATATCTGGCATTAATTTGGGAGAAATTCTCAGACACTATTGTTTCAAATATTTCTTCTTCTTTTCCTGGTTTTCTCATTATGTGTATGTTGTCCCACAGTCCTTGGATATTCTGTTTCGTTTTTTTTTTTTTCCAGTCTTAGTTTTCTTCACTTTTCAGTTTGGGGGGAAGGGTTTCTATTGATATATTTTCAAGACTATAGATTCTTTCCTCAGCTGTGTCTATTGTAGTAAAAAGACCATGAGAGACTTTCTTCATTTTTCTCAAAGTATTTTTTGTCACTAGCATTTCTGCTTACTTCTTAGGATTTGCATTGCCTATTTGTTCTTGCATGTTGTCTACTTTATTCATTAGAGCCCTTAGCCTATTAATTATAGTTGTTTTAAATTCCCTGTCTGATAATTCCAATATCCCGCCATGTCTGATTCTGATGCTTGCTCTGTTTCTTCAAGTTACATTTTTTAACTTTTAATATGCCTAGTGTTTTTTTCTTGATAGTTGGACATGATGTATTACATAAAAGGAACTACTATAAACAGGTCTGTAGTAATGCAGCGGTGTGGGGGAAGGGAAAGTGTTCTGTAGCCCTATGGTTAGGTCTCAGTCTTTTAGGGAGTCTATGGGAAATAGATGGGGAAACAGTGGAAACAGTGTCAGACTTTATTTTTCTGGGCTCCAAAATCACTACAGATGGTGACTGCAGCCATGAAATTAAAAGACGCTTACTCCTTGGAAGGAAAGTTATGACCAACCTAGATAGCATATTCAAAAGCAGAGACATTACTTTGCCAACAAAGGTTCGTCTAGTCAAGGCTATGGTTTTTCCTGTGGTCATGTATGGATGTGAGAGTTGGACTGTGAAGAAGGCCGAGGGCCGAAGAATTGACGCTTTTGAACTGTGGTGTTGGAGAAGACTCTTGAGAGTCCCTGGGACTGCAAGGAGATCCAACCAGTCCATTCTGAAGGAGATCAGCCCTGGGATTTCTTTGGAAGGAATGATTCTAAAGCTGAAACTCCAGTACTTTGGCCACCTCATGCGAAGAGTTGACTCATTGGAAAAGACTCTGATGCTGGGAGGGATTGGGGGCAGGAGGAGAAGGGGACGACAGAGGATGAGATGGCTGGATGGCGTCACCGACTCGATGGACGTGAGTCTGGGTGAACTCCGGGAGTTGGTGATGGACAGGGAGGCCTGGGGTGCTGCGATTCATGGGGTCGCAAAGAGTTGGACACGACTGAGCGACTGATCTGATCTGATCTGATGCCTCTGGGCTGTGAACTTCACAAGTGTTTCTCAGCTTTTTTCCTCCCCTTTAGGTGGGACCAGATGACTGGAACTGATTGGGGTTGGACAGTTCCCTTTCCCAGGACAGTTAGGCTCTGATAATGCCTCAATCAGTCAGACTTCGGTTAGCTAGTTTCTCCTAGGGGCATGCCTTGTTAAGAACATAATGCCTTCCTGTAATCATGAGGAGATTTTTTGCTGATATTTATTATGGGAACATGTTTGAGCTCCTGGAGACAACAGTCACAAAAGTGTGGAGTCCTCCATGACTGGTCCCCTAGAGGTTTTAACCCTCAGGTTTGTTCATACTGAGCCTGTGTTTGTGTGTGTGTGTGTGTGTGTGTGTGTGTGAGCTAGTCGCTCAGTCCTGTCTGACTCTTTGTGACCCTCTGGATTGTAGCCCACTGTCAGGCTCCTCTGTCCATGGAATTCTCCAGGCAAGAATCCTGGAGTTGGTAGCCGTTCCCTTCTCCAGAGGATCTTCCTGACCCAGGGACTGAACCCAGGTCTCCTGCACTGCAGGCAGATTTCTTTACCATCTGAGACACCAGGGAAGCCCACAGAGCTGCTAGCAATTTGCTATTAATAGTTACCATCAGGTTTTCCTACACCAGCACTGATTCCCTTGATGGTTTCTGCTTATCACTTTCTGCCTCCGGAAGTCCTAACTCCCTGTATTTGCTTGTTTCTCCAAACTTGGGGATAGTAGCTTGTCGTGTATTCTCATCTCTCTTAAGAATCCAAGAAAAGTTGTTTATTTTTTTCAGTGCGTTCAGTGTTTTGCTCATTGGTGGGACAGAATACTGATTTCTAAGCTCTTTAAGTCTAGTCTCCATTTTTTTTCTTCATGTTAGTTTTATGCATTTCCTTTACAGTTTATTCATAAGTATTGTGTGTGTATGTGTGTTAGTTGCTCAGTCATGTTTGACTCTTTGCAACCTCATGGACTGTAGCCCGCCAGGCTCCTCTGTCCATGGATTTCTTCAGGCAAGAATACTGAAGTGGGTTGCCAGTTCCTTTTCCAGGCGATCTTCCTGCCCCAGGGATCAAACCCAGGTATCCTGCATTATAGGTGGATTCTTTACCACCTGAGCCACCAGGGAAGTCCATTTATAAATATTACTTACATGTATTTGCTGCTGTTCTTGAGTTCTTTCTGTTGTTGTGTATTTATTATATAATTTCAAAGGTTGATGTTTGTGCCAGGTAATTTGATTCAATTTTATCTATTTTGGTAATATAATCAGGTACTTTATAGCTTCCATTTGCTATTCATCTTTATATTTTTATTTATTTATTATGGCTGTGCCACATGGCTTGAGAAATCTTTGTTCCTCTACCAGGGATTGAGCCAGGGCCCTGGCAGTGAAAGCACTGAGTCCTAACCACTGGACCACCAGGGAATTAATTCCCTGTCTTTACATTTTAAAAGCATATGTTATACACAGGCTATATATATATACACAATGCATTTGGATATAGAATAATCCATCATATCATCCTGTTACTAAGGCTTTCTCTGTGCTCTGAGTGCCGTCATATGTTAGCCCTATGAGGTACCAGCGGAATACACTGCTGCTAAACATAAACAGTGAGGGATGTCCTAGCTATCTTGAGATGAATAATTCTATTGTATATGTTGTTTTCTCTGCTCTGTCCTCTCCAGGGATTTATTTTGAGTTCTGGTAAATAATTCTGACACGAATTGACTTCCAAATTTATGGGACCATAGTACTCTACGTACTAAAAAGGAAAAGGGTGAAGGACTAGGCATATGATGATTTAAGGAAATGCTTCAGGAAGCAGAGGATAAAGGTAATTAGGAGACT
Organism: Bison bison bison; assembly: GCF_000754665.1. Lineage (NCBI taxonomy): Eukaryota > Metazoa > Chordata > Mammalia > Artiodactyla > Bovidae > Bison > Bison bison. Next base: position 10,725,700 of record NW_011495057.1, on the reverse strand, counting down.
GGTAGAAATCTTTTGACATTTTGAAGGACATCCTAAACAAGCAAAGCTGAGATGACTGGGCAATTGCTTACATATAATGCTTAAAATACTTCTCCATAGGAACTACAGGACTCTGTATAATCAAGCCCAGTTAGAGCTCTAATATTTAGGGATGTATCCCCATGCTGAACTGTGTGTGTATATGTGTGTGTGTGTGTGTGTGTATATGTGTGTGTGTGTGTGTGTGTATATATATATATGTATATATATATATATGTGGCTGTTTATTTTTTCAACTGTATTTTTTTAAAAAATTTTTAACGTTTATTTTTAATTGGAGGATATTGTTTTACAATATTGTGTTGGTTTCTGCGGCACAACAATGGGAATCGGCCATAGTTATACATATGTATCCTCTCCCTCTTGAGCCTCCCTCTACCCCGCAATGTCAGCCCTCTAAGTCACCACAGAGCACCAAGCTGGGCTCTCCATGCTACGCTGCGGCTTCCCTCTAGCTCTCTGTTTTACACATGGTAAGGTATACATGTCAATGCTACTCTCCCCGTTTGTCCCGCCCTCTCCTTCCCCTGCCATGTCCAAAGTCTGTTCTCCAAGTCTGTATTGCTATTCTAGGCCTGCAAATCGGTTTATCAGTACCATTTTTCTAGATTCCATGTATATGCATTAATATATATTTGTTTTTCTCCTTCTGACTTACTTCTTGAGTGGCTCTTTACTAATCTCTATTAGATCTAATATGTTTTCCAGTTAATGCTTTTTATGGTAATCATTAACCTATCAGATCAGATTAGTCGCTCAGTCATGTCCAACTCTTTTCGACCCCATGAACTGCAGCACGCCAGGCCTCCCTGTCCATCACCAACTCCCGGAGTTCACTCAGACTCATGTCCATCGAGTCAGTGATGCCATCCAGCCCTCTCATCCTCTGTCGTCCCCTTCTCCTCCTGCCCCCAATCCCTCCCAGCATCAGAGTCTTTTCCAATGAGTCAGCTCTTCACATGAGGTGGCCAAAGTACTGGAGTTTCGGCTTTAGCATCATTCCTTCCAAAGAAATCCCAGGGCTGATATCCTTCAGAATGGACTGGTTGGATCTCC
>NW_011495057.1:10724063-10724505 GCF_000754665.1 Bison bison bison | reverse complement strand
CTTTCCTTCCAAGGAGTAAGCGTCTTTTAATTTCATGGCTGCAGTCACCATCTGCAGTGATTTTGGAGCTCAGAAAAATAAAGTCTGACATTGTTTCCACTGTTTCCCCATCTATTTCCCATGAAGTGGTGGGACTGGATGCCATGATCTTTGTTTTCTGAATGTTGAGCTTTAAGCCAACTTTTTCACTCTCCACTTTCACTTTCATCAAGAGGCTTTTGAGTTCCTCTTCACTTCCTCCCATAAGGGTGGTGTCATCTGCATATCTGAGGTTATTGATATTTCTCCCGGCAATCTTGATTCCAGCTTGTGTTTCTTCCAGTCCAGCGTTTCTCATGATGTACTCTGCATAGAAGTTAAATAAACAGGGTGACAATATACATCCTTGACGAACTCCTTTTCCTATTTGGAACCAGTCTGTTGTTCCAGGTCCAGTTCTAAC
>NW_011495057.1:10716091-10723361 GCF_000754665.1 Bison bison bison | reverse complement strand
AGTTCTTCTGTGTGTTCTTGCCATCTCTTCTTAATATCTTCTGCTTCTGTTAGGTCCATACCATTTCTGTCCTTTATCGAGCTCATCTTTGCATGAAATGTTCCTTTGGTATCTCTGATTTTCTTGAAGAGATCCCTAGTCTTTCCCATTCTGTTGTTTTCCTCTATTTCTTTGCATTGATCGCTGAAGAAGGCTTTCTTATCTCTTCTTGCTATTCTTTGGAACTCTGCATTCAGATGTGACTATCTTTCCTTTTAATTTTTATCACATTCTTTCTATTTTTAGCACTTGATTTTATTATCCAAGTGCATTGGATAATTCTTTCCAATCCAAATCTTTTTGTGACTCGAATGAGTATGATTCTACATTAATCATACTGATGCAATTTGCTTGCAATAGCTCTTTACAAATAGAACATATCTTCATCCTTATTTTATGAAGAGTTTCAACATCAGAAATTGTTTCATTGTATCCAATGCTTTTCAAGCTTCAGGAGACATTGTACATCAATAAATTTCTGAAAAATTATTCAATCCCACTAGCCCTCAGGAAAAGTGCAAATTAAAACCAAAATTAGACACTCATCACATTCTACCTGAAATGCTAATGTTAATAGGGTTGAATATATTAAGTGTTGGTGAGGTGAGCAACCTGAACTCAAATGCTGCTGATAAGATTGTGAACTGGTGTAATCATCTTGGGAAATTGTCTGCCATTGTCTCTGAAATCTGATCATTCACATATCATAAAATCTAGAATTTTGACTACTAGGTATATAACCAAAATGAAATGCAATAGTATGTGTATATGTTAATATATTTTTATTCATAATTGAGTCAAACTGAAAAGCCATGTCCTTTAACAATTAATAGCCTTCCCTGGTAGTTCAGATGTAAAGAATCTGCCTGCAATGCAGGAAACCCGGGTTTTACCCCTGGGTCAGGAAGATCCCCTGGAGAAGGAAATGGCAACCCACTCCAGTATTCTTGCCTGGAGAATTCCATGGACAGAGGAGCCTGGCAGGCTACAGTCCATGGTGTCACAAAGTGACTAACACACAGGTAGGTAAATAAATTGTGCTATATTTATACATTCACCTATTGAAAAAAGACACTGTGTTTTTTTCTCTAACCTGTCAGTAATTTGTTTAATGTTGCCAGGTTGTTGCATTTCGGAGGCATTCCTTATTGGTCATGGTAAGCTAGTATTATTCATACTTTTTAGGATGAATATATTTTGGTTTCTTTCTTCCTTTTAGTAAGCTCTGATGTATCTCAAGTTCTTCCTTTTTCACGTCTTGTTACAATAACTTACATCAAGCATGTGAATATGAACTCAGGGATTTCAGCGTGCTAGGACCTCAGTATTCCAAAATTCCCTTTCCAGACACAGAGACACAAATCCTCTATTGAATTTACCTGAGACCTATTTATCACTTCAACATTTACCCAGTTAAGCTCTGAAACCAGTATTTTCCCCAGAATGATTTAGTCACAGACAGAAAATCCTGTGAGGCATATGTTAAACGTGAAAATAAATGGATAGAAAGTGGTCTATCACTGTCCTTCATTAAAAGCTATTCTATGTCATAATTTCATTTTTTAAAAAGCTTTCGTCTGCCATAGCTATTAAGATTGTTGATATGATAGAACACCTTCATAGCATACATCTTGCACCTATTTATTTTATCCTCTACTTTTCTTGGTCATTCACCTATAAAGATGGCTCTTCTGATAAAAAACCTCTGGAAGAGACAAGGTGAACTAACTTGTACTCCTTGTTATGCTAAACTGAAAAGAATATACATAACTGTGTAAAAGTTAAGACTGTGTTCATTCATTCATTCACTAATTATCTACTGCCTTGCTTTTGTACTGAGTCCTGGGAAATAACTATAAATCATCAAAATAGAATCGTGTTCAGGAAGTGACTTTTTAAAAAAATCAAGTGACTGAGGGTAGGCTCTTTTGACTCTAATGAGCACATTCTTTTAACTGCATCAAGCAATAGGCTTGTTTTTTCCTTCTTTATATTATGAAGTGAAGTGAAAGTCGCTCAGTCATGTCCGACTCTTTGCAACCCCGTGGACTATACAGGCCATGGAATTCTCCAGGCCAGAATACTGGCGTGGGCAGCTGTTCTCTTCTCCAGGGGATCTTCCCAACCCAGGGATCAAACCCAGATCTCCTGCGCTGCAGGCAGATTCTTTACCAGCTGAGCTACCAGGGAAGCCTTTATATTATGGATATGTATATTAACAAGAAAGGTCTTTCTCAGAGTTACCCAGGACTAACTGCTGTTCAGAATTCTAGGCTGTCCTAGGAATGTGTATATTTGTTCTGTCAGGTAGCCAAGTTTATGGGTCTTCTCTCTAGGGATGAGTTGCCCAGCTGGTGTACACAGCACCAGAGGTGCCTGTGTATCTGGGTTACACGTGTGCCAGGACTCTGATTTTCCTCAGCTTTCAGAGGAAGCCTCAAGCAGGTCCAGAGACAGCCTCTGTGTTTACCCTGGAAGAAGCCAGAATAGTGTCCTCTCCACGTAAGGCGCAGGGCACTGCCTGGTATGTGACTTGCCTACTTTTTCAATCTCCTATCTTTGCTTTTTGTTGTCTGTCATCTGTCTCTACCCTCCAAGTTTTCCAAACAGACTCTAATCCCATTGCCGTTGGTAGGCTTCTTTCTCAGGGGGCAAATCAGTGGCTGCTCAGATTCCCTTTAAGGCAAAACTAGCCATCTGTGGCAGAGAAGGCAATGGCACCCCACTCCAGTACTCTTGCCTGGAAAATCCCATGGATGGAGGAGCCTGGTAGGCTGCAGTCCATGCGGTCGCTAAGAGTTGGATACGACTGAGCGACTTCACTTTCACTTTTCATGTTCATGCATTGGAGAAGGAAATGGCACCCCACTCCAGTGTTCTTGCCTGGAGCATCCCAGGGATGGGGGAGCCTGGTGGGCTGCCGTCTGTGGGGTCGCAGAGTCGGACACGACTGAAGCGACTTAGCAGCAGCAGTAGCAGCAGCCATCTGTGGACTAAGCCTAGCATGAAACTGAGAAGAAGAATGGATGGAGCCAACAGGATCAATTCGTTTTCTCATTCTGACTTAACAACTGACGACAGGCAAGCACTAAACGATTGGGCCCTAACTTTATGCACCATCTTGTTATGCTCAGACACTCAGTTGTGTCTGACTCTTTGAGAGCCCATGGGTTGTAGCGTCTCAGACTGCTCTGTCCATGGGATTCTCTTGCCAAGAATACTAGAGTGGGTTCCAATCCAATGAATATAGTTCCTGAAACAGATGTCTGAGACAAAATTGGTAGAGAAAGTTTGAAAAAAATGGATTGCATATATTCATATCTAGAAAAATTGAAAATATGCACCAAATCAAACATTTGCCCAGATAGGCAAAGAAATATGTGTGAAAATGCGAGCCAGTGTAGTTTGTGGAAAGGGAACTGAATGAAGCTGTTAACATTCTGGCTCTCTCCTCAGTTCTGTTACCACTGATCACCACGTGACCCAAGGCCAAATATTGTACCTCACTGAGCTTTAGTTTTCCCATGCCCAAATGACATACTAATAATACTTGCCATGCCCACCCCAAAGGGATGTTATGAAAATGATAGGAGAGTGATTTGAATACTTGAAAATGCTACAGGGCATTCTTATGATGTGGAAAAATGATCTTGGATTCAGGATGAAAAGATTAAGGCAATGTAAGGTGAGTACGAAATTTGGATCAAATGCTGAATTAGGGATTGTTGCCACTATGGTGGTTTTCTTTTTCAAATTTAAGTACAATATAATGTAATAATAAAATTATATACACAACTTTTAAAATTTGGCTTTAAGGGGATTATGTTTGATCTCAAATGTAACACAACTTAAAGATAGGGACTAATATTTTTTTCTCAGCAGAACTCTGACTACATTTATAATGGAAATCAGTGGGAAAATGGGCTTTATTTAAGGGAACTTTCTGTAATAATATTTTGGAATATGTACTCCATTTTATAAATCAAGCCAATATCTAACTCATACAATCTACATTCCAATTATGTAAGTAAAAAAATTCAAGTGTCTAAGCACACTTTATCAACCTAACAATTTTCTTGAACTGAATCTTAGATGCTGAGACCATGTACTTAAACATATAAAATTACTATACTTAATCAGTGATTGTAATATGGGGGTCTGAACCCTAAGCAATCAGAAGTGAGATTCTATGTGCTCTTTCATTCTCTTTTTCCCCCAATTCACAAGAAAAAAAAACTTACTGATTTTTACTTAACCAAGGTTATGAGCAAGGCCAAAACACTTAATGGATATTATTTATCCTAGCACAAACCAAGTGAAATGTCACCCATCTCATTAAACAAGTACATTTTCCCTTTTTTCATGGTAATTACAACCTCAGTAACATATTTTTGATTAATATAAATAGAAAACCATTAGTTATAACTTAATTAAGTTGGTTCTCTCCTCAGCTCAGTATCTCAGCTGGTAAAGAATCTGCCTGCAACACAGGAGACCCTGGTTCAATTTCTGGGTCGGGAAGAGCCGCTGCAAAAAGGATAGGCTATCCACTCCAATATTCTTGGGCTTCCCTGGTGGCTCAGCTGGTAAAGAAGCCGCCTGCAATGCAGGAGACCTGGTTTCGATCCCTGGGTTGGGAAGATCTCCTGGAGAAGGGAACAGCTACCCACTCCAGTATTCTGGCCTGGAGAATTCCAAGGACTGTATAGTCCATAGGGTTGCAAAGAGTCAGACACAACTGAGCGACTTTCATTTCACTTCAGCTCAAAACAGCTAACATGAAATTTACTGGGTCTTGCTACTATGTCTTACCACCTTAAGTTTAAGGTCTCTTTGGTATCATAAAATGAAACTGAGTAGCTCACTCTTCTGCTGTGGGCCTTACGGGGCTCCTGAGAAAGGATCTGGTGATAATCTGGGCTGAAAAGATTTGGTTCTGAGTATTTCATTGCTCTTTGCTTTATAAATAAGCTGAGACCTTGAGGCATACTTCAGACTATTAGAGACTGAGACTTCAAGGCTGACTCAGTAGGTGTTTTTAAACAGGAATAGACCAGCACAACTTGTTACTGTTGGGACAGAGTGATCTAAAGGAAAGACTAAAAAAAATTTTTTTAAACAAATATTCAAATAGTGCTTACTAGGTACCAGGTTCTCTCAAGCTTTTTAAAGCACTGACTCACTCAATTTAATCCTCACGACAATCCTAATAGGTACTATGGTTATTTTCTTTAGCTGATGAGAAAGTGGAAGCACAGGGAGTTTTAAGTAACCTTTGAGGTCACTTGACCAGAATGACTGAGATTCAACCCCAGGCTGCTTGGCAAGAGGCATGGTTACCTCTCTGTGTGGCTGGTGACCAAAGGTGCTAAAGAGCACACCGACTAAACTGGTTTTCTAGTACTTGCTCAAATCCAGGGAAGAGCTAATCAGTTCTAACAAGTACTGCGATGAACCTGGGAGAGATAGCAATGGCAGTCGTCTATGCCAGCCAAGCCCATCTGTACAGAGACTTCAGAGTTCTTAAAATAAGATTAATCATTAATTTCTAAGATGTTAATCTTCTCATTCAGTTTTATAGTAAACTTCCCTTTCAAAAACCCAATCTTCCCTGAGAATTATCCATGGCCAAGCCAGCTGGTTTTAGTGGTATTAAGCACTGTAAACAGTAGTTGACCTGGTGAAAATAAAGACAGATAAAAGTCAGCAGAGTGAGAGAGGCAAACAAGACAATTTTGCTTTCTCACTAATCATGGATTTCTTTCTCACTTGTATAGGTAATTTTTTTACAAGAGATTTTAATCTATTTTATATATTGCTCCATTTTGTATTTCAGATGTTACAAAATGTTACAAAACTGTTACAAACGTCATTTACTTTTACATTAAATATCAAATTAGCCAGAGAAGTTGAATAACTTGTAAGTACTCCAAAAAGCAAAATGAAGATGAATTTGCTGATTTATCCAGCCGACCTTCTAAAGAGATGTAAGGAAAGCCCTTAGGTGCCAGAACTCATGTTTAGCTTTTTGCACAGTTATCAGGTTTAATCCCATAACCTGCAAGCTGGTATCACACCCACCATTTGAAGACTGAGAAGAGAGGCTTGGAGAGGGTAGTGGCTTAGCATAAGTTTTACAGTTAATAAAAGGCCTTGGCAGAATTATAAACTCAGGTGTTTCGGGCTCCACAGAGCATAGAGCTATATCAGAGTCGATGGAAGGCATGGGCCTCTTGCTAAGAAGGTACTAAATCTGCTGGCAATCAAGTGGTAATTCAATACCACTGCATCTAGAAATACTGAGCAAGTAATGGCAGCAGGGGGCATCCAGCCACCTCCTACGTGACTAGTCGCAAAAGAAACACCCACAAACACACTTTGGAAAAATCTGATATAGCTAAGGACGAGCTAGTAGGAAAAAAGTAGCTTTTGAACAAAGGGTAGACCACGACCTTGGAGGTGCAGTAAAGCAGTTTGCCCATTGAAGCTGGCTGGTGCTGCAGCATTTAAGGGCATATTGGTTGCACAGAAGTCTTTTCTGTGCCGCCTGTACGGATACAGCTAAAGCAGGGCTACCCAGGGCTCACCTTCAGAGCAGAAGGCAAGTTCTATTATGAGAGATATATGTAGATCGTTATCACATCCCGACGATAATATTTCTATAGTTAGTGCGGGATGGGAGGTTTCATTAATCCAGGATCAGAAAACACCTTGTTTCCGGAGAGTATATTTCGAGAGGAACGCACATCACTGAAGCCTCCGCGTTGAGATACAAGCACAGCATCGTTCATTATCGATCCCCAGGGTGGAACGTATCCGAGGCTCAACAGCGGTCCCTCAGCCCCCGGGAGCGCGGCGAGCGCCGGGGACCCCGCGCGCGGGCGGGGGCCGCGGTGACGCAGGACGCGGTCTGGGCGCGGGTCCTCGCGCGGGGAGCGGGGGTGGCGGCGTGGGCCAATCAGGAGGCGCGGTGTTTCGGGCGAGGGGAGGGGAAGGGTGGGCGGGGGCCGCCAGGTTTCCTCGCGGTCGGCGCAGCGCCGCCTGCAGTTCCGAGCGAGCGCGCGGAGCCCCCAGGGGTCTCCGGACGGGTCGCCGGGCCCGATTTCCTCCGCGGCTCCCCCCGCCCTCTGGAGTTCGCCTCTTCAGCGACCCGGACGCGGCTCCGACGGCTCCGGCCCCCCAGTCTCTTTGGGCTCCTCGGCCCTGCCTGCAGCGCAAGTCGCCCCGCGGC
>NW_011495057.1:10704314-10715542 GCF_000754665.1 Bison bison bison | reverse complement strand
CCCCCTCCTCGCCCTTCCACGGCCTCCTCGGGTCCTTTGGTCCCCGGACCCGGGCCCCGCGTCTGCTCCCTTCCCCCGCCCCGCATCCTCCCGGCCTCTCATTCATTCCGTCCACTCCTTCCTCTCTCCTCCTTCCCGCTTCCCCAGAGCCTCCCCGCGCGGCCCCGCTGCAGTCTCGGGGTGGTGGTGTTTTTTTAGCACATTCATGGAAGTTTAGGGCCTTGGACGGTGCCCCCAAGTCCGGCCTGAGAGTGCAGCCCGAGCTGCCGGCCGGTAAGAGGAAGATGCCTGTGCTTAAGCGGATGATGCGGGTCTCCAATCGCTCGCTCCTCGCCTTCATCTTCTTCTTCTCCCTGTCCTCGTCTTGCCTCTACTTCATCTATGTGGCTCCGGGCATCGGTAAGCACCGAGGCACCCTCCCTTCCCACGGTAGCGGTAAAGGAAGTGTAGCATGTTACTTATGGGATTGGGAAGCTGTATGGTAGGACCGGGGCCCGGCAGAAAGCATTTTATTTCAAATGAGACGTGTCACATAACCCGCTTTGGGGCATGGTTTTGGCACGTGAGTTTTGTTAATGAACGTTTAACTAACTTAAAAGACTGCGTTAAATGGACAGAGCAAAATGAGGTATGATGGACCTCATTTTGATGGACCTGAGATACCCCTGGACGCTTTGTTGAGTATTCCTGACACTTTTATCCATTTAATATTGTTTTTAAGCTTAAAATTAGTGCTTAATTGTAATTTTATTCAAATACTCTCAGCTGTGTTAACTGGTTGTAAATACGATGGAGAAACCCACAGTAAGGAATGTGAGTTCAAGAATGTACTGGTGTAGTGTTCCAGGTCACTTTTTTAGAATGGGGTCAATGAACATTTGTGCCTCACTTCAGGAATTTTTAGGCGATGAGCTGTCTATTAAAAACAATGCTCCATTATTTCGTCTGCTTGGGTTGTTTTTCAAGCGTAGGTAGCTTCTGCTACCTGTCAGGATGAATTCTGAAATACATTATTAATTAAAAGAACGATTATGCAAAATAGCTTAAAATGTTAACTATTTAGTTTTTTGTTTGTTTGTTTCTGGTCCAAAACACACTTTTGTATAATCTGCTTGAATTACCTCTTTATTAAATATCCTAGTTTCTCAGCACCTTTGATTGAGAAGGTACCAATGTGGCATTCTCATAAGAAATAGACCATCACCAGACCTCATCAGGACTATTGAATTTCCTAAAAATCACTGTGACATTTCTTGATTAAAATTTCAGGTTCAAGTAAGATGTATAGGCTCAGAATGATACTTGAGAAGGCATAAATTGTTGAAACCTTGATAACCCAAGATAGAAGTTTGAGGTTAAAAGTTTGAAAAAAAAAAAAGTGAATATTTTAACATAGTATTTTCTTTTAATGCAGTTTTTTTTTTTTTGCTTTAGGCTAAATCAGACACCACCTGAAGCCTGTAGCAGAAATGACAGTGGTAGCTCAGTGGATTCCAGAGTTGTTAGCCAAAATACTCAGCAGGCTTTTTCTTAAGATCCTCTGCCATTTTGGAAATCTTATCAATTAACTACTCATTCTACAGCAGTTTTTTTTACTTGTAGCTCTTTAAAGATTGGACATCATTGGGGGATGTTATCTGATATTTCAGCTTTGAGAGATTTTGGAGAAAAAAGGTTTTTTTTTTGTAGTGAGCTAACAGTTTTGTTACTTTCTTGGTATTTTGAGTAACATTACAATTATGTTACTCAAAAAGCTAACCAAAGGCACTCAGAATTCCATTTTTCACTTCATAATCAGCCAGTTTTGGTTATTAATGTGTCGTGTATATATTCTTAAAGTTCTGTTGGTGTGAAATACTTAGACGTTTTCCTTATTTGCGTGCTGAATGTTGACCGTAGAACAGCTGCTGGTAAGTCGTGAAAATTTTGGCACTTGTCTTCTAGGCAACTAGATTGAAATTATTCTTGTGGGTCTTCTAATTTATTCTTAAAAAGATTGATTGAAACCAGTAAGAAGAATGAAAACCAAAACTTAATGTTAACGATTTGTTAAACTGACTCTGTTTCTCAAACTAGTATTACTTAGCAGCGGAAAAAAAAAAAAAAAAAGCCCGCTTATCTTTTAATCATTGAGAAGCAGTTTTCCAAAATTCAAATTTTTGTTTGAAAGCTCGGATTTTGTCATTGGTAACACATACTATCAGTTTTTCTGACAGTGTCAAGCTCATTTTGCTTGCTTTTTGGGAAAATGTAGGTCAAATACAGAAATCTAAATCACCATAGTTTTGCAGTCATACCTTTTTAAAAAAAAACAGCGATGTCACATTAAATTTTTTTTTTAGTTTATTTTTGGCTGTGTTGGATCTTCGTTGCTCTTCTGGCTTTTCTCTAGTTGAGGCGATTGGAGGCTACTTTTCACTGCGGTACACGAGCTTCTCATTGCGGTGGCTTCTCTTGTTTTGGAACATGGGCTCTAGGGTGTGTGGGTTTTGGTAGTTGTGGTTCCTGGACTCTAGAACACAGGCTCAATAGTTGTGACCCATGGGCTTAGTTGCTCCAAGACGTGGGATCTTATTGAACAAGGGATCAAACCCATGTCTCCTGCGTTGATAAGTGGATTCTTTACCACTGAGCCATCAGGTAGACTCTTCAGTTGTACCTTTGAGTAAAAAGGATGTTCCACGAGAAAAATGTGGCTAGTTCAGCTCACAGTGCAATGATCTATTACACGGTTTGATTTTCAAGATAACCACGGTCCTTTGGTATGCTGCTGAAATGCCTTACGTGTGCTTCCCATTTCATCAGAGATTTCTTTTGTTTTTAATTAATTTTTATTAGAGTATAGTTGATTTACAATGTTGTGTTAGTTTCTGCTGTACAGCAAAGTGCATCAGTTACACATACACATATGTCCACTCTTTTTTAGAGTCTTTTCCCATACAGGTCATTACAGAGTATTGAGTCAAGTTCCCTGTGCTTCACAGTAGGTCCTTATTAGTTATCTAGTTGATATTGAGTTGGCCAAAACGGTCGTTGGGGCAAACCTGAAGGAACTTTTTGGCCAACCCAACAGACAGTCGTGTATATATGTCAATCCCCATCTCCCAATTTATCCCTCCCCCTTCCCTCTTGATAACCATAAGTTTGATTTCCTACTTCTGCATCACAGATATCTTATTAATGAGATATACCCCAACTAAGTAGTTTCTTATAGCTAGTTTACATTAGATGTCCATAGACTCTTTTGGAAATAATTCCCATTGTAGCCTGGGTTAACATCTTGGAGCAGAATTTTCTTATGACTAAAATACATGTTGTATAAGAGAGCATTTTTTAATTGATCTGAAATGTTTCAAATCTCTTTTGTTAAAAAAATCTGTATGAGCTGTATCCACATCAACCTGTTTAGTAGCCATCAGTTGTATTTTCCTCAGTTTTCTGCCCAGAGACTCATTTTTCTTGTGTGCGTTCCCCCAGACAATCCTGTCATTTTACTGACTCTTGTTAGTCTCCATCCCCTGTGTTCCTCCCTCCCTCTCTAGTACCAGATATTAGTGCACGCGTGCTCATTTGCTCAGTTGTGTCCGACCCTTTGCGATTCTGTGGACTGTAGCCCACCAGGCTGTTCTGTCTATAGGATTTCCCAGGCAAGAGTACTGGAGTGGGTTGTCATTTCCTTCTCCAGGGGATCTTCCTGATCCAGGGATCAAACGCGTGTTGCTGCGTTGGCAGCAGATTCTTCACCACTGAGGCACCTGGGAAGCCCCTTCTTCCTTTGTGATTGCAAAATGATGAGCAAAGTTTCCCTCAAAGGTCTTGCCTTGGCTGAATTGAAACTGGAATTCCATTTAGCATGGAAATGTTTCCAATATAACAGAGCATTGTCATTTTCCTGCCATCAGAGGAGTAGGTGAAGTGACTTAGATTCATTCACCTAACATGAATAGAGCACCTTGGATGGGCTAGACTTTGAGGAAGACAGATGACTAAGACAGGCCACCTTCCCTCATGTGATGGGGTGAGTACCCTGCAAGGGCTGCAGCCAGTCCTCAGAAAGCACGCAATGGAGTGTGCAGGCTGGTGAAGGGTTTCCTGAGGAGGTGACAGATGGGATTTATCTGGACTGAGCAGAGGGATTCTAGTCAGAGGGAACAGCAGGAACAAAGGTAGGTTCCAGAAAGTAGGAATATTTCTGTCTGATACCACTTAAGGTGTGGGGTGGTGGATTGGCCAGATCTCCCCTGCTCAGTCTGGTGTTCTGGCTCTTTAGGTCCCTAAACTTCCTGGCTGAGAGTGACTGGCCTCGGTTTGCACAGGTTTATGAAAGTGGTTGAAAGAAAGAAGTTGACGTGCCTTGACTCAGTGGGGCAGTATTGTGGGGAAGATTGTTCAGCTGCCCTGGGAGTGGGGATTTCGCTGTCCATTTGACTCACCAGCCATCCTGACCTTTGCTTGACTTGCTGATAGGCTCTTTCATTCTTTAAGCAGAGGAAGAATCTGGTTGGATCACTTGGGTGTGAATTCCTGTGGGCCCTTCGAGGAATTTCTGGGCTCTGTGCCTCACTTGTGGGGTCTCAAGTGGGTGGATGCCTGGCTGGGACAGGTGGAGTTGTTGATGGGTGGGCCGGGCATGGAGGGTGTGTTGTGGGAGGGTGTGGCTTAGTAGGGCCTTGCTCAGAGCCTCCCTGACATTTCTGGCTGGTTTCTGTCACTTTGCTCAGAGAGTAGCTTGTTTGTTGCCCTGTAGGTTCTCATCACAGCCTTTCACCCTCCTGGGGGTGAGCCTGATTGTGTTTTTTTTTTTTTAGCTGTTACACTTTGCTTGGTATTTCACAGTTCCTCTTAGTTATTTTCCTCACCAAGTTCTCTGGTCACTGTGACTCCTTTTGAGGATTCTTTTGGTTGGGCCACATGTTGGGCATTTCTTTTTTGTGGGCCTCTCTTACTGGTCAGGCTTCCCAGGCTAATGTTTTTGTCTTGTGAGTAGCAGGAGACATCAGACATTCTGAAACTGGGAATGCTGGAATCCTTTGTTTAGAGCAGTTCTTCTAGCCTGGAGTACAGTTTATACAGGACAGAAGTACCAGGCGGGAAGTTATTTCAGTGGCTAAGGTGATAGAAGACTTGAACCTAATCAAGGCAGACTTGAAAAATGTGGACAGTGGAATTGAAGGAAAGGGAGATGCTTTAAGACAATGCTTGTATTGCGGCCTAGACACTTGTATTCTAGTGGGGTGAAGGGGCTGTAGAAAGGCAGGTGCTTTGAAGGGGTCATTTTGCTTTTAGAGAAATTGAGTTGGGATGCTTGTAGGATAGCGAGGAAGAACTTGTCAGCAGGTGGGCAGATGGGAAAAAGGGCTTAGAGCCCACGACAGAGGTCTAACAGGAGAGAGATGTCATCAGTGTATAGGTGAATGATATGTACGTTTTCCCCCTACACACCTGAGTTAATAAAACTAACTCATGCAAGTGACTCACTAAGTTAGTTACTCGTAAATATGGAACAATAGGTGTCAAATGGGAATATGATGGAGGCTCGAGTGTAGTTTGAGGGCTTCTCTCGTGGCTCAGCAGTAAAGAATCTGCCTGCAATGCAGGAGATGCAGGTCATCTGGAGGAGGAAGTGACAACCACTCCTGGAAACTTACATGGACAGAGGAGCCTGGCAGGCTGCAGTCCACAGGGTCTTGAAAGAGTCAGACACCACTGAGTGACTAAACAAGTGTAGTTTGAAGGATTTCCCATGAGGCTCTGTTACCTTTTTCACTCCCTGGCCCCAAAAGGGGGTTGTGTGATTGACACTGTAAAAGTTCCAGTGGCCACCCAAGGAGAGCTTGTGGAGGCTGAAGACAAGGTAGCCAGGGATGAAATCCATCAGCTTAGGGTGAGTGAAGAAATAGAAACAGGAAAATGAAGGGAGAGAGGTATACCATGAAAGTGAAGAGAGTTAGAGGCCTTTGCAAAAATGGATCCGTCAATAAGTAAAAATGATGATCAACAAGACAAGCATTGCAGTGGGCTATAATTCAGTAGGGTAAAGTCTGGAAGGAGAATCATGGATTTGGTAAGAAGGAACTCTGTGATGGCCACTAAGGGACCTGTTTTTGTGCTGTTAGAGGGCATCAGTAAGACTGCCTGAGGTTGGATAGTATTAATAAAGTCAGATGAAATGGCTGATTTCCAGGAAAGTGGGATCAAAGGGATCTTATAAGATGGGAAGACCTGAGCTTATGTGGATGTTCAGGGAGTGAGGACATGCTTTAAAGATTTGAAGAAGGGAACAAATCATGACGTGATCTTGTTCAGTCGCTCAGTTGTGTCTGACTCCTTGCGACCCTGTGGACTGCAGCGCACCAGACTTTCCTGTCTATCAGTGTCTCCCGGAGTTTGCTCAAGATAATGTTCAGTAAGTCGGTGATACCATCCAGTCCTCTCATCCTCTGTCGTTGCCTTCTGCCTTCACTCTTTCCCGGCCTTAGAGTCTTTTTTCAGTGAGTTGGCTCTTTGCATCAGGTGGCTGAAGTATTGGAGCTTCAGCTTCAGCATCAGTCCTTGCAGTGAATATTCAGGGTTGATTGCCTTTAGAATTGACTGATTTTATCTTGCTGTCCAAGGGACTCTCAAGCATCTTCTCCAGGACCACAGTTTGAAAGCATCAATTTACTCTTCCATACATGTTTGTCTGGTTCTGCACTGAACAGGATCCACATGGTCCCTGTTTTCATAGAGCTGAAGCATGCATGCTAAGTTGCTTCAGTTGTGTCCGACTCTTTGCGACCCCATGGACTGTAGCCTGCCAGGCTCCTCTGTCCATGGGATTCTCCAGGCAAGAGTACTGGAGTTGGTTGCCATGCCTTTCTCCAGGGGATCTTCCCGATGCAAAAATCGAATCCAAGGCTCTTATGTCTTCTGCATTGGCAGGCAGTTCTTTCCCATTAGTGCCACTTGGAAAGCCCCTCATAGAGCTCATAGCCAGTGGGAAATTCACACAGTTGGCAGAGTAACTATTCTAGGAGATTGTGCGAGTTTGCTGTGGAGGCACTGGCTGGGTGGATGAGTAGGGCACTAAACTAGTCTAGGCATCAGGGAGAACCTAAGGCCAGAAGCTTAGGTTATAGGTAATTAAAGGCTGATTCAGTTCAGTCGCTTAGTCATGTCCGACTCTTTGCCACCCCATGAATTGTAGCACGCCAGGCCTCCCTGTCCACCAACTCCCAGAGTTCACCCAAACTCTTGTCCATCGAGTCGGTGATGCCATCCAGCCATCTCATCCTCTGTCATCCCCTTCTCCTCCTGCCCCCAATCCCTCCCCCATCAGAGTCTTTTCCAATGAGTCAACTCTTTGCATGAGGTGGCCAAAGTACTGGAGTTTCAGCTTTAGCATCATTCCTTCCAAAGAAATCCCAGGGCTGATCTCCTTTAGAATGGACTGGTTGGATCTCCTTGCAGTCCAAAGGACTCTCAAGAGTCTTCTCCAACACCACAGTTCAAAAGCATCAATTCTTCATCGCTCAGCGTTCTTCATAGTCCAGCTTTCACATCCATATATGACCACTGGAAAAACCATAGCCTTGACTAGATGGACCTTTGTTGGCAAAGTAATGTCTCTGCTTTTGAATATGCTATCTAGGTTGGTCATAACTTTCCTTCCAAGGAATAAAGCATCTTTTAATTTCATGGGTTAGGTAATTAAAGGCCTGGGGAAAAGTGCTTCAGGTAGGAATAGTATAGTTGAAGGTTAAGAAGTGGGAGAGAAGTGGAAAGTTTAAAAAATAACCAAAAAGGTAGAGGCTAAGGCATAAAAATTTTAGGGGAGCGTGGGTCAAAGCCAGAGACATAAATACAGACACCTGTAAGCTCGATTTGAGAACTTGGGCTTTAGCCTGAGAACAATGTCAAACCATTGAGTTTAGATTTTAAATAGAGTGACGTGATCAGCTTTGCATTTTATAGGAATACTTACGCTATGTTGGTGTGGATGGATTAAGACAGCAGTTCTGGAATGAGGGATACCAAGTAGAGGGAGTAGGGTCAAGTGTATAAGGGAATTAAGTTTAGAGGTAGGAGAGTAGATAAAGATGCTCTTGATAGCAAAATTTGGATGCATATAGAGAGGGAGGCCGAGGACATTCATATCTGATAAGGTGGGTGTCTGAGCTGCTTAGAGGGGCTCTGTTCTTGTGAACAAATCTTAGTATAGAGTAACGTGTTTGCTCAACCAGCTTCAGAGATTTGTTTTCTGCCCTGGCACATACTGGAGGCTTAGTGAAGAGCTGTTGAGTGACTGAGTCTTTCCAATTAATCACTTCTCTTGGTGTGGCTGCTCTAGTTCCTTCTCTCCCCAGCCCACCCATCAGTATCATCCTGGTGTTGGATGTTAGACCCCTCGGGAGAATATGGAGGGGCTGGCAGGAGATGAAGAAGAGTGAAGATGCCGTCCGTCAGTGTGTTGTCTGTTGTTTGGTCGCTGTGAGTCGTGTCTGACTCCTCCGTGACTCCGTGGAGGCTCATCTGTCCATGGGATTCTCCAGGAAAGAATACTGGAGTGAGTTTCCATTTCTTTCTCCAGGAGATCTTCCCAACTCAGGGACTGAACCCACGTCCCCTGAATTGGCAGGCGGATTCTTTATCACTGAGCCACCAGGGAATCACTTCCAAATTTAGGGGCTTAAAAAAACGAACGTGTTATCTCCTAGTTTCTGTGGCCAGGAATCTGGGTGTGATTTGGCTGGATGGCTCTGGTTCAGCCTACAGAGCATAGGTCAGGGCTGTGGTTGGAGGCTCCACTGGGGAAGCATCCACTTCCAGGTTTAGCCGTGTGCACTCAGGCAGGATTCTGCCCCCTGAGGGTGGTTGCACTGAGGACCTCGGCTCTTTGCAGGTAGTTGGCTGGAGACCTCACTCAGTTCCTTGCCCCGGAGCCTCTCCACTGGGTATTTACAACCCCATCACTTTGGCCATATTGTCTTTGTCAGAAAAGAGTCATCTTAGGCCAGTGCACAGTCATCGGCTGGGGAGCCGTCTCAGAAATTGCTTACCTCCATCAGGTTGCCATTCTTTTATTATTTTATTTTTATTTTCTGGCCACCATTCTTGAGCCTATATGTTAACTCAGCTGTATTGTTGCAGCAGAAGTGAACCTCAATTCTATGACCTTGTGAGGAATCAGGTAGTTTTAAAGGGAAAATGAATTTATTGAAGTCTGACAGTGTTTCACACCATTCTCCATGTTAGTGTTTTATGAGTAAGTTTTCTTTTGTAATTGGCAGATAATTGCTTTACAATGTTGTGTTGGTTTCTGCCCTACAGCAGTGTGAGTCAGCCGTAAGTGTACATGCGTCCCCTCCCTCTTGAACCTCCCTCCCTCCTCCCGCCCCGTCCCACCCCTTCTGGTTGTCGCAGAGCACCAGGTTGAGCTCCCTGTCACACAGCAACTTTTCACTCCTGTCTGTTTTACGTGTGGTAATGTATTTGTTTCAGTGCTGCTCTTTCAGTTCATCCCACCTTTCCTTCCCCTGCTGTATCCATTTCTGAGAGATTGTTCTAGAACTTGGATTTCCTAGGTCCTGCTTGGGCATTCCTGGCCAGTGGAGAGCCCCGCAGACCTTGTGTATTTCCAGTTTTCTCCCTCTGGCCCATTTCCCTCGCCCCTTGAGACCAAACTGAGTGCTGTCACGACTCTTGGGCTGCCCTTGGCCAGTTCCATCAGAGCAGCCTGCCCCCAGCCCCTTCTCCCTCCTCTCCTTTCTCCTTTTCCTTCTGAATCATTTTTTTTCTTAATTCCCGAAAGACCCAGTGATTGAGTATATAAAAGATCTTTCTGTTTCTGCCTTTTCTCAGGATAATAACAGAATAATATATGGGTAATATTGTGATTAGTTCAAGAGTTGAAGATTGGGTCAGTTGAAGGTTAAAAGTAGGTTTGCTGAGAATACCTACAAGGCGATTAACATGCCACTGGGAAATCAAGAGTTTTACTCCAGTTATTATTAGGTATTTTTTCCTCATGTCTTAGACCCATCGGAGAATTTCAGGTAGCATTCCAATTTTATTTTTCTGTAGCGTGTACGTCCTACATTGGGCCGACTTGATTTGTTGTGTTTCATGGGCATACTTGTTTTTGGTTGTAGCAGAACTTAATGGTGTTTGGTTTAAGCCACAGCAAAAACCCTCCTCAGTTAAAAGTAGGCAAGAAAGGATGTTTATCTTTGTTTGTTGGTTTGAAAGTATGCTCTGGCTGTGGAAATCTTTGAAATTCATTTTCTATGCTCTGTCCCCTTCTTTCCTTGTTTTAGAGGCATTTTTCTTTCATGAATAAGTAAATTGAAATTATGAAATGTTTTATTTTTGGCTATGTGGCATGGCAAAATGTTGAGGAAAACATAACTTAGTGCTTTTAAATCTAAATTGTAATTAATTTTTTTTCCTCCAGAGGGTTAATAGATATGACTTTTTACTTACATTTTGGTTTTCATGATTAAATAGTCAAGTTAGTAAATGTCTTTGGCTCTCAATGCAGTCTTTATGTTGTATATTCTTTAAGGATGAAACATAGATTTTTCATTGTCTGAATGAATTGCGCATAAATTAGGAAGCTGTGTAAAAGAAGATGTATTTATACAAGTTAAACTGTGAAAGTAGACTTCTATTTTTTTACCTGTTATAAATGTTAGTAATGTTTAGAGAATTACTACAAGCAGTGGTTTTCAAACATGAAGGTGCTCAAGCCTTATTTAAGGCAACCCAGGTCTTATCATTAGAGAATCTAATTGGGATCCTGATTGATTTTTTAAAAAATTATTTATTTGGCTGCATTAGATCTTAGTTGTGTGCTGCTGCTGCTACTGCTAAGTCGCTTCAGTCGTGTCTGACTCTGTGCGACCCCATTGTTTCTTTATGAACCCACTGTGTGATTGAGCTATAGGTTGATCCTGAATTTGTTACTGTTTTTAATTATTAGATACATTGTAATTCACTTAATAGGATCAATATAAATAGTACATCATGAGAAATGCTGGGCTAGAAGAAGCACAAGCTGGAATCAAGATTGCTGGGAGAAATATCAATAACCTCAAATCTGCAGATGACACCACCCTCATGGCAGAAAGTGAAGAAGAACTAATGAGCCTCTTGATGAAAGTGAAAGAGGAGAGTGAAAAAGTTGGCTTAAAGCTCAACATTCAGAAAATGAAGATCATAGCATCTGGTCCCATCACTTCATGGCAAAT
>NW_011495057.1:10703262-10704214 GCF_000754665.1 Bison bison bison | reverse complement strand
ACAGTGAGAGACTTTATTTTTTGGGCTCCAAAATCACTGCAGATGGTGACTGCAGCCTTGAAATTAAAAGACACTTGCTCCTTGGAAGAAAAGTTATGACCAACCTAGACAGCATATTAAAAAGCAGAGACATTACTTTGCCAACAAAGGTCCGTCTAGTCAAGGCTATGGTTTTTCCAGTAGTCATGTATGGATGTGAGAGTTGGACTATAAAGAAAGCTGAGCACCAAGAATTGATGCTTTTGAACTGTGGTGTTGGAGAAGACTCTTGAGAGTCCTTTGGACTGCAAGGAGATCCAACCAGTCCATCCTAAAGGAACTCAGTCCTGAATATTCATTGGAAGGACTAAAACTGAAACTCCAATACTTTGGCCACCTGATGTGAAGAGCTGACTCATTTGAAAAGACCCTGATGCTGGGAAGGATTGAAGGTGGGAGAAGGGGACGACAGAGGATGAGATGGTTGGATTACATCACCGATTCCATGGACATCACCAAACTCCAGGAGTTGGTGATGGACAGGGAGGCCAGGGGTGCTGCAGTCCATGGGGTTGCAAAGAGTCGGACACGACTGAGCAACTGAACTGAACTGATGGCCCTACATGTTAGCCAGTGGAAATAATTTCAAAACAAAAGACTTATAAAAATCTCTTTATAACATGTTCATAGTTAAGCAGCTCTGTGAAGTTTGTCACTGTACATCACACCTTGATTGAAATATTATCTCTTTTTAAGTATTTGAGGCTTGCTAGTGTTAACAATTCTTTACTGAAATCATGTTTTATGTATTGCCTTCTTGGTAATTAAGTCAATGGCTCAGATATTATGACTTCTAATCATAGTGCAATGTCCAGCTTGACTTGGAGGAAGAGAACTCAGACTTCATTTTCATTTGTCTCAAGAGGACCAGTGGTAGAGAATTAAAAGATGCCTTGTTTTTTAATTTGAAAGT
>NW_011495057.1:10686422-10703150 GCF_000754665.1 Bison bison bison | reverse complement strand
TTTAATTTGAAAGTATGCTCTGGCTTTGGAAATCATTGAAATTGATTTTCCATGCTGTGTTCCCTTCTCTCCTGCTTGTTTTAGAGTCATTCTCCTTTCATGAATAAGTAAGTTGAGATTATGAACGGTATTTTAATTTTGAAAACACAGGGAAATTGTGGATAATTATAAAGCATATAGTTCACATAGGTCTCCCTTTTATGTCCTCTTCATTACAATAGCATTCTCAAGTTGGTAGTGGTTCATTTCATTCACTTTAAATGCATTCTGAAATCATTTATTTTCAGCAGATTTACAATGTTTCCTGGGTGTGTTTATTTATGGGTTCGTCCTTTAGTCTGTAATTTCATTAGGTAAGTTTCCTTACTGATTAGATTAAAAATGTAATTGCCTGCATTTTTCCTTTCCTGGTTCCCTCATTTCCTCCCGATTCTACTTTTCTCCCATGTGGTTTATGACTCTTGACTCTTTAGGCTTCAGTCACGCTTTAAAGAAGCCATATGTTTAAGTGAGTAACAATGAATTAACAAAGGACAGTGCTGAAAGCTGTCATGTGTTAGGTCATGTGTTCAAAGTCTAGTTTTTGAATTTTCAGCTAAGTTTAAACAAGGCTGAGCTGGTCATCTGGTTGTTGTAGAAGTAATTCCAATGTTTTAGGCCATTTGCCCTTTCTTAGGATTTTGGTTTTTACAGAGGGGTCCCATGGCTCCTTAGTTGCTGATACTGCTTGGCAGTTGGTTATTCAACACATATTTATTGTAAATAAACACGTCTCCACCTTGAACATCTTTAATAAGACTGTTAGAAAAAGTCATCCTTAAATAACTCAAAGCTGTTAAACTGCAGAGTGGAAGTGGTAAAAAACACCTGTTGGAAAGAATTTTCTTGTTACTTTTTGGTGCGTACATCAGCAAAGCTTGAGCTGTTGGCTAAGATCTGAAATAGATCTGGGCTGTGTGTGATCAGTGTATTCATGATTGCTTGATAAAATGGGATTCTGAGCACAGAATTCTTTCATTCTACTTATTAGTCTGTGATTTACTGGAAGGATGGGGAGGAGGATATTACAGGCTAGTAATTACTTGCTCTGCAGATTTTCTTGAGCCCATACTTGACTTTGAATTATTATCACCATGGTAGAAGAGTCTGTTTAAATAGTGCTTTGACATAAAGGGAGTCATTTGTTTTGCAGCCTGGCAAAGCCTGGAAGTCTGTTATGTTTTGTTTTTAACTTAAGCGATGCTTTGGTTCTAGGCAAGGAATGAACTCTTTTTCGTATGTCATATGGCCTCATCCTGGAGTTTATGGCATCATTATTAGAGATAATATATTTAGCTCTTACAGACTCAGACGAGTAATTTCTGGGAACTTGTTGAACAAGGGGCTAGATGTGGAAGGAAGAAAACTTACAGGCATGTGAAATAGATGTTTGAAAGGTTATTGTGAGTTCTTAGAAGTTCATAGAATACATGATTCAAGTGTCTGTGGTTACTGTCAAGGGATGTATATATGTAGCTGGGCTCTAAAGGCTGAACGCCAGAGAACTGATGCTTTCAAATTGTGGTGCTGGAGAAGACTCTTGAGAGTCTCTTGGACAGCAAGGAGATCAAACCAATCGATCCTAAGGGAAATCAACCCTGAATATTCATTGGAAGAACTGATGAAGTTCCAATGCTTTGGCTACTTGATGTGAAGAGTCGACTCACCGGAAGAAACCCTGATACTGGGAAAGATTGAAGGCAAAAGGAGAAGAGGGTAGCAGAGGTTGAGACGCTTAGACAGCATCTGACTCAACAGACATGAATTTGAGCAAACGGGGAGATAGTGAAGGATGGGGAGTGTGGTGGGCTGCAGTCCATGGGGTCACCAAGAGTTGGACATGACTTAGCGACTGAACAACAACAAAAATATGAAGTGGTTTGCTTTTTTCCATGTTGTTTATTTCATTATGTTGTTCTGTAGATTATATGGGAAACCATTTTCTCTCCTGTGACTTTGAAGTATTGCTACTGATATCCTCCTTGCATTGGTTGCAGTCTGTTAACCCCCTCTGTTGTCACTTCCCTCATAACTTTTTGCATTGAAGAGTTTTCTTTTTCTTAGTCTCTCTCTCTCCTGTAGGACTTCCAATCATTGCTTCTACCAGATTGCTGCCTCAGAGTCACTTAGAGCAGTCCTTGAATCTTGAGTTTTTAAAATTCTACTTGTGTAACTTCTGTTGTTTTTTGATCTCTTTTTAAAAATATTTATCTGCCTGCGTCAGGTCTTGGTTGCAGCATGTGGGGTCTTTGCATCATGTGAGATCTTTCATTGCAGTGCAATGTGGTGACAGTGAAAGATAAGTCGCTTAGTCATCTCCAACTCTTAGCGACCCCATGGACTGTAGCCCACCAGGCCCCTCCTTCCATGGCATTTTCCAGGCAAGAGTATTTGAGTGGGTTGCCATTTCCTTCTCCAGGGATCTTCCCGGCCCAGGGATCGAACCTGGGTCTCCTGCATTGCAGGCAGATGCTTTACCATCTGAGCCAGTTGTGGCTTGTAGTGCAATTCAGTAGCTGCTGCATGCGGGCTCAGTGGTTATGGTGCACGGGCTTAGTTACTCTGAGGCATGTGGGATCTTCCCAGACCAGGGATTGAACCCATGTCCCTGCATTGGAGGGTGAATTCTTAACCACTTGACCACCAGGGAAGTCAGTTTTCTGATCTTACAATGCGGAAAGTTGTGCCTGTATCCTGAGATGGTATATTTGTTTCCTAGGGCTGAGATACAAATTACTGCAGTCTGAGTGGCTTAAAGCAGGAATGCATTCCCTCAGGTTCGTTGGCCAGAAGTTCAAAATCAAGGAGTCGGCAGAGCTGTGCAGCCTCTGAAGGCTCTGAAAGACCCTCCGCTGTCTCTAGCTTTGGGTACCTGTTGGCAGTCCTTGGCTTCCTAGGCTGCTTGCTGGCCACTCTAATCTGCCTTCGTCCTCACTTTCTCGTGCGTGTGTGTGTGTGTATAGAAGTCTCACTCTGCCTTTCTCTTGTGTGTGCACTTTCATTGGATTTAGGCCCAACCCAGATAATCCAGGATGATCTCCTCATCTCGAGATCCTTAACTTAATCACATCTACAAAGACTCCTTTTCCAATTAAGATAACCTTTGCAGGTTCTGGGAATTAGGATGTGCACACATCTTTTGGGGGGTCTCTGTTCAACCTGCTACAGAAGAATTAAATGAAGTGTAATACATAGCATTTAGCTCAGTGCCTGATGAATGGAGGTACTCAATTCATGTTAATTCACTTCCCTTCTCTTTAGAAACCCACGCCCTCCAACATTCCACACCCTGGGATGATTTCTGAGTTACTACTACTTCTTTTTTTAATGTTGAGAATGATGTAGTTAACTGGTCATAGGGAAGTACTTAAAAAAATTATTTATTTTAGTTGTTGCATGTGAACTCTCGGTTGTGGCATGTGGGAACTAGTTCCCTGACCAGGGATCAAACCCAGGTCCCCTGCATTGGAAACACAGAGTCTTAGCCACTGGCCCACCAGAGAAGTCCCCGTTAATGTTACTTCTCATCTGTCCTCTCCTCACCTTTCTGTTTCTTCACACCGTTTTCCTACTGGGACCGTTACAACTTACTGTCCATTGCTGCCGGCGCCCTCAAGTTGGATGGCTCATCCCGAGTGTCCTCTGCAGCTGTGCCTCCCAGAGCCTCTGCTTGTGCCGTCCCATCGGTGGAGACGTTCTTCTCCCTCTTTCCTCTTACTCACTTAGAGCCTTCACTTTAAAGTCCTTCTTTCCTTGCTCTACTCAGGTCATGCTGAGGTCCCTCCTGCCCAAGGAAACGCCCCTTGACCTGCTCTCACTTCCCTGTTCTGACACCGGACTGCTTTCACTCTGTCCACTCAACTCTCTACTAATTTCTTTTTTTCCCCATTATTTGGGTGAAACTGCTCTCTTGAAAGTTGACCAGGATCTAATAGCACTTTTGTTTATTTGTTTTAAAAAACATATGTTTATTTGGCTGCATCGGGTCTTAGTTGTGGCATCTGGGATCTTCAATCTTTGTTGCAGCGTGTAGGAACTAGTTCCTTGACCAGGGATTGAACCCAGGCGCCCCTGCATTGGGAGAGCAGAATCTTAGTACTGGACCACCAGGGAAGTCCCTCTAATATTATTTTAAAGGGCTGACTGGGATGGTGATGAAGAGTTGGGTTGCTGGAGCTATCTGCTGGGGGTGAATCCGACTTCCACCACTTGCTAATAAATTACTGTATGACCTTGAGCAAATCACTTAACTCCATTTTCCTTATCTGTAAAATGGGAATATTACTACCTACCTTACAGGGTTGTCAATTAGTTTATATAAAGAACTTCTAGAAAATCCCATGGATGGAGGAGCCTGGTGGGCTGCAGTCCATGGGGTCGAGAAGAGTCAGACGTGACTGAGCGACTTCACTTTCACTTTTCACTTTCATGCATTGGAGAAGGAAATGGCCACCCACTCCAGTGTTCTTGCCTGGAGAATCCTGGGGATGAGGGAGCCTGGTGGGCTGCCGTCTATGGGGTCGTACAGAGTCGGACACGACTGAAGTGACTTAGCAGCAGCAGCAGCAAAGCTACCCATTAGAGTAAGTGCTAGGTATTAGCTTTTCATTTTTAAGCTTTTTTCTTTTTTCCTTATTGTCTGTCTTCTTCTCCTCTGTATTGACATTTGTCATGGTTGACCATTCCCTTTTTTGTTTGTCCAGTGGCTTCTTCACCATGTTTCAGCTCAGATTCATTCATCTTGAGGTCTTTTAGTTTTATATCTTCTATTTGCGGTCTGAACTCCACCTTCTTATCTCCTTTCTAGATAATTTTTCCTGTGGTAATTCATCGCCATGGTTCCCACTTTTACTTTTGTATGAACGTTTCTCCCAATTGTATTTGTACCCCACTCTTCTTAGCTCTGCTGCTGCTTCTGCTAAGTCGCTTCAGTCGTGTCCGACTCTGTGTGACCCCATAGACGGCAGCCCACCAGGCTCCTCTGTCCCTGGGAGTCTCCAGGCAAAAACACTGGAGTGGGTTGCCATTTCCTTCTCCAATGCATGAAAGTGAAAAGTGAAAGTGAAGTCGCTCAGTCATGTCTGACTCTTCGTGACCCCATGGACTGCAGTCTACCAGGCTCCTCCGTCCATGGGGTTTTCCAGGCAAGAGTACTGGAGTGGGGTGCCATTGCCTTCTCCGCTTCTTAGCTCTAGCACTGTGTGTGAGAATGTCTAACAACATAGTCTCCCTCTCAGAATCAGCTGTGCAGTTGACTTCTGGTTTGTTAAAGGACCTGGAGATTGTGGCAGTCAGGAACAAGGATGTTGAGATCAGAGGGATGTTGTATTTGAGTCCTTCAAAGCCTAGGAAGCCTTTGCCAGATTACTGCAGACTACAGAGCTCCTGGACTTGAATCTATTCTGTGCTTTGAAGGAGCGAAGCTGCATGTGGAAAAGGGTGTGGAGACACAACTTTATAGCAGATACATTCCCTAGTTTTCTCAAGTTGAGAATGAGGCATGTTCATAAATCTCTTTCCTCATAAACCCAGGGTAAGATGCCTACAAGCTATTGTAAACTGTTGATTTTTGAAGTTTTTTTCCCCTTAGGGTATAGCTTCCTCTCCAACCCCTGGAAGACAGACTAGGTAAATAAGTGAAATTTATGTCTCACAATGCAGAGGCAAATAGCAAATGAACTAAATTAGAGAACGTAACATCATTTTAATGAAGCAGTACTGGTTTTTAGTGTTCTTTTGAGTTGTCTTGAGACCAAAGGGCAAGCATGGGAAAAAATTCCCTATTTTCTGAAATGTAGTTGCTTGTAAGATGGAATAGAAAAATCTCTTTTTTAAAAAAAAAACTATTTTTTGCAGCATTTGAGCTTCTTTATTCCCCTACCAGGGTTTGAACCCATAGCCCCCTGTAGTGGAAGCACAGAGTCTTCACTACCTGACCACCAGGGTAGTCCCTGGAATAGAAATTTTAGACAAGTATTTCCTGGCTTGCCAATAAGACATTCTATTTTACGATAATGATTATTAGCAGGCATGTAGAATTACCTGAGTGTGGGTTACTATAGTTTTATGATGTTTGGTAGTCAGTCTGGATTATTCCATGCTGGTTTCTTATGCCTTGAAACACTTTGACACATGGCCTTCCTCCTGTTAACAATGCCTCTATTTAAATACAGCTTCATTCCTTAATGGGTTTTGATCTTTAGGGATTAAACCCATGAGGACCATTAACCTAAGGAATGTAACTCAATTAGCTGTGAATGATTGAAAATAAACTCATATGTTTTCCGTTTGGAGAGCTTGGTGTCTCACCTTTATTTTTTCTCCATCTGTCTAACGCAGAGTAAATACATGATGTTGGTAAATCACCCTTGTCGCAGGTGCCATCAGTAATCTTTTTTTTTTTTTTTAACAGTTGGTTACCTGATTATTTTGAAAGTTTTTAGGAAAAGTTGACTTTGATTGTCCTTTTCTATGCTGGTTATTGTCCTTGTTTCTTAAATTTGACTTGGTTTCAGGATTCGGATTTGATTCCTGGGTGGGGAAGATCCCCTGGAGGAAGGCATGGCAACGCACTCCAGTATTCTTGCCTGGAGAATCCCATGGACAGAGGAGCCTGGCGGGCAGTAGTCCATGGGGTTGCAAAGAGTTGGACACGACTGAGCGACTAAGCACACAAGATTCAAGCAGTTTTCTCTGTTAGAGTAGGTTTGTTAATTAAAAGAAAAAACTGTAGTTTGTGGAAATTCTGTTTCCAGGACACACATGTATTCTTACTTTGTGTATCCTTGTTTGGGGCAGTATTGTTTCTCCCAGTACTGGTCTTGGCCTAATTACTCTTGACTCAGTCCTCCTTCTCCAGGTCTCCCCTCCGCCAAGTTTGGTGCATAACAAGTAGTATAGGCTATTTACATCACTGATAACAAATTTCATATGTAATTTTAGGATTAAATGATCCAAGATAATTGTACAGTAGGTACTCATAATCCATTTCATTTTTTTTCTCTGTGTCGTTTCAGTTGAAATCTTGGTTTAGGTAGAATTGCTAATGTTACTTTGGCTTTTCTTGAACATTTTCCCACATTTTTGGTTGGCTGTTCTCTTTAGTTTCATTTTTCACTTTGTCTCATCTGTCTTTGAAAGTCCACTAAAAAAACAAAAATTAATAGAAACTTGTGGGGTTTATAAGCCTGGTTTAATAAACTCAAGCCTAAACAAGTTAGATCTAATTATAGGACTGATCTCCAGAGAGGGTGTGGTGCGTGTGTGCTAAGTTGCTCAGTTATGTCTGACTCTTGGCAACCCCGTGGACTGTGTCCATGGGATTCTCCAGGCAAGAATACTGGAGTGGGTTGCCATGCCCTTCTCCATGGGATCTTCCTGACGCAAGGATCGAATCCATGTCTTACATGTCCTGCATTGGCAGGCAGGTTCTGGACAGGCGCCTAAAAACGATTGAGCTGGAGCTTATGTGAAACCTGCATTTCTCTCTTATGGATTAAAGGTGAAAAAAAAAGTGTGATTTTACTCCACTTCTCTGTTCTATTTATTCTCTGCTCATTTGTACTTTGAGCAAGTTCAAATTTCAATAAAAGGAGAAAGGAGGTAGCAAACATTTTGCTCATCTCCCTGTGCCATCTCAAAGAAGCAGAACTGGGCCCAGAAAATGAGTTGGCATTTTTTATCTTTTCACTCAGCATTTATTTTTTGAGAGTGCCATTAGTGTGTTGAGAGACAGCTTATCTTAAAATTGAAAGAGTCATTAACCAAGCCTTGCAGTTTCTTGGTTTTGCTGTGAAAATGAGCCGCCTTCTGTTGTCTGAATGGAGCTTACGATTTTTAGCTTTATGCCTGGAGCATTTAGTGTAGAAGGGGCTTCCGAGAAACCTGGTGTGTACTGCCATTTTTAGGTGAGGGCTGAGATCTGGTGTGCTGTCCAGAGTTACGCCCAGCACTAGCAGAACCAGGACCAAGGAAGAAAGGGTCCTGCGACTTCGTGCTTTTCTGAGGAGGCCTGGCATCTCAAAAGGCAATGACTCTTGTAATCTTTGTCCAATTACCAGTTTCTCCCAGAGGTTAAAGCACTTACCTTGGAGATTGAAATTAACAACTTGAAAATGCCACATTGATTTTTTTTTTAATTAAAATGAGACCACTAATGATGTACTTAAAATTTTTTTTTCTATTGAAGGACAATTGCTTTACAGCATTGTGGAGGTCTCTGCTATACATGAATGTGAATCAGTTGTGATTATGTATGTACCATCCCGCCCTTCTCGGTCGTCATCGAGCGCCAGGCTAGTTGTCTTTTCCACGTGGTGATGTGCACGTGTCAGTGCTGCTCTCTCCATTTGTCCCACCTCTTCTCCCACTGTGTCCACAGTCCACTCTCTACATCTGTGTCTCCATTTCTTCTCTGTAAATAGGTTCATCTGTACTGTTTCTAGATTGCATGCTGATGTGCTAGTCGTGGCCAACTCTTTGCAACCCCATGGATTGTAGCCCGCCAGGTTCCTCTGTCCATGGAATTTTCCAGGCAAGAATACTGGAGTGGGTTTCCATTTCCTTCTCCATTAGATTCCATATGAATGCTTTAATAGATGATATTATAGATGATAATAGATGACTTGTTTTTGTGACTGCCTTCACTCTGTGTAACAGGTTCTAGGTTCATCCACCTCACTACAGCCGACTCACATGTGTTCCTTTTGATGGTTGAGTTATATTCCATTGTGTATAGGTACCATATCTTCTTTAGCTGTACCTCTATCATTGGACATCTAGGTTGCTTCCGTGTTCTGGCTATTGTAAATAGCGCTGCCACGTTGATTTTGATTCTGTCTGCTTTTACAATCCTGGTAGGTAGGTTTTTGATTGAGAGTGTAAAATTTCAAGTAATCAAGAGAAATTGCCAAAAGAGATTGTGATTCTAGATCATCCTGCGTGTGCCCCCAACACTGAGAATTTGAAAGATCTGTATCCAGACTAGACATAGTGATTTGTGACATATGTTTATGATTCATGAGGGAATTCTTATCTCTGTGGAGTCCTTGGTTCGAGGGTATTAATATAGAATTAGAGAAAATGAATTTTAGGATTATGTGGTTGAATGTGGTAAAGAATGCCTTTCTGAAATTCCTGAGTATATTTTGTAGTAGAAAATCATATGTGGATAAAGGAATTATGATATTTTGGATTGTTCCATTTAGTCTCATTCTAGTTGACGGATGGATATTACTACTTTTAATTTTTCATTTTATTGTTTTTTAAAAGGAGTTTGTTTTTGTGAGTTTTCGATAATGGGAAATAGTAATTTTATATTTGCCCATTCGATGTACTAATTGAATCAGTTCGGGTCTATTGAGCAGTTCCTCAATTCTGAATATTATTTTTTTAATTTAAAAAAGCTAATTGAGTCATGTCATCTTTCTTTTTTTTTTTTTTTTCATCTTTTATAGCCAACACATATCTCTTTATGGTACAAGCTCGAGGAATAATGTTAAGAGAAAATGTGAAGACAATAGGACATATGATCAGGCTGTACACAAATAAAAACACCACGCTCAACGGCACAGGTAAGGCTGCTTCCGGTTTTAATTTTGCTTCACTTCTGCTTCTTAGCCTTGTCATCATAAACTAGTAAACCTAATCTCTTCATCTTTGTCCTGCCTCCAAGTAACTTCCTGTTAATGAGGAAGGTCTCCAGAGTGCTCCAGGAGGCTCCTTCACTATCAGGACTGTCAAGTATTCTAGGACATCAGAGGTGTGATCGCCGAGGTGATGGGGTTTTGTATAAAGACACTTGGGTTAATTCTTGAAAGCATAAGCAAAATATGAAAGATAACTTGTATTTTTCAATTCACCTTCCATAGTGAAGACAAATTAATCACAAAGAGAGTCATTTATGCATCTTAGCCATGCTGCCATCTTTTTTCATGCCCATTTTAATTCCTAAGATGATTTGCCAACTTTGTGTAGAAAATACTTGTTTCAGTTACAGAAGAGTGTTGATCATTGTGTGGCCTTTTTAGGAGCGAAAGGAAGAAATCATATAACATTGGAAATCAGTAGCTGCTCTTGCCTTTTTAAAATATAACTTAGAAGAAGGGTCTCCATCAGAATCACAGGAATTTAAAGCCTAAGTAATAGGCGCAACTCATGATTTAATGATGGTAGAGCTAATGTGAGTAGGTTCAACTGTTGTGGAAGAATGCGTGTGCTCCTTGTAGCAGTGTTTTCCACATTGTCTCTGGAAGCTGTATTAGATGCGGCTGATTGTCAGTTGTTGCATCCACTGTATTCTTATTTTAAGCAGTTAAAATTCAAGATTCAACTTATGTCATCAGTTCTTCATTCATTGTGTCACTATAAATCACACACACACACCTACCTTGCTAATAGGAAGTCCCTGTCCCTCCCAGTCATAGGTACATTTTCTTAAAATGTATGTTAAGGTGGGTAATAGATTTAGACCCGTCTCAGATCTCAAGCGGAGAAGGCAATGGCACCCCACTCCAGTACTCGTGCCTGGAAAATCCCATGGATGGAGGAGCCTGGTAGGCTGTGGTCCATGGGGTCGCTAAGAGTCGGACACGACTGAGCGACTTCACTTTCACTTTTTCACTTTCATGCATTGGAGAAGGAAATGGCAATCCACTCCAGTGTTCTTGCCTGGAGAATCCCAGGGGCAGGAGAGCCTGGTGGGTTGACGTCTGTGGGGTCACACAGAGTCGAATACGACTGAAGTGACTTAGCAGCGGCAGATCTCAAGACTGTTGCATATTGATTCTTAATTTCAGTGTCACACATGCTTCTACAAAATCTATTCTAGTTATTTGCCTAATTTGTGTTATGATGCCACCAATCAATGTTTTTTAATCACTCTTAATTTTCTTCTTTTAACTTTAAAGAAATTTCCTTCAGAAGGATGGTCTCATCTGAGTTGGTATTTTAATAGTACAGCGAAAGTCTCATGAACTGGTCTTCTGCCTGAATTAGTCTTCTGAATAATAGGTCAATTTTAGAGAAGTTGAAACATTTTAAAAGCTTCACTGGGATTTGTCCTGGTTGAATAAGTTGGTTGTTAAAGTGTTCATTAGAAGTTCGTTCAACTGAACAGAAGTATTAAGCATCTTTAGGTTACTGTATTTGTGTAAGTGAGTGCTTATAAAATCTGTGTATAATCAGGTTCTTTTCCCAGGGTGTGAATAAGTTACATGTGTGAATATTGTGCTTCATTAGGAGAATTAGTTATTTCAGCAAGATGAACCCCACCTCCAACCCCAACTGCAATACGTCACAACTGAAAAGAAACTCCCTCCTCCCCTCACTGAATCAGAGTTTCAGTGAGGACCAAACAACCAATGTGTCCTTTGGTTAAAGTTTGCTTTTTATGAACCTTTGGAAGCCTTTCAGTTGGTTCCTTTACTGATGGTGCAGCTCTTCTCGGGAGACTGTCATTGTCAGTTAGGAATTGGGTTTGGTTGTAAAAGAAAGCTGACTGCAGTGGTTTAAACACGAGGCTTATGTTCTTGTGTAAATCAGATCTGGAGGTTGGATAACTTCCTTTTGTTGAGAAACTCTTCACACACTTTCCCCCTTCTGCTCTGTCATGTTTCACAGGCTAAGGCACTGGGGGTCTCCGGGCTTCATGTTTGCTCTTGGGTCATTAGAAGGAGCAGTGGAAGAAAGGGAAAAGAAACAGAGCTCCCCCTTGGTAAAGATCCTTCCCAGAAGTCCCACATGGTAATTCCACTCATGTCTCATTGTTCAGTTGCTTAGTCGTGTCTGACTCTGCGACCCCATGGACTGCAGCATGCCAGGCTTCCCTGTCCTTTACTATCTCCTGGAATTTTCTGATTCATGTCCACTGAGTCAGTGGTGCTATCTAACTGTCTCATCCTCTGCCTCCCTCTTCTCCTCTTGCCTTCAGTCTTTCCCAGCATTAGAGTCTTTCCCAATGAATTGGCTCTTTGCATCAGGTAGCCTAAGTATTGGAGCTTCAGCATCAGCTTCAGTCCTTTCAGTGAATATTCAGGGTTGATTTCCTTTAGGATTGACTTGTCTGATCTTGTTGCAGTCCAAGCAAGAAACTCTAAGGAGTCTTCTCCAACACCACAGTTCAAAAGCATCAAGTCTTCAGTGCCCAGCCTTCTTTATGGTCCAACTCTCACATCTGTACATGACCACTGGAAAAACCATAGTTTTTACTATATAGACCTTTGTCAGCAAAGTGACATACTTAATTGTGAGGGCGACTGGGGATGATAGTCTTTGAGCTGGGCTTCTGGTGCTCTGAATGAAATTGGGATTCTGTCCCTGGTGGCTCAGACAGTAAAGAATCTACCTGCAATGCAGGAGATGCGGGTTGGGAAGATCCCTTGGAGAAGGGAATGGCAACCCAGTCTAGTATTTTTGCCTGGAAAATTCCATGGACAGAGGAGCCTGGCAGTCTACAGTCCATGGGATTACAAAGATTCAGACACGACTGAGTAACTAACACTTTCATTTTACCTACTAATAAAGGGAAAATGGAGTTTGAATAGGTAACTATGAAGCACTGCCGTGTTCATTTATATTGAGCAGCTAGTATAGTTAATACTCAGCTAGATATTGGAGATACAACATGAAGAAAAACATCCTTTCAAAACTGTGCTTTCCAACAGCATGGTCTTTCTCCCACATTGCCACATTACTTTTTCTAGGGGAAATAATCTTGAAACTTTAGATCTAGAAGGACCATTAGAGATCACTTGCTTCAACCCCATTATTATACATCTGAGACAACAGAGCCCAGATGAAGTGACCAACCCAAGGCTGCACAGCTTGTAACTGGTCAACCAGGGCGAGAGCTTGTCTTCCCGACTGCTGATATTCTCTGGTTTAAGGATCAAAGGATTCTGGATCTAGTACTTGTTCTTATACCAACTAACCTGTGAATATTTAAAAGATTCTGCAAGTTCTTTATGCCCAGCTTTTTCATTTACCTTGTTTCATAGAATTATAAGACTAAAATGAAAATCTGGCATGTAGCATTCACTGTAAAAGGCAGATATTATTGTAAGTCATGTCCAACTCTTTTGCGACCCTATGGACTATAGCCTGCTAGGTTCCTCTGTCCTTGGGATCCTGGGCAAGAATCATGGAGTGGGATGCCGTTTCCTTCTCCTGGGGATCTTCCTGACTCAGAGATTGAATCCAAATCTCCTGAATTGGCATGGGGATTCTTTACCACTGAGTCACCAGGAAAGCCCAAAAGGCAGATAGTACAATTCAAAAATAAAGCATTCCTACCTCCCCCACCTCCCACCCCCCAAAAAAAGAATAAAAGATCTTCATTTTATGGAAGATCTCTAGGCTTCTGGGAGAGATGGAACTGTAAATAGCTACTTATAATTCAGTGATTTATTTCTGTGCAGGTACAGATAAAATCTGCCCCAAAGGAGACAGTGGTCAGTAAGGTGTACAAAGGACTGATTGGGCTCCAGGGAAGAGTTGAGAAATATGTATTGACTCATTGAAAATTTATCACTTAGATTAGATCTTTAAAATTCTCATCACAAGAAAAAAATATGTAACCATGTGATGGATGTTAATTAATTAGCCTGGTAGTAATCATTTCACAAAATATCCAAGTATCAAATCCTTATGTGGTACACCTTAAACTAATACAGTGTTATACGCCAATAAAACTAGTTAGCAAAAAGCATAATATTTAACACGTAGTGGCAAATTGTGATATTTCTAAGTACTTTTGATTCCAAATAGGACTTTTTAACCATGTGCCTGACATTCTGAAGCATCAAGTGTAAAGAGATTAATATAAAATTTTTGTAAAGAAATCATGTACTTTTATAATCAAATGGTACCTTGCCTTGTAGCTCATGGAGTCAGTCAAATTAAGAAAACAAAATGTATTATTCAGTGAGCAGTTATCAGAACAGATGACAAAGGTCACGTGCTGTTAGAGCCAGTAGGCTTGTTAGAAATAAGCCGGCACACTTCCTCATTCGGCGGGTGCGTGGATGGAGGCCCTCGGACTTGGCCAGCCTGACCCGGCAAGCAGTAAACAGGCCAGAACGCTGACTGGGTTTCTGTTACCTGCTTTCAGCCGCAGGGGAAACAAAGCCCTAGAGAGGGCTCATTTGGCCTGTTCTCTTAAGATCCAGTGAGAGCCAAGGAGGGGCTTGTCTAACAGTTTTCATTCTGGGTTCCTTTTTTTTCCGGTGTAGCTCTGAAAGGGAGGAAGAAGGCAGGGGCCCAAGTCTCACTGTGTTTTCATCCGTTCATTAGATGAAATAATGTCTGCATTTTACAGCGGTTGTGGTAGATCGGCCTCTGGAGCATCTGTCATGCGTCATCTTTTAAAGCTCCTGGGTTTTGAGCTGGGGGTGTGCTACATGGGCCTCAGCACTTTGGTAGGAATAACAGTTTTGTGGGTTTATTACATCATAGTCTCCCAGAGTTTAAATCATTGTTGGCCACATTATCAGTTGTGAAGTATTCTTTTGTAGTGAGTATCTTCTGTTTTGTAGATGCTGTGTTAGATGCTAGAAATCAAAGGCAATTTGATTTCAATTAAAAGAGATTTATAGACATATGGCAAGGGGGTGCATAGTTCTTATATTCACAACACACTGGGATGACGTAACTACCGCTGGATGCGTTACTGAAGGGTACAGACATTTTTATTAGCCTGACAATGAGTTGAGGTCTTGTGATCATTTATAAGGACGTTGCCAAGAGTCACATGTTTTAGCTAAAAAACTTTGTATTTAAAGGATAAAATATAATGATACTGCATGTCTCTGAGGGTTTTTTAAAATTGATTCTTTATAAACTGATAAAAGTGATCCATGGTTTCTTTCGTGACAAATTCAGTCATTTTAGCCTGAAAATAAACAGTGAAAACAATCCTCCAGCCCTCCCGTTGACACGAGACTCCCCAAAGGGAGCCGTGTTAACAGTCTGTTTTGCAGAGAGGTCTGGAGAGCTTTAAACCTTTGTGACTTGGATGTGGATTTAGAATCAGTCTGTGGCTAAGAGAGGGGGCCCAGGCTTTAATGACAAGAATTAATAAATTATGTATAGTAAGAAAATGCTCTTATTTAAATTTATATGACATTAAGAAATTACTTTAGGACTGTGTGTTAATACTTGTCTTCTTCGGGATTATAAGAAAATGGGCCTTTGGACCACAGAAAGGCAGTGGACTCCCAGGGACAAGCTTATTTATCTTCTATTTTCAGCTCCTACAAATGCACAGTACAGAGTAGATGCGTGGCTGGCATAGTTTATAGTTTGAGTCCCCAGTAAAAGGAGAAGAGTTTGTTTGTTTGTTTGTTTTTACTAGAAATCTGATACATATATCTATAGTTTTTAAAGGATTTTGAGAAAAGAATCAGAACTTTATTGGACTTCCTGACACTTATTTTGAAGCTTCCCAGGTGAAGCTAGTGGTAAAGAACCTGCCTGCCATTGCAGGAGGTGAGAGTTTGTTCCCTGTATGTTGGGAAGATCTCCTGGAGAAGGAAATGGCAACCCATTCTAAAATTGTTCCCTGGAGAATCCCATGGACAGAGGAGCCTGGCAGGCTACAATCCATGGGTCTTAGAAAGACAGACATGATTGAAGTGACTTGGCACTCACACTTATGTCATGCTTCAGTTCAGTTCAGTCGCTCAGTCGTGTCCGACTCTTTGTGACCCCATGAATTGCAGCACACCAGGCCTCCCTGTCCATCACCAACTCCCAGAGTTCACCCAGACTCATGTCCATTGAGTCAGTGATGCCATCCAGCCATCTCATCCTCTGTCGTCCCCTTCTCCTCCTGCCCCCAATCCCTCCCAGCATCAGAGTCTTTTCCAATGAGTCAACTCTTCGCATGAGGTGGCCAAAGTACTGGAGTTTCAACTTTAGCATCAGTCCTTCCAAAGAACACTTAGGACTGATCTCCTTCAGAATGGACTGGTTGGATCTCCTTGCAGTCCAAGGGACTCTCAAGAGTCTTCTCCAACACCACAGTTCAAAAGCATCAATTCTTTGGCGCTCAGCTTTCTTCACAGTCCAACTCTCACATCCATATATGACCACTGGAAAAACCATAGCTTTGACTAGACAGACCTTTGTTGGCAAAGTAATGTCTCTGCTTTTGAATATGCTATCTAGGTTGATCATAACTTCCCTTCCAAGGAGTAAGTGTCTTTTAATTTCATGGCTGCAATCACCATCTGTAGTGATTTTGGAGCCCCCCAAAATAAAGTCTGACACTGTTTCTGCTGTTTCCCCATCTATTTCCCATGAAGTGATGGGACCAGATGCCATGGTCTTCATTTTCTGAATGTTGAGCTTTAACCCAACTTTTTCACTCTCCTGTTTCACTTTCATCAAGAGGCTTTTGAGTTCCTCTTCACTTTCTGCCATAAGGGTGGTGTCATCTGCATATCTGAGGTTATTGATATTTCTCCCGGCAATCTTGATTCCAGCTTGTGCTTCTTCTAGCCCAACATTTCTCATGATGTACTCTGCATAGAAGTTAAATAAGCAGGGTAACAATATACAGCCTTGACGTACTCCTTTTCCTATTTGGAACCAGTCTGTTGTTCCATGTCCAGTTCTAACTGTTGCTTCCTGACCTGCATACAGGTTTCTCAAGAGGCAGGTCAGGTGGTCTGGTATTCCCATCTCTTTCAG